>NC_140992.1:29958984-30480164 GCF_052327205.1 Somniosus microcephalus | reverse complement strand
ACTCATTTGTAAATATTTTCTCTAACCTGAACATTCTTTTTCCTACCTTTCCCCGTTTTTTTCTTAGGCCTGAAAGCCTGCGCCTTTCTTGCCCAGCCACGCCCGAGCTAGGTGATTGGGCGTCTGCTAAGCTCCTCACCCCCCCCCCCGTGTCACGTTACCCAGGGCAACGGCGTCAGCCACGAGGGTCAGGGTGCGCGCGCAGCAGGAGCAGGTGAGACGCGGCGTCTCTGTTCCGCGCTCGGCTCGGGCGGGGGGGGGGCGGGGCTCTCGACAGTGCTCTCGGCCTTGGTGAGTGTTCCGCGCTCGGCTTGGGCAGGGGGGGGCGGGGCTCTCGACAGTGCTCTCGGCCTTGGTGAGTGTTCCACGCTCGGCTCGGGCGGGGGGGGCGGGGCTCGGACAGCGGGGCGGGGGCTCTGAGAGCGGCCCCTTCCCCCCCCGCCCCCCTTCCCCCCCCGCCGCCCCCCCTTCCCCCCCTCCCTTCCCCCCCGCCCCTTCCTCCCCGCCCCTTCCCACCCTTCCCCCCCGCCCCCCCTTCCCCCCTCCCTTCCCCCCCCGCCCCTTCCCCCCTCCCTTCCCCCCGCCCCTTCCCACCCGCCCTCCCTTCCCCTCACCCGCCCTCCCTTCCCCCCACCCACCCTCCCTTCCCCCCACCCGCTCTCTCTTCCCCCCACCCGCTCTCTCTCTTCCCCCCAGTCGCTCTCTCTCTTCCCCCCAGTCGCTCTCTCTCTCTCTTCCAACAACAACATGCCCTCGAAAAGGCCTCGGCACCGCCGGGCACTTCAGCTAGTATAACTTATAAAATTACTTGGATGTCAGGAGGTATCCCCTTACACTGTAAAAATTTTCGTACATAATTGCTGGGCAGTTGGTGGGCAATTCGCCCAACTCTGTGCCAGCAATTAGGATTTCCCCGTCGGTGCGGATCATCTGTTAAGTCAGAACTTGACAGATCGCAAGTTCGGGATTTAACGCATGTGCAAGCTCATTCGGAAATCCCGAACTTGCTGTCCATTTCAAAGGCGGTATGATGGTGAACTCTGAGAGTACGCCGTCATACCCATCGCAAATTCTGCCCAAATATGTAATATAATTTGGCAAAACTTAATTTCATGCTACAGTGGGGGGGAGGGGGGGGGCAGCAGAGGGTGGCGGTTGAAAGGGTTACTCGATGACGTACACTTTAGTACAGTGTCATTTAGCTCTGGGACTTAGCTTTAAATCCAGCCTAGACTGAAAGGTTAACTACTCATAATGGGGGTAATCTCACTTGACTCTTGTTAGAATGCTTTGGTTGCAGATTGGAAAATAAGGAAATTGAATTATAAATGGTGGATCCAATCAGGGTTTGGAGTCCAGAAATATAACTTTGTGGCTGCCAATTGTACAGTTGAATGACCTGGTCACACCATCAATGGATATTGATTCCCACTCAGAGTATGTTGGTTACTCTCCATGGGTGAGATTTAATATTTTTCAAACTAATTTCTAGGTAGTCCACTTCAGAGTAGCACACAGTTCCACACTGCTGGTGAAAGTCCAATGGAAGTTAGTACTCCATACATTTAGCAAACAGGACTGTCTTTTAGCTAATATAATACAAAAAGAAAATACTGCAGATGCTGGAAATCTGAAATAAAAACAGAAAATGCTGGAGAAACTCAGCGGGTCAGGCAGCATCTGTGAAGAGAGAAACAGAGGGGTCGATTTTCATTAAGCTGTCGGGAAGGAGGCGGGACTACAACTTTCGGGTTTTAGTCCCGCCTCCATCGACGTTCGGCCAATCCACGCGATTTTCCCTTGATTGACCTTGTTGAGCCTGCCCAGCGGGCTCAGCAGGCCAATTAAGGGCCACCCGGCAACAGGTGACGTCACAGACTGAAATTTCATCTGTCAAGAGGTCTTGGCAGATGAAATATCCGTGTTTCACAGCTGTTTGAAGCTGTCAAACTCTGACAGTCTGACTTCTAACCCGAGTCCTTCTACACAGACTCAGTTAGAACTCACACCAGCAATGAAAGCTGAAGGCTGTCACTTTTGACAGCTCACAGCCATTTTGCTTTCAGTGCCAGCTGAGTGATGGACTCCCGAAACCTAGAGGAAGAAAGGCTGTTAAGGTAAGTACAGGTAATTTAAACTTCTTTACACACTTTAGACACACCAAACACACTTACCTTTGCACTCATACACCCATCACTCACCTGAACACCGACATCGCGACCCCCTCCAAGTCCTTCAATCCGACGGCCCGCCTGCTCTAACCTGGCGTGGTTTGGAGCCGTCGGGAATCCCACACAACACCCCTCAAAATAGGGATTAGGCCAAAAGCTGCCTGTTAACTACCTGTTAACAGGCAGTTAATTGGCACTAATCCCTTCCTGCCTCGGGTCAGCGGGTCCCAGTGCGGGGCGGGTACCCGCCTCCTCTGAAACTTACGTGGAGGCGGGTTTTGGGCGGGATGGTGTCGAGACCCCCGAATTCGGGATTTCCATCCCCCCCCCCCCCCACATGCCTGAAACCCCGCCTGACGGCTCCAGGAAAATCGACCCCAGAGTCTTTTAGCTGCTACAGTGCGCTATTGATTGCCGCTGTAAAACGTTTGCAGCAAAGACTATCTAGCAGAGATTATTGTGGAAGTAGTGAGGCAGCAAAAGAAAAGAAAAAGCAGTTAAAATAATACAAAAATTGACATTGCTTCAAACAGCTATATTTTTACTATCTATCTAATATATAATTCCAATGACATAGTTCAGAATTATTGCAATTATAAATATGTGCTCCAAAAAATATAAAGTGAGGCTTGTGTTGTTGCTGGTGCTATTTCAAATCTGGGTGCAGGATATCTGTCCTTAAACATGATTAGAATGAATATTTAGGCTGATTTAGAATCCTGACTCTGTATATTTGAGACAAATCAGAAATTAGATTTATGGTTTCAATGTATTCAATTAATTCAAAGACAAGACTCAGGACTTTTGTGCACTAGAGAAGATAGAAAACGACTGTGTTGTTTGTTAGTTACTCAATAACCTGTATCTAATGATCGCCTAGTTTCTTAAACTGCATCCATGCAAAAAAGCCCTGAGTCTAATTTATAAAACAACTTGAATATATGGAAGTCCCAATTCCAGATTATAAATAATAATTCAACTTTATTGTCATTGCACAAGTACATGAACAACAAAATGTGATCTTGCAAGCTCCCATGACTGGGAGAAGCAAAGCCGCTGCGTTGGTGCGCGCCGCCATTCCATTCCCACCATTCCTCCTGTCTGACAATCTTCAGCCCAACGCCCGGGCCTGCTCACCAGCCGCTCCTCCTTCTGTGACCTTCTCACCAACTGCCCCTCCTCGGGACTCTTTCTGTGACCTTCTGCACCTGGTCTTAACCCTGCTGGTCACTCCTCCAGGTAATAACCAGGCCTGGCTCTAGCTTAACTTCCAACAAGCCTTGCCAGTGACCCTGTCCCTAGTCCCTAGTCCCAGGAACATTTGAGTACATCAATTTGCTAATTTGAAGTTCATAGTTAAGAATCGTTTCAATCTGAATGAATAGAGGGAAACATAAAGCAAAAAAATTGAAATAAAAATTAATTATGGGACGGTGCCACACCAAACAGTTAAAAGATGAACAAAGCATTTTTAACTTGATATAAAATCTGATGTGGGTAAATACAAAAATGAAGGGATGGAAAATTGCTGTTAACATTGAAAAGAAGTATGACCAATTATTTCTTATTATTCTTGCAGATTCTCTTCATCCTTGAATGTCAAGATGCCAATCAATGGGGGAAACATTGAACACCACTCAGAAGATTGTACTAAACCCAGAAGTGAAATGCAAAGAACAAATCCAAACGTAGACAGGGGCTGGGCTTGGATGGTGGTTCTGGCATCTTTCATCATGCATGTGCTTGTTATGGGATCACAGATGGCTCTGGGGATACTTTATGTTGAGTGGCTTGAGGAGGGAGTTTAATCAAAGTCGTGGATTGACAGCGTGGATTGGATCATTGGCAATGGGTATATCACTGATTATTGGTAGGTTTGTCATTTATTGCTATAATTTTTTTTGTTGGAAAGAGAAGGATGTCCTTTATTATAGCATTTTAGGGATGCACCTGCACATCAAATAGATGCGAGTGTTATGGTTCATGTCACAATCAGATACCACTCTCAACCAAACTACCTCTGGTAGAAAAAGCATTGTGCAATGGCAGGGGGTGAGCAACTGGTCAACCCGTTAACTCATCCGCACAGCTCAGCAGCCACTTACTGATCTATATCAGCAGAGGCCTGGGACCAGGTGGCTTGTCCACCATCTTGGGTAGGGAAAGTAAACAAAATGGATGGCAAATGGTTTCTTAGTTTATAAAAAGGCATTAAAATCAACAAATTCCCAAAAATATAAGCATGAAATATTCCAGTTAGAAGAAAACATTTGGCTCAATAGGTGAGTAAAGTGTTTGGATCGCTTCAAGGCTGAGTGAAACCAATCTCTGAGCTCCCGACCAGAGAGTTTGCTTAAGTGGCTGTTGCATTACTTGTGATTTTCCCAATGATTTTGCTACTGTGTATTATGTTTCACGTATTTTTTCTGTGTTCACTAAGGCAGGGTGCTAGTGCTTAGGAATGGAACATTTTTCCACTTCTTGGACCTCAGCTTCCAGCATTCCAAGCTCACTATAGTGCAGGCCAGGCACAGCTAAAAATGGTAATATTGTATCTCAATCTCAGCTTCAGAACAACATACCCAAGTGCAAATCATCTATGTAGACCAAGAACAATAGCAAAACTACTGCATGAGCATCTTGAGAACAGTTATCCATGTGGATTCTCTGAACGAGTGCCAAATTTATGTCAACTTTTGGTTAGGGATGTAGTGTATGTACTTTGCAGAAGGAACTATATTCTGCAGCCCCTGTATACTGCAGTACCAGTAGTGACCACCCCTGTATATAAACCTGTGTAGTAACATTTGCATAGTAGTTCCAGGTTGCCCCCATTCAGTAAAGACCTGTTATAACCAACTCCTGCAGTCCGTGTCTCAATTATACATGGACATAATACAGGCGACGAGCAGATACGAACTTACCTACAGTCTGCACCACCTCATGGGGATCCATCCCTGAACCGAAGTTATCAGAGGTCGAGGCCAGAAGGAAGAAAGAAACAGAAGAAACGGGCGTCGACCGTGGGCATCCGCCTCTGAGTAAGATTTGCAGGAGAGGCTGTCGAGAGCGGGGCTTGGTTATCCTGCCGATGGTGCTTCAGCTAATCGGGCTGGTGGCAGGTAGTACACTGATCCTTCCTGGGCTGCTGCGGTCTAGAGCTCGAGCGGGTGGCTTTGCAACGGGGCCGAGCAGCGTTGTCGGGAAGAGGAGAGAGAGAGAGGGTGGAGCACACAGGGCACGGCCGGTGCTATGAAGCCGGGTAGCGTACAGACCCGAGAAGAGGGAGGCAAGAGTCCCGCAGGGTTGTTCCGACGACGGGGAAAGAATAAAAATTAAACGCGCAGAAAGCCGCGAGGAGCTGCAGTTTGCCACAGGAACCGCTGAGAGCGGCGTTAGCAGCAGCGCGGGGGAAGTGCGCGAAGACCATAGGGCGCCGCCATCAAGGCATAAAACGCCAGCAACAGCGCTAGCAACAGCGTAGAAGACAGAAAGCGCGGGAGGCGCCATCTTAATCCAGCAGGGAAGAAGGCAATTTTGTTAGCGCCATTTTGTTAAATCAGGGAAGAAGGCAAAGCGCGGGAGGCGCCATCTTAGATTTCCAAGATGCCGAAGACTGGCAATATCACTGCCTTCGATAATGCAATAGAAGACTGGACCACGTATGTGGAAAGTGTCGAGGTATATTGCGAGGCAAACGAAGTAGCCGATGAGAAAAAGGCATCGGTACTGCTAAATTTAATGGGCGCAAGAACGTACGGCCTATTGCGGGACCTGATTACTCCAGCCAAACCGAAGGCGAAGAGTTTTAACGAAATTGTTGCTATCCTACAGGAACACCTAAATCCTACACCGCTGCTGATAGCAGAAAGATTTAAATTCCACAGGAGAAATCAGCATAAAGATGAGAGCAATGCTGATTACCTTACGGAACTACGCAAGCTATCAAAGCACTGCCAGTTCGGAGCAGGACTGGCAGATACCTTACGGGACAAATTTGTCTGTGGACTCCTGAGTGAAGGAACCCAGAAGAGGTTACTCTCAGAGAAAGAGCTGATGCTAGATAAGGCTTTCAGCGTGGCAGTATCATACGAAGCAGCAGCAAGGGGAGCTGTGGAAATACAGCAAAAGCCACAGGAATACGGCAACCACGAAATGACACGGGGATTTGCAAAATGTTATCGCTGCGGCAGAACAACCCATGACCAGAAGGACTGCTGGTCCAAGGACAAAATATGCAGGCAATGCGGAATGATGGGACACATTGCACGAGTTTGCAGGTCTGGGAAGAAGACCAACGACAACAAAAAGGCTACTAAGGAACCGTACAGGAAAGTACAAAAGATGACGGACAGTAGTTCCGAAGACCAGATGAGCGATAGTGAATCCGGGAACAAGAGACTAAGCTGTCTCAAACTTCACAACGTAATCGCAAAAGAGGATCACCGAACCATTTGGGTCACCCTCACGATAGCAGGGTCCCAAGTCAAAATGGAATTGGATACAGGATCAGCTCTAACCGTCATGAATCGACAAGACTACGAGTGGCTATTCTCACACATACCCTTGAAAGAGACATCCATTGTCTTGAAGACGTATACGGGGCAAAAAGCATACCCCAGAGGAAAAATAAGGGTGCCTGTCGAATACAACGGCAAGGAAATACAGAAATTGTATCTGTACATACTGCAAGATGGTGGACCACTGTTATTGGGACGTGAATGGATCAGAAAGATAAGTTTAGACTGGCACTGCATTCAGGCACTGACGGTGGCTGGTAAAAAGGATGACGACGTCACTCCTGGACGATTGTCAACAATCTTAGCTAACGCCAAAGAGGTATTTCAACAAGAACTGGGAACTCTTAAAGGCGTAACCGCCTCGATAAAAATAGAAGAGAATGCAATTCCCAAGTTTTTCAAAGCAAGACCGGTACCATATGCAATTCGCCCAGCCGTTGAGGCAGAGCTGGAGAATCTGGAGAATGCAGGCGTGTTATCTAAGGTAGACTGGAGCGAGTGGGCGACACCCATCGTTCCTGTCATGAAGAAAACGTTAAACAATAAGTCTGAGGAGCCAAGGAAGGTTCGCATCTGTGGGGACTTCAAGGTGACAGTGAACCCAGTCCTTCACACAGTACAATATCCTCTTCCAAGGAAAGAAGATATCTTCGCCTCACTATCTGGAGGGAAGCGTTTTACAAAAATTGACCTAGCACAAGCATATTTGCAGATGGAGATTGAAGAATCCTCTAGGAAGTATCTCACGATAAACACTCACAAAGGCCTTTACCAGTATAATCGACTGGTATTCGGAGTAGCATCAGCTCCGGCGATATGGCAAAGAGCGATGGAACAAGTCCTGCAAGGAATTCTGGGGACTCAGTGTTACTTGGACGACATCTTAGTGACAGGTGAAGATGACAGTGAACACCTTGCCAACCTAGAGCAGGTGCTCACTAGACTACGTGAACATGGGCTACGGGCCAATCGCCCCAAGTGTGAGTTTTTTAAGAAACAGATATCGTATTGTGGCCACGTGATTGATGAAGAGGGGTTACATAAGCCCCCTGACAAAATTGAAGCGGTAGTTAAGGCTCCAGCGCCTGAAAATGTGTCACAACTGAGGTCATTCCTCGGATTGGTGAATTACTACCATAAGTTTTTGCCGAATTTGTCCACAATTCTGCACCCACTGAACGCCCTACTACAAACGGGAGTAGCATGGAAATGGAGCGATGAATGTAAGCGGGCCTTTCAGAAGAGTAAGGACCTAATCACTTCAAGAGAAGTATTGGCTCACTACAACCCATCACTACCGATAAAACTGGCGTGTGATGCGTCTCCCTACGGCATTGGGGCGGTACTGTCACATAAATTCCTTGATGGTTCAGAGAGGCCGATAGCTTTTGCGTTACGCTCGTTAACTTCAGCCGAGCGTAACTACGCCCAGATTGACAGAGAGGCCCTCAGCCTGGTGTGGGGGGTGAAGAAGTTCAATCACTACCTGCACGGTCAGAAATTTACTCTACTTACTGATCATCAACCTCTTGTCTCCATTTTCAACCCTCAGAAGGGCGTACCGATAATGACAGCACAACGGCTATAGAGGTGGTCCCTTTTCCTAGGGGCACACCAATATGACATCGACTACAAAGGAACTAAACAGCATGGGAATGCTGATGGATTGTCGCGCCTACCGTTGCCGACGGTGGAAGAAGAACTTGCAGTGGATCCAGTGGAGATATTCCACTCGACCATAGTCAAATGTCTCCCTGTGATGAATGCAAACATAGAAAAGGAAACACGAAATGACCCGACACTCTCCTGGGTCTATGATTTAACGGTGAAGGGGTGGCCAGCACATGGCGAACCACTGCTGCCAGCATTCTCGCCGAGAAGAGAACAGCTGTCAGTGTGCAGAGGAACCTTGATGTGTGGATCCAGAGTAGTAATTCCACCCAAATTGAAGGATAGAGTGCTCAATGAGCTTCATGAGGGTCATCTGGGAGGGGTAAAAATGAAGAACTTAGCCAGAGCGTTTGTGTGGTGGCCGGGAATCGATAGAGAAATCGAAGAGATGACCAAGAGCTGTACAGGATGCCAGAAAGTCCAAAACGCCCCACCACAAGCCCCTCTACATCCATGGGAGTGGCCCTCATCTCCATGGCAAAGGGGGCACATTGATTTTGCTGGTTCATTTATGGACTTGATGTTTTTAATTGCGGTGGATGCACATTCAAAGTGGCCAGAGGTAATAAAAATGTCCTCAACCACCACAGAAAAAACTATCACAGTCTTACGAACCATATTCGCCAGGAATGGGCTGCCTGAACAGATTTGCTCCGACAATGGACCACAGTTTGTGTCTGAAGAGTTCCGGAGGTTCTTAAAGAACAATGGTGTTAAGCATTACACATCCGCCCCATATCATCCAGCCACTAATGGATTGGCCGAGAGGTTCGTTCAAACATTCAAGAAGGCTATCAAGGCAATGTGTAATGAAGACATACCCTACAACACAAGGTGGATAACTTCTTGTTTGCCTACCGGAATGCGACACATGCGGTTACCAACCAAACTCCAGCCATGATGTTCTTCAATCGAAGACTAAGATGCCGCTTGGATTTGGTTAAGCCAAACATCAGAAGAGATGTGGAGAACAGGCAGTTTCAGAATATGAATGAAAGGCCAACCAGGAGTTTTAAGATAGGTCAACCAGTTTTGGCCCGGGACTACCACACAGAGAAATGGCAGCCAGGAACGATCTGCACACGGCAAGGACCACTAATGTATACCGTGGACGTTGGAGAGAGCATTGTAAGACGCCATGCTGACCAGATTCTAGAGTCACTGGAAAACGTCAAATCTACACCACGATCCTATACACCTGGTGATGAAACCGAAGTACCAATTGCATCTACCTCAGAATCGGTGATATTGGAAGCAGACGAACCAAACAACGACATTGATCCCGACTCAACTTTGCCAGAAGAACCTGATACCCCAAAGAGGCGTTATCCAGACAGAATCAGGAAGCCGCCTCAAAGACGGGGTTACGGGGATAGGGCTTGGGTGGGATGGCAGTCGGTGTAGGGACTGGGTGCTAGGGTTTGGATGATCAGCCATGATCTCGTTGAATGGCGGAGCAGGCTCGAAGGGCCGAATGGCCTACTCCTGCTCCTAGTTTCTATGTTTCTATGTAAGACTGAATTTATAATTGCTTAACTTCAACGAATGTATCTAGCAACTGTAATTGTAAATATGTTATTTCATTGTTAATCGAATGTTATGCACTGTTTAGCTAAAAGGGGAGGAATTGTAGTGTATGTACTTTGCAGAAGGAACTATATTCTGCAGCCCCTGTATACTGCAGTACCAGTAGTGACCACCCCTGTATATAAGCCTGTGTAGTAACATTTGCATAGTAGTTCCAGGTTGCCTCCATTCAGTAAAGACCTGTTATAACCAACTCCTGCAGTCCGTGTCTCAATTATACACGGACATAATAAGGGAGACTACCAATTTATGTCAACTCATGGTAAGTTATGTGGTGTGGACTCCTGCCCACTGAAACTTGGGTTAAAATAGCCTCCGACATGTTTGATTTCGGACCCTTACAGCCAGCCAAGTGTGGAGATGTTCATTCTGTCTATTGGACCAGATTCAACCTCGGATGTCAGAAGTGAAAGAACATGTATTGCACTATATCTCTCAGATAATGTTATCATAGAATTGTAATATAGTTAGCTGTTGCAGTATATAATTGGTGATCACTTATACTGATATTCACTTATGTCCTGTAACTGCAGAAATGCAGACTGCTGTCTACCTGTCATTAATTCAATTCAATTCAATTCAATTCAAATCGCTTTATTGGCATGACAAGGTACATCTTATGTTGCCAAAGCATCGAAAAACATTTATGGTTGAACACATAAACGCAGATCTATCCATACAGTGTATAAACAGATATATCCCTGAGTGTATAAATATACATTCATATAATTTGTATATACTCTTTTCTTATATTTAGTGCTTGTCCCTCTGTTTATGGCAAACTGTAACATAGTGTGCCGCTAAGGTTACACAATTTCTCTGTTCCCCTAGTAGATCTGGTCTATCTTTCTCTTCCCTCTTGAACAAAGGTGTTACATCGGCCACTCTCTAGTCTCATGGCACAATTTGCATATTTAAGGTGGATTAAAAAGTTGTGGCCAGAGCTTCTGCTATCTCCTCTTTGACTTCTTGCAACAGCCTCTGTGCCTGCATTCAAGTTCCAATGACTTATCAACCTTGAGTTTTGCTAATTTTTTTTCAAAACCAACTCCTTTTCTGCAGTTGCGCTGTTACCACATCCCTAATAATAGACTCTAGCATTTTCCCTGCTACTGATATGTTTACATATATACTCACACATGGGTGAACAGTTTTAAAAAAATATGCGTTCTCACTTATATTATAATTTGTAAAAATCAATGCACAATATTTATTTTGTATCTCCCCCATACCTTTATCCCCCACAATTGGACCTCGTCTGTAGTGTATGTACCTTTAAGAGGAACTATGTTTTTGAAGCCCCTGTATACTGTAGTACCAGTAGTGACCACTCGGGTATATAAGCCTGTATAGCGTCTTGTGTAGTTAGTTCACCTCCAGACTTTGTTCAGTAAACACTTGTTAAATCAACTCCTGCATTCCGTGTCTCCATTAACACACGGATCTAACAGTGGCGACGAGTTAGAAACGAACTTACCTGCAATTCGGCAGCACCTCAAGGAGATCGATTCCTCAGACGAAGGTCGAAGCCAGAAGCAAGAAAAAAAACAAAACTGTGGTTTCACCAGCTAAACGGGCTGGTGGCAGGTAGTGCACTGATCCTTCCTGGGCTGCGGCGGGCTAGAGCTCGATCGGGTGGCTCTGCAACGGGGCCGGGCAGCGAGTCGGGAAGCAGAAGCAAAGAGAGAGAGAGGGTGGAGCACTCAGGGCGCAGCCGGTGCTGCAAAGCAGGTTGGCGTTCGGACCGAGCAGAGGGAGGGGAAAATCCCAGAGGGTCCGCTCCACGACAGGAACGGTTCTCCAAGTAACGGAGAAACTATTGAAGCGATATATAAAAAAAATTAAAATAGAAATACCGCGAAAAGCTGCAGGTCGCAACGGGAACCGTGGAGAACAGCGTTGGCAGCAGCGGCAGTGGCGGGAAAGCGCAGGAGGCGCCATCTTAACTCGGTGGGGAAGAAAGAAAAGCGCGGGAAGCGCCATTTTAGATTTTCAAGATGCCGAAGACTGGCAATATTACTGCTTTCGATAGTGATATAGAAGATTGGACCACATATGTGGAAAGAGTGGAGGTATATTGCAAGGAGAATGAAGTAGCAGATGATAAAAAGGCATCGGTACTTCTAAATCTGATGGGCGCAAGGACATACGGGCTGTTACGAAACTTGATCACTCCAGCCAAACCGATGGACAAGCATTTTAAGGAGATTGTTGATACCTTACAGGAGCACTTAAACCCAACACCGCTGCTGATAGCGGAACGATTCAAATTCTTCAGGAGGAATCAGCACAAGAATGAAAGTAACGCTGATTACCTCACCGAATTACGAAAGCTGTCAAAGCACTGCCAATTCGGGGCAGGACTGGCAGATTCTCTATGAGACAAATTCGTCTGCGGTCTCCTAAGCGAAGGAACACAGAAAAGACTACTTTCTGAGAAAGATTTGACACTGGACAAGGCTTTCAGTGTGGCTGTATCATACGAAGCAGCAGCAAGAGGAGCTGCAGAGATACAGCAAAAGCCACAGGACTTCAGCACCAATGAACTGACACAGGGTTTCGAGAGATGTTATCGCTGCGGCAGATCCACCCATGACCAGAAGGACTGCTGGTTCAAGGACAAAGCATGCAGGCAATGCGGAAAGATGGGACACATTGCACGTGTATGCAGATCTGGAAAGAAATCCGCTGACAGTAAAAAGGTCAATAAGGAAAAGTACAGAAAGGTACAAATGATGACGGACAGTAGCTCCGAAGACCAGAAGAGCGATAGCGACTCCGGAAACAAGAGACTAAGCTGTCTCAAATTACATAATGTAATTGCCAAAGAAGATTACCAGACCATTTGGGTTACCCTCACGATAGCGGGATCCCCAGTCAAAATGGAACTAGATACAGGATCAGCTCTGACCGTCATGAGTCGACGGGATTACGAGCGGCTATTTCCGCATATACCTTTGAAAGACACATCCATTATCTTGAAGACATATACGGGGCAGAAAGTATACCCCAGAGGGAAAATAAGGGTGCCTGTTGTATACAACAGCAAGGAAATACAGAAGTTGTATTTATACGTTCTGCAAGATGGTGGTCCACCGTTGTTGGGACGTGAATGGATCAGAAAGATACATTTAGACTGGCACTCCATTCAGGCACTGACGGTGACCAGTAAGAAAAAAAACGATGATGACATCATACCTGGACGATTAAAAGAAATCTTGGCTAACGTCAAAGAAGTGTTTCAACAGGAACTAGGAACCCTGAAAGGTGCCACCGCCTCAATAAAAGTGGAAGATGCGGCAATTCCCAAGTTTTTTAAGGCAAGGCCGGTGCCATACGCAATTCGTTCAGCCGTCGAGGCAGAGCTGGAGAATTTGGAAAAAGCAGGCGTGCTATCCAAGGTAGATTGGAGCGAGTGGGCAACACCCATCGTCCCGGTCATGAAGAAAACATTGAATAATGATAAATCTGAAGAACAGAGAAAAGTTCGCATCTGTGGGGACTTCAAGGTGACTGTAAACCCGGTTCTTCACACGGTACAGTATCCTCTTCCGAGGATAGAAGATATTTTCGCCTCACTATCCGGAGGGAAACGTTTCACCAAAATTGACTTAGCACAGGCATATCTACAGATGGAGGTTGAGGAAGCCTCTAAAAAGTATCTCACGATAAACACACACAAAGGCCTGTACCAGTACAATCGACTGGTTTTCGGAGTGGCATCAGCTCCGGCTATCTGGCAAAGACCTATGGAGCAAGTCCTGCAAGGGATTCCGGGGACTCAATGCTACCTAGACGACATCCTTGTAACAGGAGAAAACGACAACGAGCACCTTGCCAACTTGGAGCAGGTGCTCACGAGGCTGAGAGAACGGGGCCTACGAGCAAATCGCCCCAAGTGCGAATTTTTCCAGAAACAAATATCATATTGTGGCCATGTCATTAACGAAGAAGGGTTGCATAAGTCACCTGAAAAAATTGAAGCGGTCGTAGAGGCCCCAGCGCCTGAAACTGTCTCACAATTAAGGTCGTTCCTGGGATTAGTAAATTACTATCATAAATTTTTACCAAACTTGTCGACGGTTCTGCACCCTCTTAACGCACTGCTACAAACGGGAGTAGTTTGGAAATGGAGCGAAGAATGTAAACATGCCTTCCATAAATGCAAAGGCTTGATCATGTCCAGGGAAGTGTTGGCTCATTACAACCCATCACTGCCAATCAGACTGGCGTGCAATGCATCCCCTTACGGCGTGGGAGCGGTATTATCGCATAGATTCCCTGATGGCTTGGAGCGGCCGATAGCTTTTGCGTCACGCTCATTGAACTCAGCTGAGCGTAACTATGCCCAGATCGACAGGGAGGCACTCAGCCTGGTGTGGGGGGTGAAGAAATTCAACCATTACCTACACGGACAAAAATTTACCTTGTTGACTGACCATCAACCCCTCGTCTCCATATTCAACCCTAAAAAGGGCGTTCCCATTATGACAGCGCAAAGGCTACAGAGGTGGTCCCTTTTCCTAGGGGCACACCAATATGACATAGAATACAAAGGAACAAAACAGCATGGGAATGCTGACGGGTTATCGCGCCTACCGTTGCCAACGGTGGAAGAGGCGCCTACAGTGGACCCAGTGGAGATGTTCCACTCGACCATAGTCGAATGTCTACCGGTGACAAATTCTACCATTGAAAAGGAAACGCGAAATGACCCGACTCTCTCACGAGTCTACGATTTAACGGTGAAGGGATGGCCAGCACATGGCGAACCATTGTTGCCAGCATTCTCGCAAAGAAGAGAACAGCTGTCAGTGTGCCGAGGAACCTTGATGTGTGGAACCAGAGTGGTGATTCCACCCAAACTCAAGGATAGAGTGCTAAAGGAGCTTCACGAGGGGTATCTGGGTGGAGTGAAAATGAAGAACTTAGCCAGAGCGTTTGTGTGGTGGCCAGGTATCGATGGAGACATCGAAGAAATGACCAAGAGCTGTCTAGGATGCCAGAAGGTCCAAAACGCCCCACCACAAGCCCCTCTACATCCATGGGAGTGGCCCTCATCTCCATGGCAAAGGGTACATATCGACTTTGCTGGTCCATTTATGGACTCAATGTTCTTAATCGCGGTGGATGCACACTCCAAGTGGCCGGAGGTAATAAAGATGTCCTCCACCACCACGGAAAAAACCATCACAGTATTAAGGACCATATTCGCCAGGAATGGGCTGCCTGAACAGATCTGTTCTGATAATGGACCGCAATTTGTATCCGAAGAATTCAGGAAGTTCTTAAAAAACAATGGGGTTAAGCACTACACGTCCGCCCCATACCATCCCGCCACCAATGGATTGGCTGAAAGGTTTGTCCAGACCTTCAAGAAGGCCATAAAGGCCATGGGTAATGAAGACATAAATCTACAACATAAGGTAGATAACTTCTTGTTTGCGTACAGGAATGCAACACATGTAGTTACAAACCAAACCCCCGCCATGATGTTTTTCAATAGAAGCCTAAGATGCCGGCTGGATTTGGTCAAGCCAAACGTCAGAAGGGACGTAGAGAACCGGCAATTTCAAAGCATGAATGAAAGGCCAACTAGAACCTTCCAGATAGGTAAACCAGTTTTGGCCCGGGACTACCGTACCGAGAAATGGCAGCCTGGAACTATTTGCACACGACTAGGACCGCTGATGTATACTGTGGACATTGGAGAAAGCATAATAAGGTGCCATGCTGCCCAGATCATAGAGTCATCCGAAAAAGGACAACCTGCATCACAACTCTATACGCCTAGTGATGAAGCAGAGATACCCATAGTATCTACCTCCGATCCGGTGATACTGGAACCAGATGAACCCGACACTGGCATTGAAGCCGAATCGACCTTGCCAAAAGAACCTACTACACCACCGAGGCGTTATCCGGACCGAGTCAGGAAGCCTCCAGAGAGACTGAATTTGTAATTGATTAACTTCAGCAAATGTGTATATTATTGTTCTTGTAAAAATGTTATTTATGATTACTTAAAATGTTATGTACTATTTATCTAAAAGGGGAGGAATTGTAGTGTATGTACCTTTAAGAGGAACTATGTTTTTGAAGCCCCTGTATACTGTAGTACCAGTAGTGACCACTCGGGTATATAAGCCTGTATAGCGTCTTGTGTAGTTAGTTCACCTCCAGACTTTGTTCAGTAAACACTTGTTAAATCAACTCCTGCATTCCGTGTCTCCATTAACACACGGATCTAACATCGTCCTTCATCTCTAAGTGGTCCTCCATTCTCGTTAACTATTTTATGTGCTTATAAAACCCTTGACAATTTCATAGAAACATACATAGAAACATAGAAGATAGGAGCAGGAGTAGGCCATTCGGCCCCTCAAGCCTGTTCCGCCATTTAATGAGATCATGGCTGAGCATCCAAATTCAGTACCCTGTCCCTGCTTTCTCCCCAAATCCCTTGATCCCTTTAGCCTTAAGAAATATATCTAACTCCTTCTTGAATATCTATATATATAAACCGGTACGTCTCTCTGTCTGTCTCTCTGTCTGTCTCTCTGTCTTTCTGTCTGTCCGGCTATACAATCAAAAGTTATAGAGCGTACCTACACGTATGTTATATCGAAAGAAAGCTTATCGTTAGGTGACTCTCGTAGGTGTATTTACTTTTTCGTCAGACAAAAATTGTTTGGACAGTATACAAAAAACGTTCAAAAATCCTCAAAAATCCACGCATTAGCGGTTGACCAATCCTACCTCTCATTAGCGTTGAATGACGTGCTGCTTGACCAATCCTACAGTTCACTCACCTGATGGTTGACCAATCAGTGCGTCACGGGCGGGTCCTAATCCTCCAGTCTCCCTAAACTTCGCTGCCATTTTTTCCATCCCCACAGGGACAGCAGCAGCAAAAGAAACCCCCACATTGCGGCTCCCGATCCCGCTCCCGCCCCGCCGGAGCGGCAGGTAAGTTGTGCTCACTTGGGCCGTGCCTCGCAACCGCTCGGCCTGACACACACAGCAGTCGGGGGAGCGGCAGCGGCCGGCCGTCAGCCGCGCGATCCACGGGGGAGCTCAGCTCGGGTCCGTCTCGGCCCGACAGCCCGGCCGCGCCTCAAGCACTAGGCCCCGCACGGCCGCTATCACAACGGCACCGGGCCTCAGGCGCTAGGCAGGGAGAGGGGAGGGAGGGGGATGGGAGGGAGGGGGGACAGACAGGGGCAGGGAGACCGTGTGCCCCAAGATTGCCCTGGCAACGCCGGGCACCCCCTGCTAGTATTTAATAAGTTGGCCTCAACTGCCTTCTGTTGTAGAGAATTCCACAGGTTCACCACTCTCTGGGTGAAGAAATTCCTCCTCATCTCAGTCCTAAATGGCTTACCCCTTATCCTTAGACTGTGACCCCTGGTTCTGGACTCCCCCGCCATCGGGAACATCCTTCCTGCATCTAGTCGGTCTAGTCCTGTTAGAATTTTATAAGTTTCAATGAGATCCCCTCTCATTCTTCTGAACTCTAGCAAATATAAGCCTAATCGACCCAATCTCTCTTCATACGTCATTCCTGCCATCCCAGGTTTCATTTTATATTATCTGCTTGTTTTTTTTTCATAATCCCTTTTAGCCCATCTGATCTTTCTATTCGCCTCCTTATTACACTTTCTATTTTCCTCCTGATCATCTTTAGTAGTGTTAGCTTGAATTTTATCATATCCTCCCTTTTCAGTTTCAGTTTAGTTTTAATCTCTCTATTTATCCGTGAGACTCTATTCTTTGATGCTTCCTCTCTTTGCCTTATGGAATACATCTATGCATCCCAATGCCTAATATTGATCCGTCAATCTGTTTGCTATCTTTTCTGCCCAGTTAATTCAGATCTTTCCTTTTTCTGCAATACAGGCCCATTTGTGAGTTTTTGTGTGGACGCATGTGGATGTCGTACAACTGCAGTAATTGGAGGGATAATATCTACACTGGGCTGGGCGCTGAGTGCTTATGCAACAAGTGTTTACTATCTCTTTATTTCATTTGGGGTAGTAGCTGGTGAGTGCATTTTAAGCATTTGATCAAATGATCTTTTATAATAATTGTTATAATAATTTATGCTACACTAGTTTAACCATTTTCAATTACGAGTTAGCTGATGGTTGAATGAAAATTCTTTTACTTTGTCATGTCTGATCATTCTGAAGGTGTGCTTGCTATAATGTTGCTGGACTGCCTTCTGCTTTATCCTGTTGGAATGTGGTCCTTTCCATTACCACAATTCAGAAAGATTTATGGCAAATACTTGCACGAGATGTAGAATGAATCAAACTTTTGGATATACTCGTGTTTCCTAAAACATTTCAAATCCTGAATTTATCTGTTTCAAATGAGTTGTCTGGATAAACTGTCTAAAAACAATGGTCCCATCTCACATTGCAATAGTGTTCATCTCCTGCTAGATCATCCGAGGAGCACCACTGGTGCTATCTGAGGGATGATGTCTATAGGATGGACCATCCTGTCTAAGCAATGGATTGGAGGGACGGGGGATGGGGGGGGGGGACAGGCGGGGAGGGGGGGGGAGGAAAGGGGAAGATGGACTCAGAACAAAATGGCTTTGGCATAATAATAAATATTTTATGTTATTTCATTGGTTTTTAGTTTATGCTACTAACATTGGTTATGTTCAGAAGATTCCATTTGAAAGAATACCCATAGCTTTTTTCTGCAAAATTAAAATCTCTTTTCTTCATTGTGTGATCAGGGATTGGCAATGGTTTGGCTTACTTGCCTAACATAGTCATGGTGGGACAGTATTTTCAAAAGCGGCGAGCACTGGCACAGGGAATAAGCACAACTGGCACCGGGTTCGGAGCATTCCTTGTAACAATTTTACTGAAAACCCTTTCTGCTGAGTTTGGATGGAGAGGTACAATGTTGATCCACGGAGCAGTAAATTTAAACCTGTGTGTCTGTGGCGCTCTATTAAGACCACTTTCATCCGACAAAGGAAGTGTACCAGAGTTATGTGGCATGTAGGAGTGTTACAGGAAGCAGTCTGCTGAAAGCGGGGACCCAGTGCTCGCCATCAACAACCAAAACAATGAAACAAGGAAGACCAAAAACAATGCAGAGGAGTGTAAAGAAAATTCAAACACAGACTGTGTGAGAAGTGCATCAGAAATGAAATGGAAATACAAAGACACTAAAAGCATCATCTTTAAGGACATGTATGCATTGAGCCTCTTTAAAACACTTAGCTAGTGCACGAACACTGTGAGGCTGGGATTTCACATTTGGTATTCAAGCTACTTCGGAGGTGAATCGCTGTTCCAAAATAAGCTTTTTGTCGCGTTCATTTTCTGGGCTTTATTTGCTTACTGTAGTTTTGTTATACCTTTTATTCATCTACCAGAGATTGTAAAACAGTATGGTTTATCCTCTGAAAATGACAAGTTTCCTCTAACCTCAATCATAGCTATTTTCCATATTTTTGGAAAAGTGATTTTGGGTATAATCTGGGACCTCCCATTTGTCAGCGCCTGGAACGTATTGCTCTTGTCTAACTTTTGTCTTGGCGTCTGCATTTTGATAATTCCACTGATGCACACGTTTATCAATCTGGCCATTATATGTGCACTGATTGGGTTTTCCAGTGGGTATTTTTCAGTCATGCCCTGCGTAACTGAAGACTTGGTGGGACTAAGCAATCTTGCCAATGCTTATGGTATCATCATCTGCGCTAATGGAGTGTCTGCGTTGCTGGGACCGCCATTTGCAGGTAAACATTGGAACAGTTTTATATCATTAATAGTAATTAGTAAAGCAATAGTACTATAACCAATAAAGTACAAACTAGACAAGTGTTCTATCAATGGTAATATTTCCTCCAATACTTGTTCATCTTTATACTGCAGTCCAGCCACGGCGTCAGCAGGATGCGCTGCGGTATTGCAGGCCTCCGTCCCCTGATTAAAGGGGAGGGGCCTTGCGCTGCGCGCACTGGGGCCCTGCTAGACCACTGGGGAGCGGGGTGCTGGGAAAAGAGCCCGGCACTCAACTCGGGCTGACCGAAATCGGCCGGCACCCTGAATAAAAAAGGGGAAGGGGGCAGGTGCTGGCAGGCGGACAAACAAAAAAATAGCTGCCCCAACATTTGCCCTTTAACTTGCACCACCGCGGCTGCAAAAACGTCACCCTGACCCTGTCGGACATATCGTCCGGCGATAGGTCAGGGGGCACAACCGAAGATTGCGGCCAGGGCGCTGCGCACAGCGATGACGTCATCGCCGGCGACGCAGCATCACTACCGCCGCCGCTAACCTCCCACTGAATTTCACGGGAGGCGTTAGCGGTGCTGCGCCCGGGCACTAGGGGTTTTGCATCCCGTTAGCGCCCCCCCCCCGGGGGCGCTGACGGCAGGCGCAAAGCAACCCAATTTTTCCCTCTTAGTCTTGAGTAAGCTGTCAAAGGGAATTGTAAAAATGAGAGAGCGATATTGCTACTGGAAGGGAGAAGGAGCAAAATTATACCTATCTATGTATTCCAATGCTCTCCTGACCAGCCTTCCACCTACCACCCTCTGTAAACTTGAGCTCATCCAAATCTCTGCTGCCCATAACCTAACTCCCGCCGAGTCCCATTCAACCCTGTGCTTGCTGACCTACATTGGTTCCCAGTCCAGAAATGTCTCGATTTAAAAATTCTCATCCTTCTGTTTAAATCCCTCCATGGCCTCGCCCCATCGCATCTCTGTAACCTCCTCGAGTCCTACGACCCTCCGAGATCTCAATGCTCCTCCAATTCTGGCCTCTTGCACATCCCCGATTTTAATCGCTCCACTATTGGCAGCCATGCCTTCAGCCACGTAGGCCCTAAGCTTTAGAATTTCCTCCCCAAACCTCTCCACCTCTCAACCTCCCTCTCCTCCTTTGTCACTCCTTAAAACCTACCTCTTTGACCAAGCTTTTGGTCACCTGTCCTAGTGTGTCTTTGTGTGGCTTGGTGTTAAATTTTGTCTGATAACACCCCTGTGAAGTGCTTGTGATGTTTGATGATGTTAAAGGCACTATATAAATGCAAGTTGTTATTGTTGTATCGGGATGGTCAACCAAAATCATCTTTGCTGCTATAGAGTAGCACTGGCTGAAGAGGAAACCAGATCACCTGCTTGTCCATACATTCAAAGAATAGTATTCCAGCATCCGCAGTATTTTGCGATCGCATTCAAAGAATAGTGTTCATTTCACTGGTACTTAATGAAGAGAAAAGTAATTTAAAATGAGGAAGGTGCATGTAAGAGCATGTTATGCAAGTGTAATAAGGGTCCTCATGGCCTCCCAGCTTCACTGGCTAGACAGACCATGTGGGGCCTGTTCATGATTAAATTCGGATGAAATTCTGTACAGTTAGGTAATCCAAAAGCAGTTTATTGAGACATAAAATAAGACAGCCAGGTCACATACCATGTTGAAAATATTCTATGCCATATCGAGAACAATTTCTTGGTAATATACAAAATTAGTCTTGTTTCAATGGCCCAGTAATTCCGGTCCCAACACATGAGTACGGACGGGGTACTCATGCGTGGGCCCGTTGGAAGTGCCGGATTTCAGCATGCACAGCACATGCGCGGAAAACCGGCATTTCCTCTCCTCTGAACCAAGGGGTTAGGAGGCGGTTCCCTAGCGACGTTTGAGGCAGCGGGTACGCGTTGAACTTCGGTTTTTTTGACAGGTTTGTCTGTGCGTGAAGGCCTCCACTTTTTATGAATGTAAAAAGCAGACGTAAGGACTTAGTTTTATAAGGTAAGTGGTCTAATAATTAAAGTTAGAATTTTTTTTCCACAGGTTTATTATTTTTAAAGAATTTACAGTAAAGTAAGTTAATTTTTGGACCCGATTTCTTGAAAAAAAAATTTTGGCAGAAATTTGAATAATTGTTTAAATTAGTTTTTTAAAGTTATTAATAGTTAATTTAATTATTGGAATGTTTTTTTAACTTTTATTTAAAGTTTAAGTAGTGTTTTGGGCGCCCGTACTTTTCATGAGTTTGACAGGTCTTATGTCTAACTCATGAATGGACTTTTGTAAACTCCCATTGGTTGCCCAGTGCTCACGTGATCCCAGCCGGCTCATCGCATTAAGTACGCCGCTGGATCACACACGCACAGCGCGCTGGGAGCTGAACCGGGCCACAGACCAGAAATCCAAGCAGGCCCAGTCTTCAAATGTCAGCGCGAGATGTAAGTGTAGGTCGGGGGCTTGCACCCGCGGGAAGCCCCCGACCCGAATTTCTGGGCCGTTCTGAATATGACAGAATAAAAAGCACTAGCAAATAAAAACTTTTGTTTCATGTACAGTAATAGCCATTGTTACAGAACAATGCAACATATCTTCTCTGGCGTTTCCTCATTTGTAAATAAAGCCATTGGAAGTTCCTCCAGGAAAGCCATCAGCTCCTTTTTCCCAGTGGAATCGTTTCAATATGTCTTTACCATTTAGAAATACCCCACCCTCACAGCTGTTCTCTCTTTTTGCTGATACAGCCATGCAGGAAATTCTGCAAGGAGACTAGCTGGCATCCAAGCACACAATGGTACAATAACCATCTAGGTTTTACAGTGAGTCAGAAGTTACAGTGTTGTCTCCATAAGACAGTGTGGAAATTCCACCAGCTTTGTTGTTTGCAGAATTTGGAGGGACAATGGTATTTAGCCTATAGAGAATTAGCTTATTTTGTTCACAAAAGAGCTGCTGGCTGGAAGGTCCGTGTGTTTTTTTGGTAAACAACTCCAATCACAAAGGCAGCAAGAGAGCCGTGGGATAAAAACAGAAAATGCTGAAAATACTCAGCAGGTCAGGCAGCATCTGTGGAGAGAGAAACAGAGTCAGAGAACTCTGACAAAAGGTCATCGACCTGAAACATGAACTCTTTCTCTCGCCACAGATACTGAGTATTTCCAGCATTTTCGGTTCTTACTTCAGATTTCCAGCATCCGCAGTATTTTGCTTTTGTAAGAGAGCCATGGGAATTGACAGCCTAGTAGTTAAACACAATTCGGCAACAAGAAAAACCCAGCAGGATATTTGAAAATATTAATGATACTAATAAAGGGAGCAAATGAAAAAATTGCACAAGTTGTGGAACTGAAACGAGATGATAAAACACAGAAACATTTATGTTCAGCACAAGAGAAAATCCTTTCACTGTTTCCCAAGATCCTGCAAGGTGTTTGCAACATAAAAACTGGAAGCAGCTTCACAGACTGGTAAGCTTTTATTTTAGTTTTTCAGATTACTTAGTGCAACTGGTTACTTACTGTTTGTCAACATACAACTGTGTCCATCTGCCGATATGCAATGACTATTAAAATGAAGCAATGGACTCCTAACTTTATTTTCTTCTCTTATAGATGCACCTGGAACTTCTAGTCTAGCCACAAGGCATTAAATATCCCAAAGGCTTAAAATTGCAAAGCACCACTATTATTCCACGTTTCATGCAAACATTAGTTATATTTTCTGCATATCGGTAATGAGATTCTCACAGAGGATTTAGCACCAGAAGTGTCAGTCTGGGCTTAATGGTAGCACCCTTGCCTCTGAGTGCTTAGGTTGTGGGTTCAAGTGCCATTCCAGGGACTTGAGCCCAAAATCTAGGCTGACACTTCAGTGCAGTACGGAGGGAGTGTTACATTGTTGGAGGTGCCATCTTTTGGATGAGACGTTAAACCAAGGCCCTGTCTGCCCTCTCAGGTGGACATAAAAGACCCCATGGCACTATTTTGAGGGTGAGCAGCGGAGTTCTGTGTGGTGTCCTGGCCAATATTTATCCCTCAATCAACATCACTAAAAACAGATTATCTGGTCATTATCACATTGCTGTTTGTGGGAGCTTGCTGTGCCCAAATTGGCTGCCACTTTTCCTACATTACAACAGTAACTACACTTCAAAAAGTACTTCATTGGCTCTAAAGTATTTTGGAATGTCCTGAGGTCATGAAAGGCACCATATAAATGCAAATCTTTCTTTTCTTTTTATTAATCATTTTAAGAGAACTTTTTAACGACTGGATTTTTCAGAAGGGACGGAAAGCCTGTGAGGGGTTATATTGGGCTAGAAATTGGTATGCGTTTCGCCCATTTCTCGGGCGTAAAACAGGCACATCGTTTACTCGTTCCGGGGTGTGAGGTCATAGAGTCATAGAGTCATAGGGCTAGATTTTCAGTTGCTTGCGCCAGCAGTTAGCGCCTTAAGAGAAGTGATTTCCGGGCGCTATGCGTGTAGCGCCCGGGCGCAGCGCAGTTTGCGCCCCGCCCCAAATTAAGTTGCCCGTTAGCGCTGGCGCAAAGTTTAGCGCCCGCCCGGCTGCGCGCGCAGAAAATGACGTCACATCCTCGTGCAACGCCCTTTGGCCGCCCCGATTGCAAACTTCAGTCGGACCGCCCCATTGTGCGGCGGGCGGCCGGAGCGTTTGGAAAAAGGAACGCAACACAACCAGCGCGGGCCCCGGGGGGCGCTAATTAAAGGGAACGTCCTCTCCAGTATAAAGGCCATCCATTATTTCAGAAAACAGTCTTGTGCAACGCATTTCTGGAGACACAACAAGGAGGATAGCTAACTGGTTTCAAGCAGCAAGAGCCAGGTATTTTTGGACTCAGGCAACAGCGCTGCAAGTGGCCATTTGGAAATTAGAGTGTTTGCCAGGATTTGATGGGGGTTGCATGGGGTGCCAACGCGGAGCTGCAGCTCCATGTCCGTAGGGCTCGCAGACGCATTGTGAGAGGGGCAGCCCTGGCTAGAGGCAGAGGGGGCTACAGGCGTCGGCCACGTAGGCCTTACCCAGTCAGGCTATACCGCCAGCAGCGCTCCTACCTAAACATGAGTGCCGCGCGATGTGTTAAAAGGCTCCGATTCCGAAAGGAGGTGATTGCAGAGGTCTGCCACCTGCTTCGCCGAGATCTGCGGCCAAAGCTCAGGTGCAGGACGTCTCTGTCGGTGGAAGTGAAGGTGACGGTGGCATTGAACTTCTATGCCACCGGCTCCTTCCAATACGCTGCTGGGGACATAGCAAACATCTCCCAGTACGGCGCGCATCGCTGCATCCGCCAGGTGACAGAAGCACTGTTCAGAAGGAGAAGCCAATTCATCTCCTTCCCCATGGCCCTGGAGAGCCAGCATCAGCGCGCATTGGGATTTTCCAGACTCGGGGAATTCCCCTTGGTGCAGGGCGCCATTGACTGTACGCATGTGGCTTTGCGGGCCCCTCTGGAGCATGGCGAGCAGTATCGCAACAGGAAGGGCTACCATTCTCTGAATGTGCAGCTGGTCTGTGACCACAAGCAGCGCATCATGGCAGTCAATGCCAGCTTCCCAGGCAGCAGCCACGATGCCTTTATCCTGCGGCAGAGTACTGTGCATGACATGTTCCAGGCACAGCCTCCCCCAAGAGGATGGCTACTCGGGGACAAAGGCTATCCTTTGTGCACCTGGCTCATGACCCCGCTCCGCGCGCCCAGGACCGCTGCTGAAGAGGCCTACAACGAGAGCCATCAAACCACCCGCAACATCATCGAGCTAACTATTGGGGTCCTCAAGCAGCGGTTCCGCTGCCTTGATCGCTCCGGAGGAGCTCTCCAGTATTCGCCGGACCGGGTCTCCCAATTTGTGGTGGTTTGCTGCATGCTACACAACCTGGCTATCCGCAGGACTCAGGCACTGCCACCTGACGTTGGACCAGCACCTCAGGAGGAGGAGCAGGAGGAGCATGAGGAGGAGGAGGAGGAGGAGGAGCAGGAGTACGTTCCCAGGAGGGAGCGACCAGGGCCAAGGGCCGCACGACGCCACCTTATTACACGGTACTTCTAAGCCCCCTGTCAGGGAATGGCCAGGGGCCATGAGGGAAGATGAATGCAGCTGCTCCGCAAGCCCTCAGCCGGCGAAGCCAACAAACACTAAGAAGAACAACCATGGAGACTGCATGAATAAAGATAATTTTTTATTAAACAAAAATGGAAAGCCCTTCCCACATGAATCCCCAAAAACAATAAACGGGCCCCACAAAAAGCCCAACAAACGACTCACTCCCACAAACTGGGGAGGAGCCACTCCACCTTTATTGAAACCGGGCCTCAACGTCGGCCTAACGCAAAAAAAAAGCCCTCCAAAAGCACAACCATGGGCAAAATAAAGATGGCCACCGCCATATTAAAGGAAAGCTGGCCACACCCTCTACTGAGTGGCCCGCGAGGGCGAGACCTTGGCCAGCATTTTGCCTCCCCTGCCCTGCCTGCTGCTCCTTCGCAAGCTCTGCCCAGTGGCTGCTGCGAGGCTGGGGGAAGGCGCCTGAGGCTCAGATGCCCTTCCGCCAGATGCCGCTGGGGGGCGGCCTACACGGCGTTTGGGCCTCGAGGGGCTGTCTCCTGAGTGGCGCGCCTGAGCCTGGCCACCATCAGCTGCAGCCGCTTGCCCTTGACGCCCCAGAGGGGGAATGGCGGCGACGGATGGTGCAATGTGGGCCAGCTGGCGTCTGGGATGCGCTGGCTGGTGCTGTGGCGCGGTGGCACTCGGCCGGGCCCGCACTGCAGGATCCGCAGCAATCAGCCGACGGCCGGCTTGCTGGGATGGTCCAGCGCGGCGCCTGCCCTGGCGATGCCTGCCTGAGACAGCGCGTGTGGCAGCAGTGAGTGGCCCTGTGGTCCTGGTGTGCGCGCGCATCACATCCGCCAGGGTCTTGACGGCATCAGTTAGCATGCGGCCAGTCGCGGCAGTTGCTGCCCCGAACTCGCGCACACTGGTCGCCAGCGACTCGATGGCCTCAGGCATGCGCCCCACCACGCTCATGAGCTCCGTGTGGCGCCGGTCCGAGTCGTCGGCCATCTGATCGAGCTTCCGCACCTCCTCCGAAGTGAAGGTGTCCGGACTGGAGTCGCGACTCTCCCGCTGGGGAGGAGGGGGCCGAACTAGGGGACCCTTGCCGCGTTGGTGACGGCGAGTGTGCCGAGCAGCAGCACTCCCCTCTGATCCTTCCCCCCTTTGGGGGGAAGGCCGCGGGCCACGCGCACGGCTGCTGGGTGGCTGGACGCCACTGGTCCCAGAAGCTGCATTGCCCTGCGACAGTTCCTCCAGGCACTCGTCCAGTGAGGAGGTGTCGAGCATTTCCTCCTCTCCTGCGGGACGTGACTGTTCCCCCGAAGGTCCGGCTTGCTCCTCCTCCTCCTCCTGGTTGGAGGTGCTGTCACTGGCAGCCTCAGGGTCCTGGTCGTCACCAGCTGAAAGCAGGAATGCACAAGAGTAGCTTCAGAGTGAGGAGACGGCGTCAGCGAGGGAGTTAGGACTGGTGGGATTCAGCGCATTGGTGGGACAGTGGCAAAGGAGGTAGCTCGGATGGGCCAGTGCGACGCGAGAGGGCCAAAAGGCGAGGTCCTTACCATTGCCGGGCAGTGGAGGGTCGGATACACCGCACGCTGTGGGGACAATCACACGTGCTCCCATGAGCACACACACGCGCTCCTCCAGCCGAGTGAGCTTCTGCAGCTTGGCGCGGCCACCCCTGGCACGGGCCTGGCGATTAAACGCTACTTTAGCCTGCAAGAGAAAGGACGGGCTGTAAGTGCGCAGTGAAGCCCTGATGTAGCGTGCACTGCCTCCCATGGTGGAATAGCTTGGACAGAGTGAAGCCCTGATGTAGTGTGCACTGCCTCCCATGGTGGAATAGCTTGGACAGAGTGAAGCCCTGATGTAGTGTGCACTGCCTCCCATGGTGGAATAGCTTGGACAGAGTGAAGCCCTGATGTAGTGTGCACTGCCTCCCATGGTGGAATAGCTTGGACAGAGTGAAGCCCTGATGTAGTGTGCACTGCCTCCCATGGTGGAATAGCTTGGACAGAGTGAAGCCCTGATGTAGTGTGCACTGCCTCCCATGGTGGAATAGCTTGGACAAAGTGTAGAGTGCCGAATGGCCATTTGATGCTCATGACTGTCCCAATGCTGCTGGCTGAGGGCTGGCCAAAAGGACTTTCAGGTCCCTTTGCCCATCATGTCAGGTGTACATGCAAGAATGAGGAGGAGACTGGAAAGGCTACTCACCCTCACAATCCTGGTCAGATCGTTGTACTTCTTCCGGCATTGTGTGTGGGTCCTGGGGGCCTCGCCGGTGAACGTCACCCTCTGAGCGATCTGCTTCCAGGCTTTGGTGTAGTCGTGGTGGGTTGGATTCCTCCCACTGTCTGGAAACAAGATCTTGCGCCTCACCTCCAGAGCTGTGAGCATGATGTCCAGATCACCCTCTGAGAAGCGCAGGGCACGCTGACGGGCCTTCTCTGGCGTTGCCATGACTCCCTGGGGCTGAGCAGTAGTGTTGAGGCCTCTTTGCAAGGCTGCAGTGTGCAGGGCGTGGCAGCAGACCAATTCGTCCCTTCCCCCTTTAAGAGCTGGTCGGCACCACGGGGTCTGCTGTCAGTGCAAAAATGACCGCACCCGTGCTGCGCCCCGCCTGGGCGCTATCCCTCTGGACCGCCGGCTTAGCGCCTAAAGAGAGTAGTGGAACGCCTCTTTTAGCGCTCCACCAACCTCTTAGGGCGAAGCCACTGAATTCCCGGCAACGGGGCGCTACTTTGGGGCGGGCGCTAACTTCGGGCGGGCGCTAAAGCTAGCGCCCCAAAACTGCCTAAACTGAAAATCTAGCCCATAGAGTTTTACAGCACAGAAAGAGGCCCTTCGGCCCATCGTGTCTGCGCCGCCCATCCATCCCTGTCCAGTCTAATCCCATTTTCCAGCATTTGGTCCATAGCCTTGTATGCAATGGCATTTCAAGTGCTCATCCAAATGCTTCTTGAATGTTGTGAGGGTTCCTGCCTCTACCACCCTTTCAGGCATTGAGTTCCACATTCCAACCACCCTCTGGGTGAAAAAGTTCCTCCTCAAATCCCCTCTAAATCTCCTGCCCCTTACCCTGAATCTATGCCCCCTTGTTATTGACCCCCCTACTAAGGGGAAAAGTTCCTCTTTGTCTACCCTATCTATGCCCCTCATCATTTTGTACACCTCAATCAGGTCCCCCCTCAGCCTTCTTTGCTCCAAGGAAAACAACCCCAGCCTGTCCAGCCTCTCTTCATAGCTGAGGCGCTCCATCCCAGGTAACATCCTGGTGAATCTTCTCTGCACCCTCTCCAAAGCAATCACATCCTTCCTATAGTGAGGCGACCAGAACTGCACACAGTACTCCAGCTGTGGCCTCACCAGCGTTTTGTACAGCTCCATCATAACCTCCCTGCTCTTATATTCTATGCCTCGGCTAATGAAGGCAAGTATCCCATATGCCTTTTTAACCACCTTATCTACCTGTTCCGCTGCCTTCAGGGATCTATGTACATGTACACCAAGGCCCCTCTGACCCTCTGTACTTCCTAGGGTCCTACCACTCATTGTGTATTCCCTTGCCTTATTTGTCCGTCCAAAATGCATCACCTCGCACTTTTCAGGGTTAAATTCCATTTGCCACTTTTCCGCCCATCTGACCAACCCGTTTATATCGTCCTGTAGCCTGAGGCTTTCCTCCTCACAATTTACCACCCCACCAATTTTCGTGTCATCTGCGAACTTACTGATCATACCTTTTACATTCTCATCCAAATCATTTATGTAGATCACAAACAACAAGGGACCCAGCACCGATCCCTGAGGTACCCCACTGGACACAGGCTTCCAGTCACAAAAGCAACCTTCGACCATCACCCTCTGCCTCCTGCCACTCAGCCAGTTTATGATCCAACGCGCCAAGGCACCCTGGATCCCATGGGCTCTTACCTTCTTGACCAGTCTCCTATGCGGGACTTTGTCAAAAGCTTTACTGAAGTCCATGTAAACCACATCCACAGCATTTCCCTCATCCACCCCCCTAGTCACCCCCTCGAAAAATTCAATCAGATTTGTCAGACATGATTTACCCTTGACAAAGCCATGCTGACTATCCCCGATTAATCCTTGCCTCTCCAAGTGGAGACTAATTTTGTCCCTCAGAATTTTTTCCAATAATTTCCCTACCACAGATGTTAGGCTCACTGGCCTGTAATTCCCTGGTTTATCCCTGCTACCCTTCTTGAATAATGGTACTACGTTAGCTGTTCTCCAGTCCTCTGGTACATCCCCTGTGGCCAGAGAGGTTCTGAAAATTTGTGTCAGAGCCCCTGCAATCTCCTCCTTTGCCTCCCACAGCAGCCTGGGATACATCTCGTCTGGGCCTGGGGATTTATCCACTTTTTGGCCTGCTAAAACCGCTAGCACCTCCTCCCTCTCGATGCTAATATGTTCAAGTATGTCACAGCCCCCTTGCCCGATTTCTATGTCTGCATCGTCTTTCTCCATAGTGAACACAGATGCAAAAAATTCATTTAAAACCCCGCCTACATCATCTGGCTCTACACACAGATTGCCACTTTGGTCCCTAATGGGCCCTACCCTTTCCCTGGTTATCCTCTTGCCCTTAATATACTTATAAAACATCTTAGGATTTTCCTTTATTTTGCTCGCCAGTGTTATTTCATGGCCCCTCCTCGCCCTCCTAATTTCTTTTTTAAGTATGCCCCTGCATTTTTTATACTCCTCTAGGGCTTCTTCCGTCTTTAGTCTTTTGTAACTGCCAAAAGCCCCCCTTTTATTTCTAATGCATTTTTGTATGTCCCTTGTCATCCAAGGTTCCCTTTGCTTGTTGGTCCCACCCTTGACCTTTACAGGAACATGTTGGCGTTGTACTCTCTCTATTTCCCTTCTGAAAGTCTCCCACTGTTTTGATGCGGATTTTCCTATAAGTAGCTGCTCCCAGTCCAATTTGGCCAGATCCTGCCTTATCATATTAAAATCGGCCTTCCCCCAATTTAGAACCCTTATTTCCGGGCCGTCTTTGTCTTTTTCCATGACCACCTTAAATCTCACCGAATTGTGGTCACTGTCGCCAAAATGCTCTCCTACTGACACTTCCACCACTTGCCCGGCTACATTCCCCAGAATTAGGTCCAGTACCGCCCCCTCTCTTGTAGGACCTGTGCTAGCGGCATGGCCACCGCTATTTTGGTCCTCGCTGTTCTTAGGCATCCCTGGCGGCCGACTGAAATCAGCATTAGCCCATGTTAAATAGGCAAAGACGGGTCCTGTGCCTGTTTCAGGACCCTTCTTCAAAATTTGGGAAAAACTCGGCAAAACACTGCAAGGTCCAACTAGTTTTTCCAGTTCCACAGCGGTCTAACCAGTGCAACCAAAGAGAATTAAACCCTCCTGTGCAGCCTAAAGGAGCAAGAGTGCTCCCCCTGGCTCCATAGTATGACAGTGGGCCGCTGCTGGCCCATGCTCAGCCTCAACCGACCCCCCACCCCCCCCCCGTTTTCCTCGTGCCCTCCCGCAAGATTTACCTGTAGGCCACTGCTGGCGAGGCAGGCCGGCCCAAATTTGATCCCCGAAATCAGGCAAGCTACCTCTGGGGGCAGGACAGGTGCCGGCAGTTCGCCTCTATTATAATGAGGCCTGAGGCCCTGAAAATGGCCCCAAACCAATTACCTGATTAATATTGTGCGGAAGAGGCAAAGGTAAAGAATTTTTTTTTTTTTAAATTTCTTACCTACCACTATTCTTTTATTCCTAAAATTGTATTCACAGAATTATTCAATACAATCTCGCTGGAAATAGCAGTCCATATTGGTATATGTTCTTTATGCAATTCATTTCCATTTATCCATTATTTATGTAATTGCTCAGAGGCTATTTGCCCCCTTTATATAATCATGATGATTCCTCACTTGGAGAGGATCTATCAATTCCTTTAACACAAGTAAATAGAACTGTTGTCCCAAAGCTGCGGTATAAGCAGGGTAACTGACAGATTTCCCATTTAACCTCCGTAGGAGCCTTGACTCATTGATTTGGTCTGTGATGCATGGAAGGTAAATAGATATGGCATAAAATAATGAAGCTACAGGCTGAGAGGACCCAGTTCATCAGTATGCTGCGAGCATGTTCTGTACGTTGAAATTGTTGCCTAACCTTGTGGAGAAGAGATGATTATAAGAATCAAAAAAGATTGCAGTCTCTTTTGACCAAGGATCTCTGCAGTTCAATTAATAATTTCTGTCCAATTTTAGTTTGTCTTATATTATGCACTTTGGGGGGACTAACAAGGCAATGGAATACACAATGAATGGTAAGACCCTAGGCAAGACGGAGGGTCAGAGGGATCTGGGTGTGCAAGTACACAGATCCCTGAAGGCGGCGGAACAGGTGGATAAGGTGGTAAAAAAGGCATATGGGATACTTGCCTTCATTAGCCGAGGCATAGAATATAAGAGCAAGGAGGTTATGATGGAGCTGTATAAAACACTGGTTAGGCCACAGCTGGAATACTGTGTGCAGTTCTGGTCGCCACACTACAGGAAGGATGTGAACGCTTTGGAGAGGGTGCAGAGGAGATTCACCAGGATGTTACCAGGGCTGGAGCACTTCAGCTATGAAGAGAGACTGGGCAGATTGGGTTTGTTTTCCTTGGAGCAGAGGAGGCTGAGGGGGGATATGATTGAGGTGTACAAAATTATGAGGGGCATAGATAGGATGGATACTGAGGAGCTTTTTCCCTTAGTGGAAGGGTCAATAACTAGGGGGCATAGATTCAAGGTAAAGGGCGGGAGGTTTAGAGGGGATTTGAGAAAGAACTTTTTCACCCAGAGGGTGGTTGGAGTCTGGAACTCACTGCCTGAAAGGGTTGTGGAGGCAGGAACTCTCACAACATTTAAGAAGCATTTGGATGAGCACTTGAAATGCCATAGCATACAAGGCTACGGACCAAATGCTGGAATATGGGATTAGATTAGACAGGGCTTGATGGCCGGCGCGGACACGATGGGCCGAAGGGCCTCTATCCGTGCTGTATAACTCTATGACTCTATGCGGTCTCCTGCACCATTCACCATCCCCCAGCCAAGGTATTGGGCAAGCAACCTGCCCCCCAGGCCAGCATTAATGCTACTCTGTAACTCACTGTCGGAGATGCCTGAGAGCAATCGAATGTACATTTTCTACCAGTTTTCTTCCCTCAAGGAATGTGGGGGAAGATAATCATAGCACTTTCTTTTCCCCTATCCTCAGACAATGTTAAATCAGTAGAAACTCTCCATTGTGAGGAAACACAGAAGGGAAAGTGTCAGGGAGCAATAATGGACATTTGGAAATGAGCTACGTGAAGAAATGACACTAATACAAACAAAGGCTACTTATTTATGCCATTTGCAGAAACTTTCGAATCGCAGGGAGATAATTATTGGAGTTGTAAGATCTGGATCACAGGTCACACACAGATTACCCAAAGGGTCTTAGGAGTTGTAAGGCTTTTTATTAAAGAACTACAGTTTAAGCATAACTCAGATTGTGCTGCCTCTCCCTCTAACTTAACCTCACTGTATGTATTTAACTTACTTATATATGTATAACCTACCTGTTGGGGCCGTTGCCCCTTTAACTTACCTTTTAGGGCCATTGCCCCTTTAAGACGCGCCTTAGCGTGCTGACGTCACGTCACGTACAACGTAGCGTGCCGACGTCACGGCACGTACGACGTGACGTGCGTGAGGCGGCTGCCGGCCCGACTCGGCCTTCCAGAAAGGCTGCCGGCACAGCCCGGCCTAGCGTCTTTGGCCGCATCTACCAGCCGCCGGGAGCGACGCGATCTTCCGCTCCCGCGGCAAGCATCGGCTCAGCCTGGCCTCCAGCTCCCGCTCCCGACTTCGGCCTCCACGGCCAGAAACGCGACCACGCGCATCACGTGACGCCCCAAGCGCGGACAACGCTACCGAGCGTGATGAGGTCATCACGCTCCCCACAGGACTGCTACGTAGTCCTCGTGGAGTCCTCGCTGGGACACAGACCTACATCACGGTGCTCCTACAGCAGCACAGGCTCCGAGCAGTTGTATTGTCCCCATGCTTGAGTCTTGGAAATTGTTTGTCTGTAAGTATTTTAGAATGCTATGGATGATTAGTGTGCACTGCATGTTGTAGAAAATGTTTAGTTGCAACTTTTCTCTGTCTAGCTGATTAACTAGTAGCTGTATTTTGATGCACTATGTACAGGGCTAATTTAAAGAGAATGCCTTCCAGTTTACTAAATGTACTGTGTTGCTCAGGCGTACCTAAATTTGTGTATACATATCAGTTATGCGCTTGTATACTAATGTGTGCTTCCATTTCTGTGTTGTATTTCAGTTTTACAATTAGAATCGTTCAGTAAAGCGTTACAAGAAAAGTCAAGCCTTGTGATTTTATTGGAAGATATCGAGTTGTTCGCTATCTGTCTAGCTCTGCATAGAATCGCGTTGCGAGGGCAGAACAGTAAAAAGACAACAGCACAGCGGGCTCAAGCGCAGGAAGATACCACTCAGCTACCATGAGTCTACGCTCAGGAAAACAATATACCCTAGAGGACGTCGACCAGTCAAGCGAGAAGCATGAGCCTCTCCTAGCAAACGATGCCAAGTCACAGCCCTCTAAAGTATCCCCTAGGTCATCTCGGCGGTCCAGCAGACCGTCGTCATCGACAGCTTCTGCAGCCGCCAAAGCACGTGCCAAGGCAAAAGCTGCCCAGGCTCAATTGTCCTTCGCTGAAAAGGAAGCTGACCTTATGAAGCAGAGAGCTGACCTCGAAGCTAGTATGATGAAGCAGAAAGCTGACCTTATGAAGCAGAGAGCTGACCTCGAAGCTAGTATGATGAAGCAGAAAGCTGACCTTATGAAGCAGAGAGCCGACCTCGACGCTAGTGTGATGAAGCAGACAGCACAGTCCTCTAAAGTAGCCACTAGATCATCTCGGCAGTCCAGCAGACCGTCGTCATCGACAGCTTCTGCAGCCGCCAAAGCACGGGCCAAGGCAAAAGCTGCCCAGGCTCAATTGGCCCTTGCTGAAAAAGAAGCTGGTGTGATGAAGCAGAAAGCTGACCTCGACGCTAGTGTTACGAAGCAGAGAGCTGACCTTGCTGCCAGTCTCCACATTCTCCAAAGCCAGAGAGCTGCCGCTGCCGCTAAAGCTAAAGCCGCAGCTTATGAAGAAGGTGAGGAGAACGAAGGCGGGGAGCCCAGCCAGGAAACATATGTTCTGGGACAGCCCCTCAGTCCAGTGCAACGTACAAGTGAGTACGTCCAACAACACTCCAAATTGTTCTCCAAGGAAACATCCAACCATCTCGACGCAGAACCAGCTACTCACCACAGTAGCAAACAGCCTGTTTTTGGAGACACTGAGCTTAAAGGAGAAGAAACAAGCAAGACTTACCTACATAGACCTCCACAGCACTCGGCCAATCCGGCCAAGCAGTCCCCACCCGAGCCACAGGGTACACAGGACCTCGCTGGGTGTCTTATCCGCCGAGAGTTGTTGAGTTCGGGCCTTCTGGAGTTAGATGGCCGTCCTGAAAGTTGTTGGCCATGGAAAGAGTCCAACCCGAGACTACACAAGGTAGCATCGAACAGTGGACAGGTGATGGAAGCCTTCCCTGCAGAGGACCGTGCCAAGGATCTGAAGGATTTGCACCTTGGAGTGGATCCTCCCCCCCTTCAACGGAGCCTGGGGCTCTCCTGGAACCTGGAAACAGACAGCGTCACATTCCTGGTGTCCCGTGAAGAAAGGCCATTCACACGGAGAGACATCCTGTCCACAGTCAACAGTTTGTACGACCCTTTGGGGTTCGTAGCTCCCATAACAATGCAAGGAAAAGCATTAGTACGGGAACTCTCATCGGATCAGAGTGAGTGGGATGCTCCACTCCTCCCAGAAAAAGAAGCAAAATGGAACCTACAGTTGATCAGAGACAAGATTGACATCGATGTGGGCGCCGTCAAGTTCTTCACGGACAGCAAGATTGTACTTGGTTACATCCACAACTCCACAAGAAGGTTTTACGTGTATGTTTCCAACCGGGTGACTCGTATCAGACGATCCACTCACCCTGACCAGTGGTGCTATGTCTCCACAGACCTGAACCCTGCAGACCATGCTACCAGGTCTATACCAGCAGCACACCTACAGCAAAGCAGTTGGTTCTCGGGCCCCTCTTTCCTGTCTAATGTCAACACAGAGGAGACTCTTGAGTCCAATCCCTTCACCCTTGTGGAGCCTGAAGCTGATACTGAGATTCGGCCTGAAGTTACGACCCTGGTCACCAAAGCCTCAGAATCTCAGTTGGGCTCACAAAGCTTCGAGCGATTCTCAAGCTGGAGAACACTCTGCCGAACCACAGCCCGACTCATTCATGTAGCAGCATCCTTCAAGGGGAATTCGGACAACATAGAACGCAAAGGATGGAAATGTTCTAAAGAAGTATCCAGCACAAGTGAGCCATCACAAGCCAAAGGTGTGATCATTCGCTCTGTCCAGCATGTCTTCAAGGAGGAATTCAAATGTCTTGAAGAGGGACAGACATTCCCCAAGCAAAGAGGAGAGTATTTGTCCACCCTACAGAGCCGTAGGAAATGGACAGAAGACAAGCCAAACGTCAAAGTGAGAGACGTTGTCTTGCTGAAAGACAGCCAAGCACGCAGAAATGAATGGCCAGTGGGCCTGGTTGTCAAAACTCTGCCGACCAGGGACAAGAGGGTCCGCAAGGTGGAGGTGAAGATTGTCAAGGAGGGGCCTATCAAAGTGTTTCTGAGGCCAGTCTCAGAGATCCTCCTTTCTGAAGTAACCTAGAGAACGGACTCTGAGTATGTTGCAGCCAAAGGACGTTTTCTTCAGGTTTATTTTGTATCTGTAGTGGTACAATGGAATTGTACCAAGCGGGGAGTGTGCTGCCTCTCCCTCTAACTTAACCTCACTGTATGTATTTAACTTACTTATATATGTATAACCTACCTGTTGGGGCCGTTGCCCCTTTAACTTACCTTTTAGGGCCATTGCCCCTTTAAGACGCGCCTTAGCGTGCTGACGTCACGTCACGTACAACGTAGCGTGCCGACGTCACGGCACGTACGACGTGACGTGCGTGAGGCGGCTGCCGGCCCGACTCGGCCTTCCAGAAAGGCTGCCGGCACAGCCCGGCCTAGCGTCTTTGGCCGCATCTACCAGCCGCCGGGAGCGACGCGATCTTCCGCTCCCGCGGCAAGCATCGGCTCAGCCTGGCCTCCAGCTCCCGCTCCCGACTTCGGCCTCCACGGCCAGAAACGCGACCACGCGCATCACGTGACGCCCCAAGCGCGGACAACGCTACCGAGCGTGATGAGGTCATCACGCTCCCCACAGGACTGCTACGTAGTCCTCGTGGAGTCCTCGCTGGGACACAGACCTACATCACGGTGCTCCTACAGCAGCACAGGCTCCGAGCAGTTGTATTGTCCCCATGCTTGAGTCTTGGAAATTGTTTGTCTGTAAGTATTTTAGAATGCTATGGATGATTAGTGTGCACTGCATGTTGTAGAAAATGTTTAGTTGCAACTTTTCTCTGTCTAGCTGATTAACTAGTAGCTGTATTTTGATGCACTATGTACAGGGCTAATTTAAAGAGAATGCCTTCCAGTTTACTAAATGTACTGTGTTGCTCAGACGTACCTAAATTTGTGTATACATATCAGTTATGCGCTTGTATACTAATGTGTGCTTCCATTTCTGTGTTGTATTTCAGTTTTACAATTAGAATCGTTCAGTAAAGCGTTACAAGAAAAGTCAAGCCTTGTGATTTTATTGGAAGATATCGAGTTGTTCGCTATCTGTCTAGCTCTGCATAGAATCGCGTTGCGAGGGCAGAACACAGATACTACTGCATGCGATTGAAATAGATACAGTAGACATACAACCCGTGACAGATGAGGGCGATCTACGGCCCTGGAACGGAACGAAACAACCGGATGGACGGACGGATGGTGAGACAGTACAGTGGTCTCGGATTGGGTTGTCCCTCGAGCTGTTGGAGGTGTTAGGCTGTCAGCCAGAGGCTAAAATTGACCACGGTGTTAGGCCGTAGCCACCTCAGGGAAGCCTTCACCCCTAACTGCCTGTTTTCCTCTCTGTCGTCTGTTTTTATACCTTATTTCGATGGGCTGGTGGATACCTGGTGTCAATCATTTTTACCCATCCCATTGTCCAATTACAAGGGAGAGGCTATCTATGACAACCCCCTCCCAGCCTCATGAGGTCATTTTCCTCCTTATATCTGTTCTAAAGGGCTTGTTGCCCTCTCGTAGTCAGCTTGTTTATCCTACAGCTCCTTGCTGCATCTCTTATCAGGCCTAGCTATGCCCACTCGAAGGTCTGATCTCGTAATTCAGCTCTCTGTACAACTCCTTTTCTGACATGACTGGAATCCTTCTGTGTCATCAACTTAGACCAACTGCTGATCTAGGGAACCCGTAACAGACTATTATTTCTTTCAATTCACGATTTCTTACAGAGTGTCAGCACAAGTATCCAGGCTGACACTCCAGTGCAGTGTTGAGGGAGTGCTGCACTGTCAAAGGTGCCGTTTTTTGGTTGAAACGTTAAACCCAGGCCCCGGCTGCTCTCTCAGGTGGACGTAAAAGATCCCATGGTACTATTTCAAAGAAGAGCAGGGGAGTTATCCCTGAAGTCCTGGCCAATATTTATCCTTCAATCAACATCACGAAAAAAAGATTATCTGGTCATTATCACATTGGTGTTTGTGGGAGCTTGCTGTGGGCAAATTGGCTACATTACAACAGTGACTACACTTCAGAAACGTACTTCATTTGCTGTAAAGCGCTTTGGAACGTCCTGAGGTCGTGAATGGCGCGATATAACTGCAAGTCTTTCTTTTTTTTACGTTGTACACAATCTGATTAATCCAATTTTTAAAATAGGATTGCTCAACATATATTACGACAGTGACTGCAGTTCAAAAGTACTTAATTGGCTGTGAAGCACTTTGAGATGCCCTGAGGTCGTGAAAAGCAGTATATAAATGCAAGTCCTTTCTTTTCTTATATGTGTATATGAAAAGGACTGATTATGTCCATTTACAAGCAAAAGTTCTGTACATACAGAACACCAACTTGTTACTAGCAATTGTTTTAAGAATGTGGTATTAACTTGGTCACTGACAATCTTCTTGTTCTGGGGCCATTATGTAGTCGTGCTTGTAAGAAGTTCATTTTGAGGCGAAGAAGAAATGAGTAGAAGTGATTATAGTAAACAAGGTTGCAATTCAGAGCTCAGATGCTAGTATGTAATAATCCTATTGATTTCCACTTCAGTGGAAGAATCAACTTGATTGTCCTGTTTTCACAATCGGTAAAATGACCCCCCTTAAAACCTACCAGTCGGCAGCAGGCAGCTGTGCTAAATATATGGGGCAAGAGTTGCGCTGTTTTTTTTTCAGCAGAAATTCGCCCCAAAATCAGCAAAGCTTGTGCAAAAGATCAAGAAATTCCAACCACAAATTACGACCAGCGCAAATCGAATTCCACGATTTTTGGGCTAGTTTTAAAAAACATCGCGCTGGAAGTTGGCGATGCCCACAAAACTGGCCACGCCCCCAAATCAAATCAATTACCATTGTGAGTTTCCGCTAATTTGTGCCCGTTTTCGGGCCTTGAAGGAGGCTCTTAAAATTAAGAATTTTTTAGGCACAAGGACAGTAATAAGCATGTTTGAAAAAGCTTTTAAATATATATGTTTGTAATTTATTAAGAAACTGACTATTGTACACCAATATAACTAGCAAATGGTTCAGTATTATCTTTTGAAGTCATTTTCAGTTATTTAAAACAGGCACTCTGATTAAAAGCAGCACGGTGGCATAGTGGTTAGCACTGTTGCCTCACAGCGCCAGAGACCTGGGTTCGAATCTAGCCTCGGGTGACCGTCTGTGTGGAGTTTGCACATTCTCCCCGTGTTTGCGTGGGTTTCCTCCGGGTGCTCCGGTTTCCTTCCACAGTCCACAGATGTGTGGTTAGGTTGATTGGCTATGATAAATTGACCCTTAGTGTTAGGGGGATTAAATACGTGGGGTTAGGGTGGGACATGTGTTGGTGTAGGGGTTACGGGGATCGGGTGGGATATGTTTCGGTGCAGGCTCTATGGGCCGAAATGGCCTCTATCTGCACTGTGGGGATTCTGTGATCTGTGATAAAAATGCTTACTTTTTGTGATAAACCCATTTTCAGCTGTATTAATAAAACTGCACCAGGTTACCACTCTTAAATATATCAAGAAATATTTTTTAATGCCAAATGAGTTTTAGCGGGAACTTGAGCAAAAAAAACCACTTCTTAAAACCAGCAAAAGTTTGAGTGCAATTTGCACCCCGATTGCCAATTGCGCCCAAAGCGGAAACTCTTAGCTAAGGTACTTTGGCTCAAACCTAACGTTTCCATGTCTGCAGGGGATAAGGGGCATTTGGTTACTGCCTCCAAACCACATTATCCCCAGAATCAGGGTTGCCAATATTGAAATCAGATCTCGCCAGCAGCAAATGTGCTGTGGGCAAGGGTGAAGGGGTAGAGTGGGCTGTTGCAAAGATATCCTCTGTAACTGTAACTAACCGTTTATCCATCCTCAGCCTTCTCAACTTTTCTGCAGTCTTTGACATGGTCAACCACCCAGAAACTTAACTGGACCAGCCACATAAATACTGTGGCAACAAGAGCAGGTCAGAGGCTAGGTATTCTGCAGCAAGTGTCTCACCTCCTGACTCCCCAAAGCCTTTCCACCATCTACAAGGCACAAGTAAGGAGTGTGATGGAATACTCTCCACGTGCCTGGATGAGTGCAGCTCCAACAACACTCAAGAAGCTCGACATCATCCAGGACAAAGCAGCCCGCTTGATTGGCACCACATCCACCACCTTAAACATTCACTCCCTCCACCACCGGTGTACCGTGGCTGCAGTGTGTACTATCTACAAGATGCACTGCAGCAACTCGCCAAGGCTTCTTCGGCAGCACCTCCCAAACCCGCGACCTCTTCCACCTTGAAGGACAAGGGCAGCAGGTGCATGGGAACACCACCAACTCCAAGTTCCCCTCCAAGTTACACACCATCCTGACTTAGAAGTATATCGCCGATCCTTCATCGTCGCTGGGTCAAAATCCTGGAACTCCCTCCCTAACAGCACTGTGGGAGTACCATCACCACACGGACTGCAGCGGCTCAAGAAGGCGGCTCACCACCACCTTCTCAAGGGCAACTAGGGATGGGCAATAAATTCTGGCCTTGTCAGTGATGCTCTGATCCCTTAAACGAATTTTTTAAAAAACACCATCCTCCTCCAACGCCTCTCCACCATTGTCCATCTGAGTGGACTGTTCTCGCTTGGTTCCACTCTCATTGTAAAGTCTGTGGGTTGGTTAGTTAATTAATACACAGACTCCAAGAGTAACTTAAAACAGGACTTTACTATTCGAAGGTCAGGGCGAATCTGCCCAATAATTCCTGACACAGCACTTATATACCGGTGTGGTCACCGTCGGTATTACAGTATACAGAAGCCAACAAAGTAGTGCAACACCTAAAGTAGTTCTCTTAAAGGTGGACGGTTACATACAATAGTTCTCTTAAAGGTAGACGGGTACATACACTACAATCCTCCCTTTTTAGCTTACAACATACTGATTCCCCATTAAACATACATTATAACATATATACAACTTTATGCAAGACAGTTCACAGATTCAGTCTCTCTGGAGGTTTCCGGATTCTGTCCGGATAACGCCTCGGTGGTGTCGTAACTCCCGGTGGGGTAGTAGGTGCTTCTGGCAAGGTCGATTCGGCTTGAAGGACAGTGTCAGGTTCATCTGATTCCAGTATTACCAGATCGGAGGTAGGTGTTCTGGGTATCTCTGTCTCAACATTAACCGTGTAAGGTGGTGGAGTAGGTTGGCCATTTGTGGCTGACCCTATGATCTGGTCAACATGGCGCCTTATTATACTGTCCCCAATGTCCACCGTATACATCAACGGCCCTAGCCTTTTTCCAATAGTTCCAGGCTGCCATTTCTCGGTACGGTAGTCCCGGGCCAAAACTTGTTGACCTATCTGAAAAGATCTAGTTGGCCTTTCATTCATGCCCTGGAATTGCCGGTTCCCTACGTCCCTTCTGACGTTTGGCTTAAGCAAATCCAGCCGGCATCTTAGTCGTCTATTAAAAAACATCATGGCGGGAGTTTGATTTGTGACCGCATGTGTTGCATTCCTGTACGCCAACAAGAAGCTATCCACCTTATGTTGTAAGTTAATGGCTTCATTACCCATGGCCTTTATGGCCTTCTTGAAGGTCTGGACAAACCTTTCAGCCAATCCATTGGAGGCGGGATGGTATGGGGCTGACGTGTAGTGCTTAACCCCATTGCTCTTTAAGAATTTCTTGAATTCTTCGGACACAAATTGCGGTCCATTATCAGAACAGATCTGTTCCGGCAGCCCATTCCTAGCAAACATGGTCCTTAACACTGTGATGGTTTTTTCCGTGGTGGTGGTGGACATCTTTATTACCTCCGGCCACTTGGAGTGTGCATCCACCGCTATTAGAAACATTGAGTCCATAAATGGACCAGCAAAGTCGATGTGTACCCTTTGCCAAGGAGATGAGGGCCACTCCCATGGATGCAGAGGAGCCTGTGGTGGCGCGTTTTGGACCTTCTGGCATCCTAGACAACTCTTAGTGATTTCTTCGATGTCCCTATCAATGCCTGGCCACCACACAAACGCTCTTGCTAGGTTCTTCATTTTCACTCCACCCAGATGTCCCTCGTGCAGCTCCTTTAACACCTTCTGTTGAAGTTTGGGTGGAATCACCACTCTAGATCCACACATCAGGGTTCCTCGACACACTGACAGCTGTTCTTTTCTCTGCGAAAATGCTGGCAGCGTTGGTTCGCCCTGTGTTGGTCATCCCTCCACCGTTAAATCACAGACTCGTGAGAGAGTCGGGTCATTTCTTGTTTCGTTTTCGATCATCGAATTTGTTACTGGTAGACATTCCACTATGGATGAGTGGAACATCTCTACCGGGTCCACTGTAGTCGCTTCTTCTACTATCGGCAATGGCAAGCGCGATAACCCATCAGCATTTCCATGCTGTTTGGACCTTTTGTATTCGATGTCATATTGGTGTGCCCCAAGTAACACGGACCACCTCTGTAACCTTTGCGCTGTCATGGTGGAAACGGCCTTGTTAGGGTTGAATATGGACACCAACGGCTGGTGGTCTGTCAGTAATGTGAACTTCTTGCCCTGCAGGTAATGATTGAATTTCTTTACGCCCCACACAAGGCTGAGGGCCTCCCTATCTATTTGAGCATAATTTCGCTCCGCGGAGGTCAATGATCGGGACGCGAATGCCACTGGCCTTTCCGAGCCATTTGGTAACTTGTGTGAAAGTACTGCTCCAATTCCATAGGGGGAAGCATCACAAGCTAGACGAAGAGGTAACGTTGGGTTGAAATGAGCCAACACTTCTTCAGAGGTAATCAACGCCTTGCTTCTGCGAAAGGCCTTTTTACATTCCTCACTCCACTTCCATGGTACTTCTTTCCGCAACAGAGCATTCAGCGGATGCAGCACCGTGGATAGATTTGGCAGAAACTTGTGATAATAATTAATCAACCCCAAGAATGATCTTAACTGTGATACGTTTTCCGGAGCAGGGGCCTTCACGACAGCTTCTATCTTGTCAGGTGACTTGTGCAGCCCCTCTCGGTCAATGACATGACCGCAGTACGAGATCCGTTTTTGGAAGAACTCACATTTCTTGCGATTAACTCGAAGGCCATATTCCTTCAACCTAGTGAGCACCAGTTTCAAATTTGTGAGGTGTTCTTCCTCGTCTTCTCCCGTAATCAGGATATCGTCTAAGTAACACTGCGTGCTTGGAATTCCTTGTAATACCTGCTCCATGGCCCTCTGCCAAATTGCTGGAGCCGAAGCTACCCCAAAAACCAGTCTATTATAACGATACAAGCCTCTGTGTGTGTTGATGGTGAGGTACTGACGCGACTCTTCCTCGACTTCCATTTGTAAGGATGCCTGTGCCAGGTCTATCTTGGTGAAGTGTTTCCCTCCAGCCAACGAAGCAAAGATGTCTTCAATCCGCGGAAGCGGGTATTGTACCGTGTGAAGCACCGGATTCACTGTGATCTTGAAGTCTCTGCAGATGCGGACCTTCCCCGGTCCCCCTGGCTTGTTACTTGGTGAAGACTTCATGACGGGAACAATGGGCGTGGCCCACTCACTCCAGTCCACTTTTGACAGTACCCCTGATCGTTCAAGTTCTTCCAGTTCTGCCTCCACAGCAGGTCGTATCGCGTAAGGTACCGATCTGGCTTTGAAAAATTTTGGGCTTGCATGTTCTGCAATCTTAACCTTTGCTTTAATTCCTCGCAGTGTTCCCAGTCCTTGCTGGAATACCTCTTTAGCTTCGTCCAATATTCTGGACAACTGTTCAGGTTTGACATCTTCCTTTCCGGAATCTACCGTCATGGTGTTTAGTGAATGCCAGTCTATCTTTATTTTCCTGATCCACTCCCGTCCCAGAAGTGGTGGACCTCCCTCAGGCAACACATACAGGTCCATCCTTTGGTGACCTTTGTCCTTGTATCTCACCTTGACTTCTATCTTTCCGATGGGGTATACTTTGTGCCCCGTGTATGTCTGCAATACTAGTTCCGTATCCCGTAGGGGAATATGCTTGAATAACTTTTTATAATCATGCTTATTCATGACCGTCAACGCCGATCCGGTGTCCACTTCCATTTTCACTTGGACTTTTGCAATCTGTAGTGTGATCCAGATAGCTTGTCGGTCAGCTTCATTACTCACATTGTGAATTCTCAGACTATCCAGTTCCTTGCAGTTGGAGTGTGAGTCCGAATTCTGTTCTTCCGGACTCTTCCTAGTCACCTCATGTACCTTCCTGTACCTCTTTTGTGGTGACTCATTATTGTTGGTCTTCTTTCCTGACCGGCATACCTTAGCTATGTGACCGAGCTTGCCACATTTCCTACATTCCTGGTTTTTAAACCAGCATTGGTTCTGGTCGTGTGTTGTCTTCCCACAACGATAGCATTTCGTTGTACCCGAAGTAATTTGCTGCACACTGAGTGCCGCTGCCTTTAGCTGCATTTCCGCAGTTCCCTTCGCTGCGGCTTCGTGCGATGCTGCAATAAGGACAGCCCTGTCAAGTGTAAGGTCGTTCTCTTCGAGTAGTCGCTTTTGCGTTCCTTCCTTTGACAACCCGCACACGAACTTGTCTCGCAATGCCTCTGTCAGATTCCCTCCAAACTGGCAGTGTTTCGCTAGTCTACGCAGTTCGACCAAGTATTCTGCATTGCTTTCGTCTTTCCTTTGCGTTCTCGCGTAAAATTTGGATCGTTCCACTAACATCAGTGGTGCGGGGTTAAAATGATCCTTCAGGACAGCAGCAATATCATCGAAAGTCTGATCCGCCGGTTTAGCTGGTGCTAGTAGATGCTTCAAGAGCCCGTATGTCTTCGCGCCCATCGAGTTTAGCAAGGTTATAGCTTTGTCATCTTCTTCTATTTTATTGGCCTCACCATAGATCTCAATGCGTTCCACATACGTGGCCCAGTCTTCTACCTCGGAATTAAAATCGTTGATGTTACCACGCTTAGGCATCTTCCTCTCTTCCTGATTACACCACGGATTATTTCTTTAAATTTTCTTTTTTTTTTCTTCAAGATGGCGGTTCCCGCGAAAATGGCGGTTTCCCGCGCTTATCTTCTCTCCCCGCCCACTTCAATGGCGGTTCCCTGCTTCTGTCTTCTTCTCCGCCTAATGGCGGCTTCCCGCGTTTCTTCCCTGGCGGGAGGGGTACACTTTCCCCACGGGCGACGGTCGCTGGCTTTCAGGTTCACAGCCTGCGCGTCGGCTTCAGTGCTTTCCCTTTTCTCGGCAGGGCAACCGGCGCTGGGTACACCCCGTTGACGGCGAACAGTTTCAGCCGCTGGGCTGGCTCTCGCTCAGTTCCCCTTGCTCGGGCTCTGTCTCTCTCCCGCTCGCTCGGCTCTACCGGCGCTGGGTACACCCTGTTGACGGAGAACAGTTTCAGCCGCTGGACTGGCTCTCGCTCAATCTCCCTTGCTCGGGCTCTGTCTCTCTCCCGCTCGCTCGGCTCTACCGGCGCTGGGTACACCCCGTTGACGGAGAACAGTTTCAGCTGCTGGACTGGCTCTCGCTCAGTCTCCCTTGGTCGGCTCTGCCTCTCCCGCTCGCTCGGCTCCCAATCGCGCCTCCCAGCCCTCTCGCAGTCCGGTGCTTCCCTCCCCGGCTGCGGCTGAGTTTATCTCTTCCCGCGCCTACGTTCCCGGTCGCAGCGCTTCGTGGCTTCGGTCGCTGCCCGGCCTTTTTCGCCGGTCGCGGTCTAGCTGTCTCACGACGCCGTTGCGTCCCCAGCCTGTCTGTACCGCGGCTTCCTTGCTCCACGCTGCCCCAGTCTCAGCGCCTCTGGGCCCGACTTCTGTCCGGCTCCTTTCCCCCTCGACCGTGGTCGAGTGCACCGCCCTTATCCTCCGGTTATTCTTTTTACTTTTCCCTTACTCACAGTCACCGTGGCCGGCTTGCTTCTCGTGCTGATCGGCTCACTCCTCACCGTGGCAGAAGGGACAGTCAGTGCCTGTTGCTGATGGAAGTCTTTGTCTCTGAATTCTTCCTCCTTTCCAGCTCTGCAGACTCGAGTTTTCTCCCAGCAGAATGACGAGGGCGGTTGCCTCTTCTCGACGCTCGTTAACTGCTTCGGAAGTATTGTTGCCGCAGGGTACGATCGGACTCATCGCCACTGTAAAGTCTGTGGGTTGTTTAGTTAATTAATACACGGACTCCAAGAGTAACTTAAAACAGGACTTTACTATTCGAAGGTCAGGGCGAATCTGCCCAATAATTCCTGACACAGCACTTATATACCGGTGTGGTCACCATCGGTATTACAGTATACAGAAGCCAACAAAGTAGTGCAACACCTAAAGTAGTTCTCTTAAAGGTGGACGGTTACATACAATAGTTCTCTTAAAGGTAGACGGGTACATACACTACACTCATCAGCGAATCTCTGCAATGGCTTCTCTTCTCCCTCCCGCACCGTTACCTCTGGAGTCTCCCTAGCATCTATACTTGGCCTGCTCCTATTTCTCATCTTCATGCAGCCCCTCAGTGACATTCTCCGACGTCACGTTCCACATGTACACTGAAGACTCGCAGTTTTACCTCACCACCACATCTCTCAACTGCTCCACTTTGTTGTCAGCCTGCTTATCCGATGTCCAGTACTGGATGAGCTGCAATTTCCCCAATTAAACTTTGGGAAGACCAAAACCATTGTCTTTGCTCCCCGCCACAAATTACATTTCCTCATCAATGATTTCAGCTCCCTTCCCGACCAATGTCTCAGGCTGAAACAAACTGTTCGCAACCTCAACATCCTATTTGACCCTGAGCTGAGCTTCTTACTCCATATCCTCTCCAGCACAAAGACCACCTACTTAACATCACCTGTCTCTGCCCCTGCATCAAGTCATCTGCTGCTAAAACCCTCAACCAGACTCAACTATTTCCATGCTCTCATAAGAACATAAGAATTAGAGGCACGAGTAGGCCATATGGCCCCTTGAGCCTGCTCTACCATTCAATAAGATCATGGCTGATCTTCGACCTCAATTCCACTTTCCCATCTGATCCCCATATCCCTGGATTCCCTCAATTCTTGATTGCCTAGCTGGCCTCTCATCTTCCACCCTCCATAAATGAGTTCACCCAAGTCTCTAGCTGTGTATATCCTATCCTGCGCCAAGACCCTCCATTCCCTTTGCCCCACCATTGGCGGCCGTGCCTTCAGCTGCCTAAGTTCTAAGCTCTAGAATTCCTTCCCTAAACCTCTCCACCTCTACAACTCTCTTTCCTCCTTGAAGACCCCCCTTAAAACCTACCTCGTTGACTAAGCTTTTAGTCACTCTTCCCAATATCTCCTTCTTTGGCTTCGTGTCAATTTTTATCTCTCCTGTGAAGCACCTTGGGACAATTTCCTATGTAATTATTACATAAAGTGTGTGTAGGAGATTAGTGTGCAACTGTTTTAAGTTATCTTGGCAGATGTTGTAAAAATAAATAAAATGGTAGATCTATAAGTAGGCTCAGAGAGAATAAGTTCAAAGAAGTGAGCATTACTGATATCTGATGTCAATTTTCCAAGTATGAACTGCCAGAGGGAACCTCACCCATTGCCATGTGAAGAAATTGCAAGCGGGCTGCCTGTGATATTTCGTTCAGTGCCTGTGACTTTTGGATGGGCAAAATTCTTGGCTGGCAGAATGTGCTTGGAAGTTTGTCCTTCACATGTGCAATATTGTATACATTTATGTAACATAGTGGGTGAAATTCCTCATGATCATTGGCAGTAATGCCAGTTACGCATTACAGTGCTGGAAAGATCAAGGAAATTTGCACTTCAGCATTTCACACCGTTTATGTGCCATTATTGCGTGAAACACAAATTTCCCAGATCTTTTTGTCAGCTTTGAGAATCCGCCCACTCAAGTCTGTGGGGCTCATTTGCATAGGAGTGCCAATCGCCTTGTGGCACCGTGCATGAGAATTTCCTGTCTTAACAGCACGACTGCACTCTGGGTAAATTAGACCCATGTAAACTACATGGCTCCCCAAGTCACCTGATACAAGTGGTAGTGAGGAGCTTCAGAGTCTTGAAGAGTCCCCACACTTTCGTTGCTGATTTTTGGATTCACAAATGTTTTTCAACCCTTTTTCCCCCACAGTGTTGCATATTGAGATTTTCACTTTACACCACCACCCCCCCCCCCCACAACAGTCCTGCAGTCTCACACCACCACAACATTTTCCGAATGCCCCAACCCTCCCAGCATCCCCCATACTCGGATGGTATGGGATTCGTCAAAAGGCACCAAAAGATCTGCTGATATTCAGGAAGGGATTCCATTTACTGAATGTTGTGATTGTCTGTGATGCGAATCAGAAAATTCTGCATGTGAATATCAGGCATGCTGGCAACTGCCACAATGGTTTCATTCTGAAGCACTCTTCACTCGCTGACCTCTTATGCGAAGACAACAATGTCTAAAGATGGCTCCTTGGAGATAAGGCATGCCCCCTACAGCCGTGGCTCAGGATTTCACTGAGATAACCAAGAGCACAAGCACAAGACCTGTGGCAGAGAGGACCATAGGACTGTTGATTTGATGAAGAGTTGTAGTACACAACTCAAAGGGTCACAAGAATCATCATATCATGCTGCGCTCTGCACAATTTTTCACTTCAGGAAGGCCATCAATGCAGCTTCGATGCCAAGGAATCTGTGTTGCCTGAAGAAAGGAAGCTGCAGGCCTCAGCCGCTGGGGACGATGAATATTCAGAGCGAACATCCTTGGCTGCTGCAAGGGCCATCCAAAATCAAATTGTGCAGGAGGTGTTCAACCCAACTACAACAGCATACTGCACTGTTACCTCCTTCTGTGCCAGTTGCCAAGAAAGTAATCTTCCTGGAAACCACTACCAACCTTAACACATGATTGCTGAGCAGCCCTCAATGCCCCAACAAAACTGTGCCAAAATTCATCACCTGTCCAGTGTGCTGCATGGACCTGGTTGCATGCATCCTCTGCTTGTGTTCTTGGTTACCTCAGTGAAATCATGACATGTCCAGTGGAATGCTCCATTTGAAAAATTACTTTAATGTCCACAAACAACAAAGTACAAGATCAGTGCAAATTTACAGTAATTAATAAACTTGTTTTTCATTTAAAATAAACATAGTTCTCTATATTTACGCCCCGATTCCTCTTGCTGACTAGGGACACTTAGACATAGCACCATACAGCACAGAAGGAGGCCATTTGGCCCATTGTGCATTTGCCAGCTGTTTGAATTAGTCCCACTCCCCTACTCGTTCCCCATAGCCCTGCAATTTTTTCCCCTTCAAGTAGGTATCCAATTCACTTTTGAAAGTTACTACTGAATGTGCTTCCACCACCCTTTCAGGCAGTGCATTCCAGATCGTAACAACTTGCTTCCTATCTCTTTATCTGCTGCTACTTCTGAGTACCTCCTCAGCCGCAGGCTGGCAGGAGATGGTGACTCCACATGTTTGAATACACTAGGCTTTGAAACACATTTAAAAAGCAACACTTTTTCTCCAAATACTTACTGCAGAAAAATGGTCAAAAAATCCCAAAACGTGACACAACCCTGCCACCTTCCAATTACACCATCTATCCATTTACTAAATACATTGGGGGAAAAATTCAGTTGGTAGCGCCACCCGATAGCGCCTTAAGAGGGCGCTAAGTGGGGCGCAAACCAACTAGTGCCCGGGCGTGGCGATATCTGCGCCTCTCGCGAAATTGACCGGACATTTTGCGGCAGTGCTAAACAATACCGCCCGATCTTCTGCGCACGCAGATCTTGACGTCATTCGAGAGTGCAATGCCCTTGGGGCGCCCCGGACCGGAAATTCAGTGGTGCCCCCCTCCTTTCCACCCGGCGCTACCAACGACAGGTTGACTGGAATGCTTCCCAGTCGCTGTGGGGCTTGGGGTGCGCTACTTAAAGGGGGCCTCTTCCTGGCTTTTGTGTGGTAGCCATTTTTGCACCACTCGTTCTGAGAGAGAGAGAGAGAGATTTGCAGAGAGACAAAGAGAGAAAGAGAGACTTCTGCATTGAGTCAACGCTGTCTGAGGTAGTTTTGGCTTCTGACCATAACTTTGCAGGCACTTTGCTTTTTGACTTTCATAACTTTGATTGCCCAGATACTATGGGGGCTGCAATGAATGGGAATGTTGTCCTTCTCCATCACATTCGGAGGGCACAGAGACACAGAGAGTGGCAATCATGGCCAGACGGAGGAGGGCCAACAGGCCTTGGTACAGGAGACCTTACCCTCCCAGGGTTTTTCGCCAACAGTTCTCCTACATTAATATATCTGAGGAGCACTGTTTGCGAAGGCTGTGATTCAGCAAGGAGGTGGTCACTGAGCTCTGCCACCTGCTTCAGCCAGCTCTGCAGCCTCAACTGAGGAGCAGGACGTCTGTCAGTGGCAGTGAAGATAACAGTGGCTCTCAACTTTTATGCCACCGGCTCATTTCAATCAGCTACTGGGGACATCGCCAATATCTCCCAGTTCGCGGTGCATTGCTGCATCCGTCAGTTAACAAATGCCCTCTTTAAAAGGAGACGAGAGTACATCTCTTTCCCCATGACCCCGGCCAAGCAGCAAGAACACGCAACGGGCTTTGCGATGATAGTGGGCTTCCCCATGGTGCAGGGCGCCATTGACTGCACGCATGTGGCTTTGCGGGCGCTGCAAGAGAATGCCGAGGATTTCCGCAACTGAAAGGGCTTCCATTCCTTAAACGTCCAGTTGGTCTGTGACCACAGACAGCTGATACTCGCTGTCAATGCCCACTTTCCAGGCAGCAGCCACGATGCCTTCATCCTGCGCCAGACTTCTGTGACAGACCTTTTCCAGGCACCGTATCACCCAGGAGGTTGGCTTCTCGGGGACAAGGGATATCCTCTGTGCACCTGGCTGATGACACCGCTCCGTTCGCCCAGCACCCCTGTTGAGCTACGATACAACGAGAGCCATCAAGCTACCAGGAACATCATTGAGCACACAATCGGCGTGCTCAAGCAATGGTTCCACTGTCTGGACCATTCTGGAGGAGCCCTGCAGTACTCGCCTGAGCAAGTCTCCCACTTCGTTGTTGTGTGCTGCATGCTGCATAACCTTGCAATCCTCAGGACACAGCCAATGCCACCAGACATTGGAGCACCAGCAGAGGAGGAGGAGGAGGAAGATGAGGAGGATGATCATCAGCAGCATCAAGGCGCGAGGGAGGCACAAAGTGGAAGGGCCGTCCGTCATAGGCTCACAGCAAGTCACTTCTAGGCCCCCTCTGAGGGAATGGCTTCTGCCATTCAAACAACCTGAATGAAATCATCCTGCAACCCCTAAGCCGGTCAAGGCAACAATGAGTACAAAGACCAAACATGTACATTTTGAATACAGACACTTCTTTATTTCACAAACTGTGTCTCATTTCCGCATGACAAAGTAATAGAAAGAAACACAAAAAAAAGCAGTCATTCACATAACTGGCTCTCACAACCTGGAGACAATGTCCAAAACAGTAACAAAAATATGACCACGAACCTCGGCCTTCAATAAAACAATGAAACACATTTTGCCACACCTCCTACTTTTTGCCCTTCGAGGGTGATCTGCTTCCCTTGCGAAATTCCCCCCTTCCCACCCTGCAGCTCCTCCGTAATGGGACCCCAGTGGCTAGAGCAAGGCTGGGAGAAGGCTACTGAGTGTCAGAAACTGAGACTGCAGATGCCCTTGAAGGACGGCCTGGACCAGCTCTGGGCCTGGAGGGCCCGGCTGCTGACTGCTCCAACTCTGCATGGGCGGCAGCAGTCTGTCCTACAGGTGATGGCAACTGTAGTGGAGAAGTGCCAGTGGTGGCAGCAGGAATGCTGTCATCTTGAGAGAGGACAGCAACTCCCTGCTCGACCGACACACTGGCACTCTCACGGGGCAGCACTTCAGCATCCGGAGCAATCTTATGGAGCACAGATTGCTGGCCTGCTGCGGCGCGGCGAGAGCCCCGGGGAAATCTGCCCGATCTAGCGAGGGTGGCAGCAGTCAGTGCCCGTGTGGCCTCAATCTGCGTCTGCATGAGACCAGCTACTGACTGCATTGCAGCACTTAGCATTTGCGTGGCAGCTGCCTGTGCTACAGCGAAGTGCTCTACACTCCTTGCCAGTGATTCAATGGATTCGGGCATCCTTGCCACTGCAGCCATGAGCTCAGTGTGCCTTTGCTCCGCCTGGGTGCTCATTTCAGCGAGGACCCACTCCTCGTCTGCGTCCAGTGCAGCAGGACTCGAGGCCATACTCTCCCTCCGGGAGAAGTTGTCCCTGAGCTTCCCTACCCCCCTCGCGTTGCTGCAGCCCACTGGGTCCTGGAGCTTCACCCTCATCAGACCATTCCCCCCTGCTCCCCTCCAGGGAAGGCGTGTCCCCAGTATGGGCATGGGCTGCCTCGGTAGAGGGTGGCGCTGATGGTCCGGCTTCCTCTTCCTCCTCGCCTTCAGCTTCACTCTCACTGGCAGCTTGAGGGCCCATCTCCTCACCTGGTGAATCACCATCTGAAAGCAGGGAGGTACAAGAGTGGCTTTAGCGTGAGGACAGGGTGGCAGCAAGGGAGGCATGAGTGCAGCGATTTAGTGATTTGGATTGAAAGTGTCAAAGGCTGCTGTTGTGAGGAACAAGTGGAAGGAGAGAGGACAAAAGGGTGATGACCTTACCATTGCTGTCCAGAACGAGGTCGGCGTCTCCAGCGGCGACGGGACCAATCACCCGGCTTGCCATAATCCTGTGGACGCGCTGCTCAATATCGCTGAGGGCTTGAAGGTGAGGCCGCCCTCCACTGGTCCGTTGCTGCTGTCTCCTATTATGAGACAGCTTGGCCTGCAAGGAAAAGGACGGCATCTGAGTAAATATGCAGCCATGATCTTGCCTGAAATGCCTCCCATGGTTGAATAGCCCTCACTGTATGCAGCCATGATCTTGCCTGAAATGCCTCCCATGGTTGAATAGCCCTTACTGTATGCAAAGTGTGGAATGTGCGTGCGTGTTTCATGAAAGGGCCATAGGTGTTGGATGAGTGTTGGGCTTTGGGGCTTTCAAGACCCTCTGGCCATAAAGTGAGGTTGAGATGGTGGGATGAAGATGTTTTGAAAAAAAGGCACTCACCCTGACGACCCGAGTGAGGTCGTTGAACTTTTTCCTACATTGCACATGTGTCCTAGGCACCATGCTGCTTGAGGACACTCTCTGAGCCACCTCCCGCCACACTTTTCTGTACTCGCGTGGCAAAGGCCTCCTGCCACTCTCTGGGTACAGAATGTATCCTCTGCGCTCCACCCCGCGAACCAGAGCCTCCAAAGCCCGCTCGCAGAAGCGCTGTGCTTGCTCCCTGGCCCTTTCCATATTGTCTGGCTGCTAGATTTAGCCACAGGTCTGCCCAGGCCGAGATTCAAGGCTCCACTGAGCAGGGTGTGGCTGCAGAGCAAGATTGACCCTCCCCTTTAAGAACTGACCGGCGCCAGTGTGTCTGTGTTCAATCGCTAACTGACAGCACCTACGCTGCGCCCGCCCTCTGAGGTAGCGCCTCGCTCCTCGGCCTTTGCACCTTAAGACAGGTGTGTAGCGCCTGATTTAGCGCTCCAATCACCTCCAGGGGCGATAAAAGCCAAGTTTGCTGTCGGAGGCGATAATTAGCACCAGGCACTAATCTTTGTGCCCGGCCGATAATTGCGCCCCAAATGGGGCGATACCGAATTTCTCCCCCACGGTGCAGGCTCGATGGGCCGAAATGGCCTCTATCTGCACTGTGGGGTTTCTGTGATTTCTGTGATATAGTTACAGCACAGAAACAGACCATTTGGCCCAACAGGTCCGTGCCGGTGTTTATGCTCCACACAAGCCTCTTCCCACCCCTCTTCATCTAACCCCATCAACATATCCTTCTATTCCTTTCTCCCTCATGTGTTGATCTAGCTTCCCCTTAAATGCATCTATGCTAGTCACCTCAACTACTCCTTGTAGTAGCGAGTTCCACATTCTAACCACTCTCTGGGTAAAGAAGTTTCTCCTGAATTCCTTATTGGATTTATTAATGACTATCTTATATTTAGTTCTGGTCTCCCCGGCAAGTGGAAACATCTTCTCTATGTCTACCCTATCAAACCCCTTTATAATTTTAAAAACCTCTATCAGGTCACACCTCAGTCTTTTCTTTTCTAGAGAGAAGGGCCCCAGCCTGCTAAATCTTTCATGAAAGGTATAACCTCTCAGTTCTGGTATCATCTTGTAAATCTTTTTTACACCTTCTCCAGTGCCTCTATATCCTTTTAATAATATGGAGACCAGAACCGTTCACACTACTCCAAGTGTGGTCTAGCCAAGGTTATATACAACAACAACTTGTATTTATATAGTACCTTTAACGTAGTAAAACGTCTCAAGGCGCTTCACAGGAGCGTTATAAAACAAAATTTGACACTGAGCCACATAAGGAGATATTAGGACAGATGGTCAAAGAGGTAGGTTTTAAGGTGTGTCTTAAAGGAGGAAAGAGAGGTGGAGAGTTTTAGGGAGGGAATTCCAGAGCTTAGGGCCTTGGCAGCTGAAGGCATGGCTACCAATAGTTGAGTGATTAAAATCGGGGATGTGCAAGAGGCCAGAATTAGAGGAGCTTAGATATCTAGGAGGGTGGGGGTGTTGGAAAAGATTACAGAGATGGAGGGATTTAAAAACAAGGATGAGAATTTTAAAATTGAAGCGTTGCTTAACCTGGAGCCAATGTAGGTCAGCGAGCACAGGGGTGATGGATGAATGAGACTTGGTGCGAGTCAGGACATGGGCAACAGAGTTTTGGGTGACCTCAAGTTTACGGAGGGTAGAACGTGGGAGGCTGGCCAGGAGTGCGTTGGACTAGTCAAGTCTATAGGTAACAAAGGCATGGATGAGGGTATCAGCAACAGATGAGCTAAGGCAAGGGTGGAGTCAGGCGATGTTCCAGAGGTGGAAGTAGGCGGTCTAAGTGATGGCGCGGATGTGTGGTCGGAAGCTCATTTCAGGGTTAAATATGACACCAAGGTTGCAAACATTCTGATTCAGCCTCAGACACTTGCCGGGGAGAAGGATGGTGTTGGTGGCTCGGAAATGGAGTTTGTGGCAGTTTAACATAACTTCTCTGCTTTTCAGTTCAATCCCTCTTGAAATGAATCCCAGTGCTTTGTTTTCTATTTTTATGGCCTTATTAACCTGTGTTGCTAATTTCAGTGATTTTTGTATCTGTACCCCCAGATTCCTCTACCCCATTTAGACACTTAGGGCAGGATTTTCATTGGGCCATGGAGGCGGGATTGGAGGCGTGCAGGGGGTTAAAATCCCGAAATCAGGGGTCCCGACCCCATCCCGCCTCCATGCCAGTTTCAAAGGAGGCGGGTGCCTGCCCTGCACTAGGACCCGCCTCCCCAAGGCGGGGAGGGATTAGTGCCAAATAACTGCCTGTTAACAGGTAGTTAACAGGTAGTTTTTAGCCTAATCCCTATTTTTAATGTTGAAGTGTGGGATTCCCGACGGCTCCAAACCATGCCAAGTTAGAGGAGGCGGACTGTCGGGATGAAGGGCTTGGAGGGGTCGAGATGTCAGGTGTTCAGGTGAGTGATGGGTGAATGAGTGCAAAGGTAAGTGTGTTTGGTGTGTGTAAAGTGTTTAAATAAGTTTTACTTACATGTACTTACCTTTACAGCCTTCCTTCCTTCAGGTCTCGGGAGTCCCTCATCTCACTGGCACAGAAAGCAGAATGGCCGTGAGCTGTCAAAAATTGCAGCATTCAGCTTTCTGTTCTGGGGAGATCTCTAATTCATCCTGAGAGGAAGGAATTAACTTGTAGTACAGATTGTCAGTGTTTGACAGCTGATATTTCATCGGTCAAAAGATCTTGATAGATGAAATTTCAATCTGTGACGTCACCTGTTGCCGGGTGGCCCTTAATTGGCCTGCCGAGCCCGCTGGGTGGGCTCAACAAGGTCAATCAAGTCTAAATCACATGGGTTGGCTAGAACTCAATGGAGGCAGGACTACAACCCCGAAAGTTGTAATCCCGCCTCCTACCCGACTTCTCAATGAAAATCCAGCACATTTTCCAAGGAGCTCCTTATTCTTCCTATCAAAATGTACCACCTTATACTTATCTAAGGAACTCCCTACCTAACAGCACTGTGGGAGTACCTGCACCACACAGACTGCAGCAGTTCAAGAAGGCTGCTCACCACCACCTTCTCGAGGGCAACTAAGGATGGGCAATAAATGCTGGCCTTGCCAGTGCCACCCACATCCCATAAACTAATAAAAAAATATTGAAGTTCATTTGCCAATTACATGCTCATTCTGCAAGCTTATTAATGTCCTCCACTGTATTAACTACACCCCCCAATTTGGTGTCATCCACAAATTTTTAAATTGTGTTTCTTGTATGTGAAATACAAGATACAATAGATCAATTTTATGTGGGGTTGATTTATTCTATTCTGTGAGTATGGGCAATGCCTTGAATGTTCTGACCTACAATCATGTTCACAAAAAGACTGCAACATTATTTGAGGTCCAACAAAAATAATCTAGTATTTTAGTAAGGGAAAATTCTGTGGCCAGTATATATGTTGTAAAGAGATCATTATTGCAAAGTCTAAAAGCACTAAATGAAAATGAAGAATAACTGAAATGACTAAAGTATAAGAATATCTACTGTTGGATACTTAATGAGTCTTCTCTTTAATTAGGCTGGATCTTTGACTTGACAAACAAGTACGACTTCTCGTTTTTTTATGTGGTCTCCTCTACATGGTTGGAATAGCCTGCCTGCTCATGAAGCATTGTGTCCAGATAAAGGGAAACACTGAAAAGAAAAATGATGGAATTTCTGAAACCTGACACATCTGCAAAAAAAGGTAGTTCTTGTTTTCATTATTTCACTTGGGAGAACAACTTTTGAGATTTTAAAAACGATTTCATACCTTTATTGTATGAAATAGTCACAATTTGTGCTAGAGCTGGCTTTCTTCATTTATATGTAAACTATATTTACAAGATTCAATATTCTGTTTCAAACACTTACTTAAGCAAGTAACCTAAGTGTTAATTTCCACTGAGGAAATACTTCAGATTTGATAACTACTCACAATGATAGCTTTACCACTGATTTATGTTCATAACCATTGTTTTATTTGTGTTTACACAGGTTCTAAAAAATATTTCTATTGTATAATTAATCTCACATGTCAAGTCCTGGAAAGTAGATTCTGCAGAGCTAGCTTATCACATCCATGTCACAAAGTACGATTTACTAGCCAACTACCCTTGCCAGCACGTGGAATCTTCATATGATTATATTACAGTTAACCTGTACTGCTTTTATGCTCATTCAGTGGTTACAATTAAAGGCTTTGGACACAGTGAACTAAGTATGATTTAAAGTTCAATTTTTCACCTCGAGCTGAAAGTGACAGAATAACTCTCTCCAAGTGTAGCCAGAGTACAGATCTTTTAAGAAGGAAATTAACAACTTCCTAATTAAGGGGGAAGTGGAAAGATACAGGTATAGCACAGGGTAGGACAGATTAATTTCTAATTAGAAAAGGAATGGAAGGAGACAAGCTCACAATGGGATAGAAGAAAGTGCAATAGTCTTGAACATGGAGGAATGAAGGGACAATAGCACTTGAAAAAGAGACTTTATTTGGAGTGAGGGGAAGGGAGCAAATGGGCTACAACACCCCCGCCAATATCTGGCCTCTTGTGCATCCCTTCTTCCCACCATTGATGGCTGTGCCTTCAACCGCTGAGGCCCCGCATTTTGGTAAAGCTTTCTTTATTCTAAGTTGATTTGTAGATTCAGTATCCCAACATTTGGTGCCATGACACTGATCAGTAACTTTAATGAAACCACAAGGTATTACTGAAGAAAACCAGTCTGGCTTCAGTGCAAAGCTTCATGCTGGAACATGATAAAACACAATCACATGCCCCCCTTCCGGGCCATTAACCAAAATATTTTTTAAGGATGTAACATGCAATGTCTTTAGAAGCAGAATTTCCATATAATTTTTGATAATGTAGGATTCAGTGTTTGTAAATGGATCTTTGCACAACATAGGCACTCGAACATTCATGGTTTCTATATTTCATCCTCAACATTTGATAATATATCAAGAGGGATTTATGGCAAAAATACTCTCACATGAAATTCAATTAAGTATGACCACATGGACAGAGAGATGGTTGAATAGTAAAATTGACACCAAATAAGGGGATATGGTAAGATGTGACAAGGATTATGAAAGATCACAGTAGGACATAAACAGGATAGCAGTATGGGCAGACAGGTGGCAGCTACAGTTAAATGCTGAAAATGTAGAGAAATAGATTTTGGAAGTGAGAATACAGAAAAGAAATAAACCTTAAATGGTAAGATTTTAAATAGGTAGGTCATTAAAGTGATAGAGCAAGTAGATAAGACCTTAAAAAGACAGACAGAATTCTTGGCTTTGTATCTAGAGACACTGAATACAAAAGCAATGAGATAATATTAAACTTAGTTAGGCTGCAGTGGGAGTATTGTGTATCTTTGTGGTGGTCCATTATAGGAAGGATATAAAAGCAGTGTAGGTTTAATAAGACCAGGGATGAGGGATTACAGTTATGAAGAGATACCTGAGAAGTTAGGGCTTTTTTCACTCGAGCTGAGAAGTTTAAGGGGTGACCTGAAGGGGGCTTCAAGGTTATGAACGGTTAATGATAGAGTAAAGAGTGCTAGTTTTTCCCCATTGGTCTGTGAAATGGTAACAAGAGTGCACAAACTTAAGACAATCACAAAAAGAATTAAAAGGGAGGTTAGAAAAAAAATCAGTCCAAAAAAAAACCTTGGGATGCAATCTCGTTTGTGATACTTCCCCAGCTTGGACCTGATTAGTGAGGCTTACATCCACCCATTTGAAGATCAGTATGCCTCACTGGGTGTACCAGCCCTTACAGATACACCAGGTCCTGACTAAGCCACTGGATCGTTAAATCCAGCAGAGGGACTCCCTGCCTGGGTTCTGCCCCCTTGGTGTCATTTGCTTGTAAAACAGAGGTTCTGCCCCTTGCAAGGTAAATCAGAAAATCACAAAAAAAGGTGGCTACCTGGCAGAGCTAGGTCTCCACCATTTTCTAGGGGATCCACTGGTCTCCCATTTGAGTTAAAGCAGAAGACCAAGGGAACCCTTAAGGAATTTTGGTCCCAGTGTCTTTGCCGAGGATAGTTAGAATGTAGAATTCTTTGCCACAAATCATTGTTGAAGCTGTATCAATACTGGTGTAACTTTTTATCTATAGTCAAGTATTTGAAGTTTCCTGGCTTTTCCTCTGACCTGTAAGTGTTTGTATGATTGACAATTACACGTGGTTGAGTTGAAATCGCTGATCAATAAAACCACAGATTTGAAAGCTCTGACATCTTTTATAGTTTGTTATCAACTGAACTCAATAACAAATTCTACATGGTGTCAGAATTTAAATTAATTCTGAATTTAATTTAAAAAGATACAAAGAAAAATAAACATTTGAAGTGAGAAAAGTCAGCTTCTTAAAATAAGATGTGCTTTCAGCCAAGTACTCAAAACTTATTCTAAACTGATCAAATATTTAAAGCAATACTAACCTTAAGAATCTATTTACCATCTGAACCACTATTATTTTTGATAAACAATAAGGTACAAGTCTGAGACCTAGTTTATTCCTGCTGATCTGTATCTACTCCACAAGAAACCACTATCACCCATCCTGGAACAGAGGGGTTTTCCCCAAAGACAAAGGTGGAAATGTGGGGCTAGAATCACTGCTTAAATTCTGTAAAACCATTAAAATACCCTTTATGATGCCCTGATCGAAGGGAACCCTTGAACTACACTACTGATACTGGCGTATAAGATAGAAGTCAAGTCTAGCTTACTGACGAAACACGTGATAACTTAATACAAGCTGGGTGTTTCCCCATTGTCTGGAAATATTGTTTAAATATTTAAATATAAAGGCCTTACCATCCACAAAAAAAGCATCAGGAAAGGCAGAAAGAATGCCTTATTTCTGTGGGTGATATGGCCTACACTTAGCCATCTTAAAATCCATTCTCCTCAAAGTCTCTTAACTTAGCTGTTAAACACGAAAGCAATTTTTGGAGGGAGTGCCATGAATATTAATTATGTTTTGCAACAGTATCCGTGGAACTAACTTTTTTCATCAATTTTTTTAATGTTTCTTTATACAAGTGCTCTATGGATCTTTGTGCATCATCCATTTTAGCAGCCTCCTTGACACTGTAGTGTGAAAAAAGTCAAGGAGATTGCACCATTCAAGTGGTCCCTGTATCCTGATACTGGTGTGGGTGGTGCTGGTCTATTTGCAGACTGATTCTGAAATGCTTTTTTTCCCCCCTCAGGTTTTGCTCAGTTTTGTTGTGTTGCCTTCCCCTTTATATAGAATCAACAAGTAGCCTATTTATCCACCATTTTGTAGTTATTTTCTTTTCTGTTAAATCTTCCCTTAGGCATTCGCGTTCTTCAGCCAACAAAGCTGGGAGACAACTTAGTCATAGGCCAACTCCCAGTGCCACGCAGCAACAAAAACTTTATATAGCGCCTTTAACATAGAAAACTGCCCCAAGATGCTTCACATAGAAGCATAGAAAAATAGGAGCAGGAGTAAGCCATTCGGCCCTTCGAGCCTGCTCCACCATTCAATATGATCATGGCTGATCCTCTATCTCAATACCATATTCCCACTCTCTCCCCATACCCCTTGATGCCTTTTGTGTCTAGAAATCTATCTATCTCCTTCGTAAATATATTCAGTGACTTGGCCTCCACAGCCTTCTGTGGTAGAGAATTCCACCGGTTCACCATCCTCTGAGTGAAGAAATTTCTCCTCATCTCAGTCCTAAATGTCCTACCCCGTATCCTGAGACTGTGACCCCTCGTTCTAGGCCCCCCAGCCAAGGGAAACATCCTCCCTGTATCCAGTCTGTCTAGCCCTGTCAGAATTTTATACGTTTCAATGAGATCCCCTCTCATTCTTCTAAACTCTAGTGAATACAGGCCTAGTCGACCCAATCTCTCCTCATACGACAGTCCTGCCATCCCAGGAATCAGTCTGTGAGCCTTCGCTGCACTCCCTCTATGGCAAGTATATCCTTTCTTAGGTAAGGAGACCAAAACTGCACACAGTAGTCCAGGTGTGGTCTCACCAAGGCCCTGTACAACTGTAGCAAGACATCCTTGCTCTTGTACTCAAATCCTCTTGCAATGAAGGCCAACATATAATTTGCCTTCCTAACTGCTTGCTGCATCTGCATGTTTGCTTTCAGTGACTGGTGCACAAGGGCACCCAGGTCCCTTTGTACATCAGCATTTCCCAATCTATCACCATTTAAGTAATACTCTACCTTTCTATTTTTCCTACCGAAGTGGATAACTTCACATTTATCCACGTTATACTGCATCTGCCATGTATTTGCCCATTCACTCAACTTGTCTAAATTGCCTTGAAGCTTCTTTCTATCCTCCTCACAACTCTCAATCCCACCTAGTTTTGTGTCATCAGCAAACTTGGAAATATTACATTTGGTTCCCTCATCCAAATCATTGATATATATTGTGAAGTGTTTACAGAAGTGTAAATCAGACAAAAATTGACTCTTATGCAGTGGTCTGCTTCCACCCTCCAGAACAATCATGGCTCATATTCTCAACTGTACTAAAGCTGGCATTCCCATCACTATTGTCCTTACCAAACTTAATGGTCTCCTCAAGGCCCAGGAAATTGACTTCAAGATTCTTATTACATTCAAATCACTTCATGGTCTCACACACCCCTATCTCCTCCAGCCATATGTCTTTATGTACACCCTCCACTCATCTGACACTGGCCTATTTCTCATTATCCTCTCCTTTCACCATCAGCGGTCACTCTTTCAGCTACTAGGCCCTGCCATCTGGAACTTCCTCCCTCAGCATCTCCATCTTTCACTTACCTCTCTGGTTTCAAAAGCCCATCTTAACCAGTTTTCCCTTTCTTCCCCTACTTGGTGTCTACTCATTGTTGATTACCCTGTGAAGCACTCTGACTACGAGGCATCTTTTTGTACTGTAAGGAGCACTATAGAAATTTTAATTGTTGTTGTAATCAGCTACCAGAAGCATGCAATGTGTCTTGCCCAGAGACTCTACCTCCCTTTTGGAAACCACTACCTTTATTTTGGGACTCATCCAAGATCGCAACCACATTGTGATTGGGGAAATCACAGATATGCACAAACTTTCACTTTATGATATATCAACATGCTACGTCACCTGAACTTAAAAAGAAAAAAAATAATTTAAATCATCTTTGACAAGGATTCAGAAATTGTCCACTGTTATCATGTCAAGTTAAAATCTTGCATAGAGATTGCAATGCAGTACAGGCATACATGCTCTACAGTGCTTATGCTGTTGCATAAAGTGTTATGGGTTCAGAGCTAAATTGAGGCTTATATTCATGATGGCGGGGAGGAGAAATGAAGGGGGAATATTAGGTTAATAGACATTAAGGAAGTCATAGCAAATATGGAGATGACTGCCAGTTACATATAATTCTAGTGCCAAAGTCATATTAGTAGCCATATTAGAAAGCAAAAATTGGTGCAAAAGCTAAACACCATGTTGCATGATATGTTACCTTGTTTCAACAAACAAAGCCAGAAAAACTGAAAGGTGCATCATGCCTTGGCTGTTCTTCTATGGTCATCCTATTATCAATTAAGAGTGCCATTTGTAGTGGCTTGGGTATAGCTTATCTCTTGACTTTAATCGGAGCAATTAATAATTTAGGAAAGCAGTAAGTAACTAGAAATTCTAACAAAAATCCAATATCTTACCAAAGCTTGTAGAAATCACTCCAAAAACAACCAAAATCTCCTGAGGCACATTATACATACACACAAAAGTGACATTTTCTCTCTTTTGTAAAGTCTTCTACATTCTTTGCTGGAAGTTTATTCTCCACATACATTAGATTAGGTCCATTGTCTTGGGGGAGGGGGGAGAATCACAGGGACAGTGGAGCTCAAATTAGACTTTGGCAATGACACAAAATGGGTGGCAGCGGATTGGCCACTTGTTATACACCCTACCCGATTTTCCTTTACATTGAATATGCTAATCAGGGGCCGAATCTCTGTTTTAGGATCTTACTGCCAAATTCGAAAGAAATAAGGTAGAGCATGCGCCGCGCATGCATGACTCAATTTTTCTGGATCTATCACGGCCTAACCACTTACTGATAACATAGAGATTTGCTCCATGTGCCTGACATAATTAGACGTTAAGGTATTACTAGCCCATGAGATGGCCATGTTTTGTGTGGAAAGGACTTCCACTTTACATGCCAGTTTTTGACCTAAATACTGATAACATCATAAGATTCTGCATTCCACAGTCTATTTAGGAACACATTGCTTAATAATATACAAGTTATACAAGGTTTCAACATCAAATCAAATAACTAAGTATCTAGAATTATGCAGAACTTCTTTCCTATTGGCATAATATGTAAAGGGTGAATACATGAGCACCGTGGAATGTGCAATTGACTTCCATGGGGTATTTTGGAAGAAATGGATCTATAAGAGCAATATAGCAATTTTTTAGTGCAAGAAAAAGTTGCATTATTTGCGCGTCCCAACCCCACATTCCCATTTCTTCTGGAATTATATCTAGTTGCCTTTTGAACCCATTTATTCGTTTCAAGGCCTTCCCTAGAACTTGCATGTATTACTCTTTGTGTGAAGTAGGTCTGACTGAATTCCATACTTATTCCTTAGTTCCTCAGTATTAAATTGAGTTTGATACTCACTTATTGAAGGTGCCGAGACAAAATACAAGATGCAACTGATTTCATTTTAGTATTCCATGTAATCAAAACTTATAACAAACAATTATAAATTGCATGTTTTTACAAACGTCTTTCCATGGTCAGAGCTGAACCTTCATACAATCAGCAAAATGAGATGCATCCCTCCCGACTAAAGAATTATTCTGTCAGTCCTTGCAGGTTTGTACTCATGAGGCTTGAATGCAGCTGTTAATTTTACTGCTCCAGAGGAATGACCGACTACTGCAAAATTTAAAAGGATCATTCAATTTACTGAATCATCACATGCCGCGCCAGAAAACACAGCCTGCAACTAGTGGTAAAATCTAGTTTAAAAGTGCCTTTGCAAAACATTAGAAAGAATTAAAACTCAGGGAAAATGTCTTCTTTAAAAAAAAAAGTGTAAGAGATAAAGCCCCAAAACTCCAGTGGCTAAGAATTTCATTTCCAAAGAATAGGTTATGAATTCCCAGCCGGTCACTTAGAATTGCTTGCTTTGGCCAGGTAAGTTCATAAATTCTAGAGTGGAGGTTAAAGAGAACACCAAGCAGGCATGAGACATTCCAGCTCAGACGGTTACGAAAAATCTGAAAATGCTTTATTTTTGCCATTTCAATCTGTTTTCCATTGAAAAGCAGCATCAGCAGCGACTGCGGGTTAAACCTTATGGCCCACATTGCACCCACCTGACTGAGAAAGGACATTTAGGTGGAAGATTCCCTCAGAGCTATTTGTAGCAAAATCGTAAATGCATTTATAAGAAACATGCTACAAAATACTACGCGTAGATAAAAAGATACTTATGCTCAGCAGTGAAGCTGCGTAAACCCACATTTTGCCAAAATATTTTGCAGTGTATGTTAACTGAAGCTATTACTTGTATGCCCCCCCCCCCAAAACTTAAGTTGCTCAAAGTCACTTACTCACAAATCACAGGAGGAAGTGTGGGATGAGCAATTAGGATTTTAAAAATCTAAATATTTCTGATCCCCCATTGTGCACTGTAATGACATGATTGCCATCTCTGAGCAAGTGCACAATGGAAAGAAAGGAAGCAAATTCAGAAAATTGTTTCACAATTGCAAAAACTAAAGGGATTTAAAATCGTTACATGTACTGGAGATATATATTTTGGAGGGTGTTGAACTTATCTTGGTGGCTCCACAGTAAAAATCAAAATAAGATTTTCCTAATGCAAAACTTACTTGCATTCTGAAACTAATTTGTAACATTGGCAATAATTCAGTGGCGTAGAAATTAGTGCCAAAAATAAATACCCTCCCCCCACTTGCGCAGGGTAGGGTCCCGGTGTCCAAAAGGATACGTCCGAGCAGCCCCGGTCATTGGGCCTTGGACCTCATTAGAATGAAGAGGCGCTACAGTAGCAGCCCACAAGGAGGAGTGGATGAAGACCAACCGCTGAAAGCATCACAGCGGGCCACAGGTAATTGGCCTTGGGGAGGGAATCGCTGGACTCGGGGTGGGAAATGGGGTATCTATGGCCTTGGGGGGGGGGAGTAGCGTAGCCCACAAGGTCAGGAGGCCTAGAGTCGCGGGGGTCAGTCAGAGATCTCGGGTTTGGTAGGTCAATGGTCAAGGGGGGAGTAAGAGTGTGATTGGGGAGTGGGAGGGGGGTGGGGATGGGGGAAAATCGGGGACCGCGAGGTGGGGTTCTCGGGGCCAGTGGGGGTGGGAGCAGCGACGATCAGGCGGGTCCTTTAATCTGGACTCCACATCCAGAGGTAAATCACAGCTCTTTTATTGCAGGTGTTCTGTAGGGCTAGTTTCGCTCGCTGCCTCCGGGCAAACCAATCTTGGTGGGGACCTTAAGCAGGCGTGAGGGCCCTTGTTTGCATATACAAAGGGCCTAACACCTGCTTCAGGCATGGGTAAAGGACACCTCTTTTTTATCCTTACCCTATATGGCGGGTGGCACACTTCCTGCCCACCATTTTGGGGACTTAGGAGGCCACATAGTGCCTGAAAAATGGGCGCTACGCGGCCCAATTTCTAAGACAGACAATCTGTAGAAAACCATCAATATGTAACACATTTATAATCACTTACTAAACAATTACAGGTATATCTAACATGAATTGATACATTAAGACACTCCGGGTGCTACTTGAGAAATCTAAATGAAAATACAAATGACAATGAAGCAAACAATTCTCTGGTGTAAGCGACAGCTTTGTTTACAGCCTTAAGTCTACAACTCATGGTCTTGTCATGTCATCTGCATCCCCCTCAACCCTTTGTCGTCTTCGTCGGATCTTCATCTGCAGCTGGAGTTTGCTGGTGAAGAAGATCTCCTTCCAACCAACCTCCACAGCCAAAGCTCGCATTTCTGGGGTTATGGTGTCACAGTATCTTGAAACAATATGCTCCCAGAGTTCATCAGAGTTGCACGCCTACAGGGAAAGCAGAATGGAATCAGTGATCAGCTGTTTACTACTGAAACATGTCTTAAATAAAATCCTGCCTGTTACAGAACAGATGTGCACTGCTGAATATTTGAACATAAAAAAACACTTAAAACTACAAAAGGAAACATCACTCACCGTGATATTCTTTTTGATCCCTTTCCCCCCCCCCCCCCCCCCCAACCATGCAAAGGTCTCCTCCACACACCAGTTTGTTCTCTTATGACCATGTCTACTAATGTGGCTTGGGAGAACGGTGAGGAAGTTGAGTTTGTCAGCTTCCTTCTTATGAGAAAAATCACATGACTCTGTAGTCCAGTCATGTATGCAACCAATTATATGTCCACATTAAAAGCAATTCTACCTCAACGTAACTCAATAACAAAGTAAGATATGGTCTGAAAAAATAGAAACAGGTGGAAACTGCCTGCCAGGCTGTGGAAAATCGGGTGGCCCTTGACCCACAGCCCTGTATCAAAGACTGCAGATAGGTTGAGGATGACAAGGGGGAATAATGCACCATGGTCACGGTCACAGAGAATGCAGTTTGTTAGCTCCATTTTGGTGCCAACGATTAAATACCCCAAATTCCTCATATAGATGACAATACCACTGAATATTCCACAAATTCAACAACACACATATTTGAAGAATGTATCATTTCTTTCTGTGTTAATGATATTTTTACAATCCTGATAATATTCTGAAGAAACCTCCTTGTGGGTTGTTTAAAAAGTTCAAAAGCATCCTATTCTTACATACAAATACGACAAAATCACAACTCCCTATTACACAAGGTATTTGGATTAAATGCGGAAATTTTGAAACCACAGCGACAAAGAAAGCAATTCAAGAAAGGTATATAGTTTTTGATGTTTCTTTCACCAAGTAAGAGGGAAAGCTGAAAATACTCAATACTCATAATGGCTAATGTATAATGTGCTAGTAAAAGCTTTTAAAAAGTCAGCAGCTTAGACATAAAGGGGGCGATTTTTGACGAATATGTTAGGCACCAAAGAACCGCTGAGGTGGCCAAGATTCAGTCTTAAACTGCAACGCCGGTTTACCCTGCGTTTTGCGCAAAATGCATCTTGGCAAAGGAGTTGGAAGTCTGTGCTAGGAACGGCGGCCTGGAGGCTCATTAAAAAGCTGATTGTCACTGAAAATGCCTGCTAGCGCTCATTAAAGAGTCTGCATGGCATTTTGGTGGATAGCGCTTGTCTTAATGCCCTCTCCTAACTGCAACCAGTTGTTTGCAAGTAAACACGGCGTTGCAAGCACTACTTAAAGGGATACTCACAATTACATGTTCATTGCTGCTGAAGCTGTGACGAGGACCGCTGAAACACGACAAAGTGTCCCAGAAAGTCTCCTGATAAGACTTCACCAACACTTGAGCAACATTTATTCTGGAAATTCTCTGAGGACTTCAGCTAAAAAGAGTAAGTGCTGTGCTACTCCACCTTGTAGGAGTCACCAGGAGAAAGGGAGTGCTGGGTCACAGCATCTTGCTAGGGGTCCCCCTTGGTCTGGACGAGGAATGGGAGGACATGAGGGCAGGAAGGGCAGCACCAGCTGCTGCAGAAGAGACGGAGAGAAGGGAAAGATGGCGTCCTTCCCCCTGCTACAGGTACAGGACATCCCTCCTCCTCTATCAAGACCTCCAGTGCCGCATCGGAGAACCTGAGCAACAATGTTTTCTCTAATTTTTTGGGGGCCTGGTGGCCCCTTTAATGGGCTGCACAACCCATTCAAAATTCCGCGCATGCGCGGTCTTTTCAATTTAAAAGCCGGTGAGCCGGCTGCGTGGTAGTTCCAGAGCGCTGCGCAGCCACGCAGCTCAAAGGGAACATTGCTGTGCACCCTCTCCCTCAGTCCCCGAGCCATCCTGCAACGTGCCGGTGTGCCAGCCAGAGCATTGCACCCCTTCAGCAGAGGTGGGTGCGAGGTGCCCACATATACTTTTTATTTTATTATTCATTCATGGGATGTGGGCATCGCTGGCAAGGCCAGCATTTATTGCCCATCTCTAATTGTCCTTGAGAAGGGGGTGGTGAGCCACCTTCTTGAACTGCTGCAGTCCGTATGGTGAAGGTACTTCCACAGTGCTGTTGGGTAGGGAGTTCCAGGATTTACACCTAGCAACGATGAAGGAACGGCGATGTATTTCCAAGTCAGGGTGGTGTGTGACTTGGAAGGGAACTTGGAGCTGGTGGTGTTCCCATGTACATGCCGCTCTTCTCCGTCTAGGTGGTAGAGGTCGCCGGTTTGGGAGGTGCTGTCGAAAAAGCCTTGGCAAGTTGCTACAGTGCATCTTGTAGATGATGCACATTGCTGCCACGGTGCACCAGTGGTGGAGGGAGTGAATGTTTAATGTGGTAAAGGGGTGCCAATCAAGTGGGCTGCTTTGTCTTGGATGGTGTCGAGCTTCTGGAGTGTTGTTGGAGCTGCACTCATCCAGGCAAGTGGAGAGTATGCCATCACACTCCTGACTTGTGACTTGTCGATGGTAGAAAGGCTTGGAGATATCATGTCATCCACTATTTCCTGTCACATGCAGCCTAAATAACCACTTCCCTCCAGCGCGCCACCCGAGTTCCCCTCCCCTTCCTCCAAATCCTAGGGGATAGGAGGCCACTGCTATCTGAAAGTTAGACCACTGTCCCACATCAGGGAGTTGGCTGTGGAGAAGAGCCTAAGATGGCAGGAGTAGTAAGATTTGAAGGAGGAGAGTGAGGCATGACAAAACTTGACCTTGTTTAGCCAAATCTGGCAATTGATGACTAGGCCAGTTGTGTATAAGGTAAACTTGGGCTTTTGCCCCTCTAATTTGAGGGTGCAAAGATGGGGACTGTATCAGGGAGATGACAGAGTTGGAAGATAATGATCGATTTGCTGGGAATGAGGATATTGAAGCTATTGAAGGAATTAACGTGTCATACAAAGTTAGGTGGGAAAGTAATTTGTGAGGAGGGTGCAAAGAGGCTGCAATGGGATATAGGCAGGTTAATTGAGTAGGCAAGAACATGGCAGATGGAATATAATGTGGAGAAATGTGAAGTTATCTACTTTGGTAGGAAAAATAGAAAAGCAGAATTTTTTTAAATGGTGAGAGATTGGGAAATGTTGGTAATCCGGGGGACCTGGTACAAGTACAGCAAGCAATTAGAAAAGCAAATGGTATGTTAGCCTTTATTACAAAAGGATTGGAGTATAAGAGTAAAGATGTCTTATTGCAATTATATAGAGCCTTGGTGAGACCACACCTGGAGTACTGTGTGGAGTTTTGGTCTCCTTACCTAAAGAAGAGTATACTTGCCATAGAGGGAGTGCAACGAAGGTTGACCAGACTATTTCCTGCGATTGGGGAATTGTCCTATGGGGAGAGATTGAGGAGGTAGGTCTATATTCCCTAGAATTTAGAAGAATGAGATGTGATCTCTTTGAAACGTCTAAAATTATTACAGGGCTTGACAGGCTAGATGCTGGGAGGGTGTTTCCCCTGGCTAGGGAGTCTAGAACTAGGGGGGTCACAGTCTCAAAATAAGGGGTTGGCCATTTAGGACTGAGATGAGGAGAAATTTCTTCACTTAAAGGGTTGTGAATCTTTGGAATTCTCTATCCCAGAGGGCTATGGATGCTCAGTCATTGAGTATACTCAAGGCAGAAATCAAATAATTTTTGGATATTAAGGGAATCAAGGGATATGAGGATAGTGTGGGAAGGTAGAGTTGAGGTAGAAGTTCAGTCATGATCTTATTGAATAGTGGAGCAGGCTCGAAGGGCTGAATGGCCTACTCCTGCTCCTATTTCTTATGTTCTTAATCAGCTGGCCCACAGTGCCTCATACTGCGCCACGAAATTTGCTTCTAATCAGCACTTGAGTGCTAAACCTGCAGGTTTCTGGTTTAGCACCTCCATGCAAGTTCAAATTATGGTAATCAACAATTAGGACCAAAATTATGTGCTAAATCCTGACTTTCAAACAGGTCAGTCTTATTCACACTCTACCGATTTAGCTCCCGTTTTCACCCTTTGGCCAAAATAACCCCAAATTGTTTCACAACTGATGTTTGATGCAAGTGACTGCAAAAATCTGCTTGGGAGATCGACTGAGCTGTTTTACATGAATTTACATTTAATTAATTGAAAAGAGGAGGGTGGAAATTACTGTTGGCGATATTATTGTATGGCTGCTTAATGTACTTGTATTAAATTCCTCTATCTGCTATTTGAACAGGTATATATAATAGAATTATAGAATGATACCACACCAATGGAGGCCATTTGGCCCATCGTACCTGTGCCGGCTCTTTGAAGGAACTATCCAACAAGTCCCACTCCCCTGCTCCTGCCTCATAGCCCTGCAAATTTTTCATTTTTAAGTGTTTATCCAATTCCCTTTTGAAAGTTATTATTGAATCTGCTTCCACCAACCTTTCACACTGTATATTCCAGATCATAACTGGTTGCGTAAAAAATGTTTTCCTCATGTCGCCTCTGGTTCTTTTGCCAATTACCTTAAATCTCTGCCTCTGCTACCGACCTTCTGCCACTGGAAACAGTTTCTCCTTATTTACTCCATCAAAACCATTCATGATTTTGAACACCTCTATTAAATCTCCTCTTAACCTTCTCTGCTCTAAATAGAACAACTCCAATTTCTCTAGTAGCAGTGGTCCCAGCACTGACCCCTGGGCGACACCACTGCACACTTGCTTCCAGTCTGAAAACAATCATTCACCACAACTCTCTGCTTTCTGTCCCTTAGCCAATTTTGTTTCCACGTAGCCACTGCCCCTTTACTGACAATCCTGACCTTGAGCTGTGATCCTATAAAGAACTATTTTAATATTGTAAACTCAACTGGTGTTATTAACATGTTAGATAGTTATATGTCTTATAGTATTAATAACAAAAAGTAATATAAATGAAATATTTCCTTTATTTAACTCCTAAAATAATTTTTAAACAAAGCAAAGTGAGTGAAAGTCGACTCATTACAATGTGTACCAATAGACTGAGCAGGATCAGGGTTTCTTTTCATGCTAAACTGAAATTTTGCTTTCAGTCAGAGTGGTGCCAAAGAAGCTGAGGGGATTGTGCACTGAATAAAAATAAAGTGAAATTAAAATGAAATTGGAGGTGAATCATAATGGGCAGTTTTGTAGCTCCTCTTAGTGGTGTAGAACGAGGTTCGAGAGCCATCTACTCACTTGGTTGCTGAATTGTCAGGGTTGTCAATATTAGGGAAATGAGCAAGAGTGAGAAAAATTGCAAAACCATTTTAACAGGAAGAACAAAATTCTTCCAGAGTCAAGCATCGAAATAGGTTACATTTTAAACCAGAAAAGGGTGACTTCAGAATCAGGGGAATTTATAATGGGGAACAAAGACATGGCAGACCAATTAAATAAATACTTTGGTTCTGTCTTCACAAAGGAGGACACAAATAACCTTCCAGAGATGTCGGGGAACATAGGGTCTAATGAGAGGGAGGAATTGAATGAAATCAGTATTTGTAGGGAAATGGTGTTAGGGAAATTGATGGCATTGAAGGCCGCTAAATCCCCATGGCCTGATAATCTACATCCTAGGGTACTTAAGGAAGTGGCCCAAGAAATAGTAGATGCATTGCTGGTCATCTTCCAAAATTCTATAGACTCTGGAATAGTTCTCATGGATTGGAGGGTAGCTAATGTTTTTAGTTAGCTAACCTATTTAAAAAAGGTGGTAGAGAGAAAACGGGGAATTATAGACCGGTAAGCCTGACATCGGTAGTGGGGAAAATGCTAGAGTCCATTATAAAAGATGTAATAGCAGAGCACTTGGAAAACAGTAACAGGATTGGACAAAGTCAACATGGATTTACAAAAGGTAAATCATGCTTGACTAATCTACTAGAATTTTTTGAGGATGTAACTAGTAGAATAGATAAGGGAGAACCAGTGGATGTGGTGTATTTGGACTTTCAGAAGGCTTTCGATAAGGTCCCGCATAAGAGATTAGCGTGTAAAGTTAAAGCACATGGGATTGGGGTAAGGTACTGACTTGGATAGAGAATGGGTTGGCAGACAAGAAGCAAAGAGTTGGGTTAAACGGGTCTTTTTCCTGAGTGGCAGGCAGTGACTAGTGGGGTACCACAGGGATCGGTGCTAGGACCCCAGCTATTCACAATATATATTAATGATCTAGACGAGGGAACTAGATGTAATATCTCCAAGTTTGCAGACGACACAAAGCTGGGTGGGTGTGTGTGCTGTGAGGAGGATGCAGAGAAACTCCAGTAAGATTTGGACAGGTTGGGCAATTGGGCAGATGCATGGCAGATGCAGTTTAATGTGGATAAATGCGAGGTTATCCACTTTGGTGGCAAAGACAGGAAGACAGATTATTATCTGAACGGCAATAGATTGAGAAAAGGGGAAGTGCAACGAGACCTGGGTGTCCTTGTGCACCAGTCGCTGAAGGTAAGCATGCAGGTGCAGCAGGCGGTTAAGAAGGCAAATAGTATGTTGGCCTTCATAGCGAGAGGATTCAAGTGCAGGAGCAAGGATGTCTTGCTGCAGTTGTACAGGGCCTTGGTGAGACCACATCTTGAGTATTGTGTGCAGTTTTGGTCGCCTTATCTGAGGAAGGATGTTCTTGCCATGGAGGGAGTGCAGCGAAAATTCACCAGACTGATACCTGGGATGACAGGAATGACGTATGAAGAGAGATTGGGTCGATTAGGCTTATATTTGCTAGAGTTTAGAAGAATGAGAGGGGATCTCATTGAAACTTATAAAATTCCAGCAGGACTAGACAGACTAGATGCAGGAAGGATGTTCCCAATGGTGGGGGAGTCCAGAACCAGGGGTCACAGTCTAATGATAAGGGGTAAGCCATTTAGGACTGAGATGAGGAGGAATTTCTTCACCCAGAGAGTGGTGAACCTGTGGAATTCTCTACCACAGAAGGCAGTTGAGGCCAACTTATTAAATATATTCAAGAAGGAGTTAGATATATTTCTTAAGGCTAAAGGGATCAAGGGTAATGGGGAGAAAGCAGGGACAGGGTACTGAATTTGGATGATCAGCCGTGATCTCATTAAATGGGGGAACAGGCTCGAGGGGCTGAATGGCCTACTCCTGCTCCCATCTTCTATGTTTCTATGACAGATCTGAATGGTGCATGGAATGGAGGGGGAATATTAAAAGGCATCAAGGATATCAATCATCTAATTCTTTATCTCACAAGACAGACAGTCTGATTTTAAACATTTTGGGGGAAAAATTCAGTTGGTTAGCGCCTCCAGTTAGCGCCTGGTGGGGGTGCTAATGGGTCACTAATGCAGTAGCGCTGGAGTGAGGCGAATCCAGCGACGCAAACCAAATCCGGCCCCCACGTAGCGCCGCTGCTACAAGTTGCCGCCGGGGACCTCAGCACCAGGCAGATTGTGATGTCAGTGAGCATGTGCAAAGCTCACTGGGCACTTGATCTGCAAAATTCATTGTCGCCCCCCTGCCTTAGCGCCTCGTCCCAACAGCAACAAGGAGAGGTGTGAAGCAGGCGGATACCGGCTTCAGGGGCGCTACTTAAAGGGATCATGAGTAATGAATCTCAGCTGTCATATTAGTACTGTTTCACTGCTTCCTTGTCAGTTTGACATTGAATTAAACTGTTGCACAGTCATTTAAAGGTTGTTTAGTATCAGGAGTGTTGTGGTTATTAACAATTAGTTACATTTATTCTCACAACATATCAAAATGCTACACTTGGTTACATTAATGGGGGCTGTACTGGCAGTCGACCTCGCCCTCCAGGATCTACAGCGGAGGGAGCGGAGGCAGTGAGAAAGATTGGAACATGTGGCCAGAGGGAGAAGGGCCATGAGAGCTCTCAACAGGAGGGCCCTCAACAGGAGGCCTTACCCTCTGAGGGTATTCCAAGAGCACTTCTCCTACCTACAATTAAATGAGGAGCAGTGTATTCGAAGGCTCCACTTCAGCAAGGAGGTGGTCACAGAACTGTCACCTCCCGTAACCAGACCTCAAGCCTCAGATCAAGGCTCAATCAGTGACAGTCAATGTCACCGTCACCCTCAATTTCTTCACCAGCAGATCCTTCCAGTCTGCAACAGGAGATATAGCTAACATCTTGCAGTCCGCCATCCATCGCTGCATCCAGGAGGTCACAGAGTCTCTCTACAGTAGGAGAAGGGACTACATTTCCTTACCCATCACCAGAGAGAAGTAGGACAAATGTGCATATGGCTTTGCCAGGATAGCAGGCTTCCCCATGGTGCATGGCGCCATTGACTGTACCAACGTGGCTTTGCGGGCACCGCATTACAATCCTGAGATCTTCCGTAACCGTCAAGGCTACCACTCACTTAATGTCCAGTTGGTGTGCGACCACAGACAGTGAATCCTCAGCAGCCATGATGCCTTTATCCTGCGCCAGACCAGTGTGCCAGCACTCTTCCAGCCACCACGTCAAGCTTGATGATGGCTAGTTGGACACAAGGGTTATCCGCTCTCCATCTGGCTCATGACTCCCCTCCACAACCCCAACATTCTTGCCCAGCATTCATATAATGAGAGCCATGCCGCCACCAGGAGCATCATTGAGCAGAACATAGGGGTGCTCAAGCAACAGTTACACTGCCTTGACTGCTCGGGAAGAGTCCTCCAGTATTCGGCGGAGCAGGTGTCCCATTTCGTCATGATCTGATGCATGCTCCACAACTTGGCCATCATGAGGGCCCAACCCTTGCCACCAGGGATAGCGGGACCACCTCAGGAGGAGGAAGAGGGAGAAGAGGAGGAGGAGGATGACGAGGAGGAAAAGGAAGATGAGGAGGAGGAACAGGAGCCACTCAATCGGCCTTCTGGAAGGGCGGTCTGTGATCGCCTCATCAGGCTGCGGTCCCATAAATTAAACCCCAGATCCCCATTGCTCACCACATCCCCATCATTCCATCCCTGTCGCAGGCCATATCACAGCGTAAAGCTGAAATGAGAGACACCACAAAATGATCCAAACTGAATTAATAAATTTATCAATAATCAGTGAACAAATATTTACAACAACAATACTACCTATTCACCCTTGTGCAATCCCTTAGCTCCTCTCGTTACTGTGCCTTTGCCTACTCTAGAGCTCCTATGACGTGTTGGCCCAGTGGCTGCAGCGTGGCTGGTGGAAGGCTGCAGAGTGTCTGTGTAGGAGACTTCAGATGGCCTTGCAGGATGCCCTCAACCAGCTCTGGGCCTGGAAGGCTCGGCTGTAGACTACACCATCACAGCATGGGCAGCAGCAGTCTGGCTGGATGACAGGCAGCGACAAGGACAATGGCGGAGTGCCAGTGGTGGGAGCAGGAATGCTGTCATCCTGAGAGAGGACAGCAGCTTTTTGCTTCACTGACCCACTGCCACTCCCCCGGGGCAGCACCTCAGCATCCCTAGCAATCTGTTGCGGCACAGATTTCTGGCCTGCTGCGACCCGTGAAAGTCCCGGTCGATGGTAGTAGACACAGCCACAATGGCAGCAGTCAGAGCTTGCGGTGCATCAAGCTGAGACTACATGCCACCAAGCATAGACTGCATTACAGCACTAAGACGTTGTGTCGCTTCCACTTGTGCTGCAATGGAAGCTGCCAGATCGCCCATCACACGTGGCATCAGGCCTGGGTCGCCACGTTCTCTCTGGGAGTCTACCATCCTTTGCAGACTGGAAATGATGGGCTCCATGGTGTGCGCGAAGCTCCGTGCAATGTTGAAGGCGGACTCCTCCAAGCTCCTTACCATTGCCGAGAGGCTTTTGGGCACCCTTGCCATTGCACCTATTATCTCCGTGTGCATGCCCATCACCCTTCTTCTAAAGGCCTCCCCATCGAGGTCCTCATCCGAGTCCTGTGCAGCAAAACTCGCGCACGAACTCGCCCTCCGGGGAACTGGCTCGTGAGCTACCCTTTCCCCCTGGCCTTGCTGCAGCCCGCTCGTCCCCGGTGCATCACCCTGTGCAGATCTCGCTACTATACTAGCCTCTAAAGAACCAGTATCTGAGCTGGTGCCTGCGGGTAAGACATGCTGTGACGCGGTGTCTTCTTCCTCCTCCTCTGCTCCCGCCTCACTCTCAACGGTACCCTCAAGGACAGGCTGCTCAGGTGCTTGCTCATTATCTGAAAGCATAAAGGCACAAGATTTGGGTTAAGGTGAGGGGAGGGGGCAGGAAGGGAGAAATGCATGCATACAGCATGATTAGCTGGAAAGTGCGAAAAGCTTGTGGGGTGAGGGGGGAAGTGGGATGTGAGAAGAAGTAGGGATGAATATATCGTTGTTGTCCCCCAGGGGGTCAACGTCGCCAGTGGCCACTGCGCCCGCCACATGGCACCCAATAATCTGCAACACTCGAGTCTCTAGCTCAGACAGTGGTTGGGTGTCGGCTTGTCCCCCGCCTGTGCATTCCTGCTCCCTCCTGTTGTGCGCCACCTTGACCTGCAAGATAAAGGAAAGTGTGTGAGTGAGTGTGGAGCAATGTGTTTGGATGATGTGCCTGCCATAGTTGAATAGCTGTCACTGTGTGCAAGGTGTGAGATGTGGGTGGGGGTGTTGGTAGGTAGAGATTGTGAGTGCTGGGGGTGTGGTGCTTTGGGCAGGGTGTGTAGACTGTGGTTCAGTCTGTGGGAGCATTTGTTGAAGCATTGACACACCCTGACCACCCGAGTGAGGTCATTAAGTTTCTTCCTGCACTGTGTGTGGGTCCTGGGGACCACAGTGCTGCCCAAGGCGTGCTGGGCTACCTCCCTCCACAAGGTGCGGAAGACTTGCAGCGAGGGCATCCTGCCACTTGCTGGCTAGAGCACCGCCCTTCGCCTTTCCATTGCGAACACCAACGCCTCCAATGCATGGTCGCAGAATCTGCAGGCTCTCTCCCTGGGGCATGGATCTGCCATGATTACGGTTGCTCGAGTCATCCTGCTCCTTCTCCTTGAGCTGCTGCTGCTGGCTGAGACGGCTGCACAGCCAGCAATGATGAGAATGAGGTTCTGCAGCATCAATGAACCTCCCCTTTAAGGACTAGAAAGAGCCTGTGGCAATGATGACTTGTGATTAGACTGCACCGGATATTGGTCAGCGCTTCGAGTTTAATGCCACTGAGCTAGGCCATTAACGCTCCAATCCTTTCTTTGTGCAATGAGACTGAATTTTGTGTGCAGTCTGAAGCATTACCGCCCATTCCTGGGCTATAATGAATTTCTCCCCCCAAAGAGCTTTAAAAAATGATGTACTTAGCCTAGATACATATAGTACAATCTTTTGGTCTGCTGCTAATAATATAAATGACAAAGTTAATAAAAATAATGAATTGCGTGAGGTACTGGAGGCAAACTTGACTGTAGGTGAGGTGAGAGTGACTGCTCTTGACATCAAGGCAGGATTTGACCGAATGTGGCATGAAGGAGCCCTAGTAAAACTGAAGTCAATGGAAATCGGGGGAAAACTCTCCACTGGCTGGAGTCATAGCTAGCACAAAGGAAGATGGTTGTGGTGATTGAAGGTCAATCATCACAGCCCAGGACATTGCTGCAGGAGTTCCTCAGGGCAGTGTCCTAGGCCCAACCATCTTCAGCTGCTTCATAAATGACCTTCCCTCCAACATAAGGTCAGAAATGGGGATGTTCGCTGATGACTGCACAGTGTTCAGTGCCATTCACAACTCCTCAGATAATAAAGCAGTCCATGCCCGCATGCAACAAGACCTGGACGACGTTCAGGCTTGGGCTGATAAGTGGCAGGTAACATTCGCACCACAGAAGTGCCAGGCAATGACTATCTCCAACAAGCGACAGTCTAACCACCGCCCCTTGACATTCAATGGCATTACCATCACCGAATCCCCCACCATCAACATCCTGGGGCTCACCATTGACCAGAAACTTAACTGGACCAGCCACATAAATACTGTGGTAACAAGAGCAGGTCAGAGGCTAGGTATTCTGCAGCGAGTGTCGCATCTCCTGACTCCCCAGATCCTTTCTACCATCTAAAAGACACAAGTAAGGAGTGTGATGGAATACTCTCCACTTGCCTGGATGAGTGCAGCTCCAACAACACTCAAGAAGCTCGACACCATCCAAAACAAAGCAGCCCGCTTGATTGGCACCCCATCCACCACCTTAAACATTCACTCCCTCCACCACCGGTGCACCGTGGCTGCAGTGTGTACCATCTACAAGATGCACTGCAGCAACTCACCAAGACTTCTTAGGCAGCACCTCCCAAACCCGCGACCTCTTCCACCTAGATCGACAAGGGCAGCAGGCGCATGGGAACACCACCACCTCCAAGTTCCCTTCCAAGTCACACACCATCCTGACTTAGAAGTATATCACCGATCCTTTATCATCGCTGGGTCAAAATCCTGGAACTCCCTCCCTAACAGCACTGTGGGAGTACCTTCACCACACAGACTGCAGCGGTTCAAGGCGGCATCTCACCACCACCTTCTCAAGGGCAATTAGGGATGGGCAATAAATGCTAGCCTTGCCAGCGACGCCCACATCCCATAAACAAATGTTTTAAAATCTGAAGTATGTAGACCCTGTTTTTGCCAGGAAAGTCACTGCAGCAGTCTGATTATTGTGCATTCTGAACCATTTCTTTTGTTTCAATATTTAGAGATGCATTTCAACAGCACCCTCTATTGGTTACAGCAAAGTAACACACAAATTTAAAAAAATCAAAATCGTGTTCATTATTGGCTTGATGTTTGAACTTAATTCAAACATATTTTTAAGTTTGTTGGTGCTCATCAAGTGGAGATGTTCATATTGAGGAAATTAACACTTTTTACAAGTCTTGACACCCAAGACTGAAGTTTCTCCTGTAGTCTGCCTGATTTTATGGTATTAATTGGGAAGGCAAGTGGTAGGGTTCCATTACATCAGATCTCTGCCCATTTTTGCATTAAGGCCATTTTCAATTGTCGTTAGCAGTGACTGGTGGAGGAGTCCACCATTTTTTGGCGGATGCATGTAAATGAGTTGGTGATGTCATATGTCCCACTTTTCATAATTCACACTTCACTAATCCTGAATCGTCACACCAGTATAAAACTATTGTCCAGGATTGCTGGGCACTATTTTGAAGGTGGGAGGAGAAAGAGAGTTTTAAAAGGACTAGCTTTTCACTGCTGCCACCTACTTTGCCATTGCCTTTCTACTATTTGTGAAGGGTCTACCACTTGCCCCCATCCCCGTTTCAGACAGTGCACAATGGAATGCTTAATGGGAATTCCTTGTTATCTCTGCTTCTTGGAAGAGAAGGAGGAACAGCCGAGGATGGCCAAGCTGAGAAGACCGCATTTAAGGCTCTCTGCTCGTACATCAACGCCACCCCCCACCCCCCACCCCCAGATTATACAAGCAGACGTGCTCCTACCTGCATTTGGCCAAGGAGGAGTGCTTGTGGAGGCTTTGCTTTCAAAAAAAGGTGAGTTATACCACATGCTATCAGTGGACCCACAGCCATCGTCATTACGTGCACAGCTCTGTCAAAGGCTGTTAAGGTCAAATTGAGTGAGCCTAACATCAGTGGTAGGGAAATTATTGGAAAAAAATTCTGAGGGACAGAATTAGTCTCCACTTGGAGAGGCAAGGATTAATCAAGAATAGTCAGCATGGCTTTGTCAGGGGGAGATCACGTCTGACCAATTTGATTGAATTTTTCGAGGGGGTGACTAGGTGTGTGGATGAGGGTAGTACAGTTGATGTAGTCTACATGGACTTCAGTAAGGCTTTTGACAAAGTCCCACATGGGAGACTGGTCAAGAAGATAAGAGCCCATGGGATCCAGGGCAATTTGGCACATTGGATCCAAAATTGGCTTAGTGGCAGGAGGCAGAGGGTGATGGTCGAAGTTTGTTTTTGTGACTGGAAGCCTGTGTCCAGTGGTGTACCGCAGGGATTGGTGCTGGGTCCTTTGCTGTTTGTAGTGTACATTAATGATTTAGATATGAATGTAGGAGGTATGATCAGTAAGTTCGCAGATGACACGAAAATTGGTGGGGTGGTAAATAGCGAGGAGGGAAGCCTCAGGCTACAGGACGATATAGACGGGTTGGTTAGATGGGCAGAACAGTAGCAAATGGAATTTAACCCTGAAAAGTGTGAGGTGATGCATTTTGGGAGGACTAACAAGGCAAGGGAATACACAATGAATGGTAGGACCCTAGGAAGGACAGGGGATCAGAGGGACCTTGGTGTGCATGTACATAGATCCCTGAAGGCAGCAGGACAGGTAGATAAGGTAGTTAAAAAGGCATATGGGATACTTGCCTTCATTAGCCGAGGCATAGAATATAAGAGCAGGGAGGTTATGATGGAGCTGTACAAAACGCTAGTTAGGCCACAGCTGGAATACTGTGTGCAGTTCTGGTCGCCACACTATAGGAAGGATTTGATTGCATTGGAGAGGGTGCAGAGGAGATTCACCAGGATGTTACCTGGGCTGGAGCACTTCAGCTATGAAGAGAGACTGGACAGGCTGGGGATATTTTCCTTAGAGCAGAGAAGGCTGAGTGGGGACCTGATTCAGGTGTACAAAATTATGAGGGGCATAGATAGGGTAGATAGAAAGGAACTTTTCCCCTTAGAGGGGTCAATAACCAGGGGGGCATAGTTTCAAGATAAGGGGCAGGAGGTTTAGAGGGGATTTGAGGAAAAACTTTTTCACCCAGAGGGTGGCTGGAATCTGGAACTCACTGCCTGAAAGGGTGGTAGAGGCAGGAACCCTCACAACATTCAAGAAGCATTTAGATAAGCACTTGAAACGCCATAGCATACAAGGCTACGGACCAAGTGCTGAAAAATGGGATTAGAATAGACAGGGCTTGATGGCCGGCGTGGACACAATGGGCTGAAGGGCCTCTTTCTGTGCTGTATAACTCTTATGACTCGATGACCCAATGACCCTTAACTTCTAATCCATGGTGCTATTCCAGGCTGCTACTGGGGACAACTATAACATAAACCTAACACTTGTGTACAGATCCGCCAAGTAAGTCACAGGTGTATTGTTCTCTTAAGCTAGCAATTTAATGAGCTTCCCCATAGACAATCAGCAGCAACATGACAGGATACTGCTATTTAACCGAGAGGCAGGGTTTCATAAAATCATAGTTTGTACCCACGTGGCAATACATGCCCCCTTTATCAATGTCAATATGTATATCCCAATGCCCAGCCTATTTGCAACCAGCAACATTCCATCATAAGTGAATACTCATTTTCAGTGGGCTGCCCTGATACCTTTATTTTAAGGAACTTGACCATGCCAGCGGTCTTTACCAGGCGCCATGGCAGAATGTGTCTCTGCTTAGCAATGCTGCAATAAGGTGCATTTTCCATACAAGTCATCATAGAGCACAAAGTATGCATTTTGAAGCCGCATTTCAGGAGCCTGGATCAATCTGGAAGCGTTCTGAAGTGTTTTAGCGACTCATGATGGTTTACTGTATGCTGCAAAATTTCACTTTACAAAGAGGGCTCCTCATGGAGGCCGAAGGCCCCAATGGAGAGCAGGGGTATCAGCAAGAAGAACAGCATCAGCAGCCTAAAAAAAGATGGATAACCAGTGCCTGCTGCAAGACATTCATCCGTTATGGGAGGCCTTCTCTTACATAGAATGTGCTGCACAGAAACAGGCCATTCAGCCCAACTGGTCCATGCCAGTGTTTATGCTGCACATGAGCCTCCTCCACCCTACTTCATCTAACCCGATCAACATATTCTTGTATTCCGTTCTCCCTCATGTATTCCTCTAGTTTCCCCTTAAATGCATCTATGCTATTTGCCTCAACTACTCCCTGTGGTAGCAAGTTCCACATTCTCGCCACTCTCTGGGTAAAGAAGTTTCTCCTGAATTCCTTACTGGATTTATTGCCGCCTATCTTATATTGATGGTCCCTAGTTTTGGACTCCCTACAAATGGAAGCATCATTTCTACATCTACCCTATCAAACCCCTCGATTCGGTCACCCCTTCGCCTTCTATTTTCTAGAGAAAAGAGCCCCAACCTGATCAGTCTTTCCTGATAGTTATAACCTCTCAGTTCTGGTATCATCCTTGTAAATCTTTTTTGTACCTTCTCCAGTGCCTCTATATCTTTTTTGTAACATGGCGACCAGAACTGTGCACAGTACTCCAAGCATCTGTAAAGAAAGGACAATGCCTGAAACATCAACTTTTTTCCTTTCTTTACAAATGCTGCCAGACTTGCAGGGTTGAAAGCAAGTCGACTGACAGTGACTATGGTAGTTCACTGTTTTGAGTTGTGTGTGGCGTGTCAGTGCTTACAACAATGGGAACGCTGATTTCAGAAATGAGCCATTAACTATATTTAGGTCTATAGTGAGACAGAAGCAGGGTCGAATGAATATTTTCATTGATTTGCCTCCCGTTGGCCATTATAAACAAAGTATGACATGATTTTAAATGAAATTATTTTAACTTTTCAGGCTTCTGAAATATTAACAAAATTAACAACAACAAACTTTTTACCTTTTCAAATTTCCTGGATGTTTGGGAAAGTCTGGCAATGTCCTCAAGCTCCAAAAATGAAATTATATACATGAGCAGGCCTTTAGGAAGGCGTTCGAGATAATCAAACTGATGTTGACACAGGTTACAAATGTACTTGAGGATTTCATTGCCAAAAATTACAGCAACGTGAACTAAAATTCAAAACAAAGAAACAGCTATTTAGAAAATATCATTGCAATAATCACTATCTTTAACCTTTATTCTTTTTAGAAATAGGATTTTGTTAAAGGTTGCAACATCTGGGATGGGAAGTGTGCAAAGCCTCAGAGACCAGCATTATAGCCGTGTTTGTGGCCGAGGCCTGGACCCTCGATATAAAGACCTAGAAATTACTCGGACCCTTAGAAGGGGGCAGAAGCGGAGTGGCGTGAGACTTTTGCCTGTCATATAGGTCTCACCAGGACTCTGCCCCAAATCGAAAGGGGGAGTTCTCTGCCCTTATTGGGCTGAAGATTGAGGTAATTTTTTTTCATTCTCCACAGGGAATATTTGCTCACTCACAAGAACAGATCCATTGTCACAATGTCAAAAATGTCCTATAGGAACTTTGTCTACAGTCATTTTCCCTGGTGCCAACCTGAGCTTACTTTTGCAATATGAGAAAGAATTGGATACAGCTCGAAAGAGCAAGTCTGATTTTGCTGCACTTTTTTTTGGGAAACTTTCAAACTCAAATTTTCAACTAAATCCACAGAAAGCTAATTAAGGAGAGCCAACATAGATTTATAAAAGGCAGATCGTGTTTAACTAATCTAATTGAATTTTTTGATGAAGTAACAGGGAGGATTGATGAAGCGAATGTAATGGATGTTGTCTACATGGATTTTTGGAAGACGTTTGACAAAGTACCACTTGGAAGGCTGGTTAACAAAATTGAGGCTCATGGAATAGGTGAGTCAGTGGCAACTTGGATAAGGAATTGGCTTAAAGACAGAAAACAGCGAGTTGCGGTAAATGGCTGTTTTTCAGACTGGAGGATGGTAGACAGTGGTGTTCCCCAAGGGTCAGTGCTGGGGCCACTGCTTTTTTTGATATATATATATGACCTGGATATTGGAATACAGAGTAGAATTTCTAAATTTGCCGATGACACCAAACTTGGGGGTGTGGCAAAGCGAGGATAATACCAATCGACTGCAACAGGACATAGAAAGGCTAGCAGAATGGGTAGACAAGTGGCAGATGGAATTTAATACAGAGAAGTGTGAGGTGATGCACTTTGGCAGAAGGAACAGGGAGAGGTAATATGCACTTAATGGCACAGTTTTAAAGAGTGTGCAGGGACAGAGGGACCTGGGAGTTAATGTGCATAGACCCCTGAAGGTGGCAGGACATATTGAGAGCGTGGTTAGCAAAGCATATGGGATCTTGGGTTTCATAAATAGAGGTACTGAGTACAAAAGTAGAGAAGTTATGCTGAACCTTTATAAAGCGCTGGTTAGGCCACAACTGGAGTATTGCGTCCAGTTCTGGTCACCACACTTTAGGAAGGATGTGAAGGCACTTGAGATGGTGCAGAGGAGATTTACCAGAATGGTTCCGGGGATGGGGTATCTTAGCTATAAGGACAGGTTGGAGAAGCTGGATTTATTTTCATTAGAGCAAAGGAGGTTGAGGGGTGATTTGATAGAGGTGTACAAGATTATGACGGGTTTGGATAGGCTAGACGGGGAAAGGCTGTTCCCACTAGTTGATGGTACAAGGACTAGGGGACACAGATTTAAGGTTCTGGGCAAAAGATACAGGGGGGGACGTAAGGAAAAACTTTTTTACGCAGCGAGTGGTGATGACCTGGAATTCACTGCTGACGGAAGTGGTGGAAGCGGAGACACTCAATGTTTACAAGGGGAGACTGGATAGGCACTTGAGGGAAATAAACTTGCAGGGCTATGGGGATAGAGCGGGGGAATGGAACTGACTGGGTTGCTCTACAGAGAGCCGGCATGGACTCGATGGGCCGAATGTCCTCCTTCTGTGCCGTTATGACTCTATGGGCTCGATTTTCCAAGCCCCAAGGAGGCGGGTTTGGAGGCGGGAGTGGTGGGAAAATTGCAGAATCGGGGGGCAGGAACCCATCCCGCCCCAACCTGCCTCCGTGCCAATGTCCCAGGAGGTGGGTACCCGACCTGTGCTGGGAGCCGCCTCCCCGAGGCGGGAAGGGGATTAGTGCCAATTAACTGCCTGTTAACAGGTAGTTAACAGGCAGTTTTTTGCCTAATCCCTATTTTTAGCCCTGAAGTGTGGGCTGTCCGATGGCTCCAAACCACGCCAAGTTAGCGAGGCGGACCGTCGGTCTGCAGGGGTTGGAGGGGTCGAGATGTCCGTTGTGCAGGTGAGTGATGGGTGCATGTGTGCAGAGGTAAGTGTGTGAGGTAAGTGTAAAGTGTTTTAATAAGTTTTACTGACCTTTACTTTCTCCTGCAGACTTCCTCCCTTCAGTTCTTGTGAGTCCCTCAGCTCACCGGCACAGAAAGCAGAATGGCCGCTGAACTGTCAAAAGCTGCAGCCTCTGCTTTCTGGTCTGGAGAGCTCTCTAACTGAGTCTGAGTAGAAGGACTCAAGTTAAAAGACAGATTGTCCGTGTTTGACAGCTTCACAGAGCTGTCAGATGCTGATTTTTCATCTGTCAAAAGCTCTTGACAGATGAAATGTCAATCGCTGACGTCACCAGTAACCAGGTGTCCCTTAATTGGCCTGCTGAGCCCGCTGGGTGGGCTTAACAAGGTCAATCAAGGGAAAATAGCGTGGGTTGGCCACAAGTCGATGGAGGCGGGACTACAACCCAAAAAGTGGGAGTCCCGCCTCCAAAAGCTCCCCATTGACAAAATCGAGCACTATGACTCTAAGGCCTATAAATTCGGTGACGCCCCGCCAGCACGTTTGCGCCGGAAATTTAGCGCCCGCCGCCGAGCCAGTTGTGCCCGCCCCAAATTCACTTTCAGCGCCCCAAAGCGGAAGCGGGCGCTGCTACAGGGTGTGCCCGCCCCGCTTGGGGCGCTGAAAGTGAATTTCAGCGCTGCCGGTCCCGCTGCGCCACCCGATGCAGTGCGGCAGGCTGCTGTACTGCAGGCCTCCCCCTTCTCTTAAGGGGGAGGTGCCTGCAACGGCCGGAGCCCCGTTGAAAGTGCCGGCAAAAGAGCCCGGCACAACGGCGAAGTGCCGGGCTCCACGGAAACCAGCCGGCAATGCCGCGGGGGGGGGGGGGGGGGGGGGGAGGTGGAGGAGGCCGGGGAAGGAGGTGCGGGCAGGCGGCCGCCGAAAAAGCGGCCGGCCGCACCTCCGCTTTAAATAGCGCCTCTAAGGCTGCAGCACGGCCTGGTCTTCACAACGTTGTTAGCGGCCGCCAGGGAAGAGGCGGCCGCTACTGAAGATGGGGATCGGCGTGGTTTCGGCCGTTACCGGGGCACTGCGCACACCAATGACGTCATCGGTGCCGGCGCAGCGCTACCGGCTAACGCCGATGTTAGGGCGCACCTAATTTCGGACGCAGCGTTACTTCCGGCGCAAACCACTGTAACGCCCCTAAGTGGGCGTAAACGCTACCGAATTTCTAGGCCTAAAGCTTTAAACATACTGGCCTAGAAATTCTGTATCGCCACATTTGGGGCGCTACAGTCGAGCGTGCGCTAAATTTAGCGCCCGGCGCAACTTAGCGCCACCTTCACCGAAATTGAGTTGCATCGCCCCAAGAGGTTGTTGCTGCGCTAAAGCAGGCGGTGCACGATTATCCTAAGGCGCTAAGCCGGCGAGCCGAGGCGCCACCACCGAGGGCAGGCGCAGCACAGGTGCAGCCAGTTAGCGAATGTAGGCAGACGCTGGCGCCGGTCACCTCTTAAAGGGGGCGGGTCGATTTGGCTTGCAGCCATGCCCTGCACATTGGCGCCTTGATTCTAGGCCTGGACAGACCTGCTGCGACATCGTTACGCCTACGACCATGGAGAGGGTCAGGGAGCGAGCGCAGCGCTTCAGTGAGGGGGCCCTGAAGGTTCTGGTTGGCGCAGTGGAGCGCAGGCGACCTATCCTCTTTCCTGACAGTGGCAGGAGGACGCTGCCCAACGAATATAGAAAAGCTTGGAGGGAGGTGGCACACAGAGTGACCTCCAGCAGCATGGTACCTAGGACCCCAACGCAATGCAGGAAGAAGTTCAACAACCTCACGCGGGTTGTCAGGGTGAGTACCCTTTCCAGAATCCTCTTCATTCCTGCATGTGCACCTCACTTTATGGCCAAAGGGTCCTGAAAGCCCCAATGCCCAGCCCTCATCCAACACCTATGGGACTCTCATGAAAATCACATGCACATTCACCACTTTACACACTGTCAGGGCTATTTGACCATGGGAGGCAGTGCAGCCAAGATCAGGGCTTCACACTGTCAGGGCTATTCGACCATGGGAGGCAGTGCAGCCAAGATCAGGGCTTCACACTGTCAGGGCTATTCGACCATGGGAGGCAGTGCAGCCAAGATCAGGGCTTCACACTGTTAGGGCTATTTGACCATGGGAGGCAGTGCAGCCAAGATCAGGGCTTCACACTGTCAGGGCTATTCGACCATGGGAGGCAGTGCAGCCAAGATCAGGGCTTCACACTGTACTCAGAGCCCGTCCTTTCTCTTGCAGGGCAAGATGGCCCACAATAGGAGGCAGCAGCAATGGACCGGGGCAGGCCGTCCTGAACTTAAAGACCTCAGCGATGTGGAGCAGCGAGTGGAACGGATTATGGCAGGCCGGCTGATTGGCCCCGTCACCACTGGAGATGCCGACCCCGTTCTGGACAGCAATGGTAAGGTCATCACCTTTTTGACCTCTCTCTTTCCACTTGTGCCTCACACCAGCATCCTTTGCCACTATCGAACCAATGCAGTGCATTGCAGCACTCATGCCTCCCTCACTGCCGCCCTGTCCTCACACTAAAGCAACTCTTGTGCCTCCCTGCTTTCAGATGCTGATTCGCCAGGTGAGGAGGCGGGCCCTCAAGCTGGCACTGAGTGTGAATCAGAAGGCGAGGAGGAGGAAGAGGAAGCCGGAACATCAGTGCCACCCTCAGCCGAGGCAGCCCATGGCCATGATGGGGACACGTCTTCCCTGGAGGGGAACAGGGGGGGGAAGGGTCTGAGGAGGGTGAAGCTCCGGGGCCCAGCGGGCTGCAGCAACGCGCGGGGGGTGGGGGGGGGTAGGGAAGCTCGGCGGCCTTCTCCCCGGAGGGAGAGTGTGGCCTCCAGTCCTGCTACAGTGAGCACAGAGGAGGTGTGGCTCCTTGGTGAAATGGGCGCCCAGGCGGAGCGCAGGCACACTGAGCTCATGGCTGCAGTGGCAAGGATGCCCGACTCCATTTAGTCACTGGCAAGGAGTTTACAGGAATTTGGGGCAGCACAGGCAAGGAGTCAGCAGGGCGTCGGTGCAGCACAGGCAAGGAGTCTGCAGGACTTCGGTGCAGCACATGCGGCTTCCAGCCAAGTGCTTAGTCGTTCCATGCAGTCACTGGCTGGTCTGATGCAGACACAGATTAGGGTCACACGAGCACTGACTGCTGCCATCCTCGCTGGATCGGCCAGGATTCGCCGGGGCCCTCGCCGCGCCGCAGCAGGCCAGCAGTCTGTGCTTCAGCAGATTGCTGCGCATGCTTCAGTACTGCCCTGTGCGAGTGCCAGTGTCTCGTCCGACCAGGGAGTGCCTGTGCTCTGTCAGGTTGGCAGCATTCCTGTTGCCAACACTGTCACTCCTCCACTGGAGCTGCCACCACCCATAGGACAGACTGCTGCCGCCCAAGCAGAGTCGGAGCAGTCAGCAGCCGGGCCCTCCAGCCCAGAGCTGGTCCAGGACGTCCCCCAAGGGCATCTGCCGACTCACTATCTGACCCTCAGCAGCCTTCCCCCAGCCTTGCTGCAGCCACTGGTGTCCCATTGCGGAGGAGCTGCAGGGCGGGAAGGGGCCAATCTCGCAAGCGAGGCAGATCACCCTCGCAGGCCAAAAAGTAGGAGGTGTGGCAAAATGTTGGGGTTTTTTTGTGAAGACCGAGGATCATGGTCATTTTTGTTTAACTCTTTTGTTCATTGTCTCCAGGTTGTGAGAGACAGTTATGTGTCTGACTGTTTTTGGGGGTTTCTCTGTATTTGTTTGTCATGCGGGAAGGGCACAGAGTTTGTTAAATAATTAATAATTGTCTTTATTCAGATTGTACATGTTTGCACTTTGAACTATTTGTTGCCTTGACCGGCTCAGGGTTTGCGGAGCTGGTCCATTCATGTTCTTTCAATGGCACAAGCCATTCCCTGAGAGGGGGCCTAGAACCGACTTGCAATAAGCCGCTGACGGATGGCCCTTGCGCTTTGTGCCTCCCTCCCGTCTTGGTGCTCCTCCTCCTCCTCCCCCTCCTCCGGTGGTCCTCCAATGTCTGTTGGCAGTGGCTGAGTCCTGAAGATAGCCAGGTTGTGCAGAATGCAGCACACTACAACGAAATGGGAGACTCGCTTAGGCGAGTACTGTAGGGCTCCCCCGGAATGGTCCAGACAGCAGAACCGTTGCTTTAGCATGCTGATTGTGTGCTCAATGATGTTCCTGGTCGCTTGATGGCTGTCATTGTATCGCTCTTCAGCAGGGGTGGTGGGCGCATGGAGCGGGGTCATCAGCCAGGTGCACAAAGGATAGCCCTTGCCCCCGAGAAGCCAGCCTCCTGGGTGAGTCGGGGCTTCGAAAATGTCTGCCACAGAAGTCTGGCGCAGGATGAAGGCGTCGTGGCTGCTGCCTGGAAAGCGGGCATTGACAGCTAGTATCAGCTGCCTGTGGTCACACACCAACTGCACCTTCAACGAATGGGACCCCTTCCGGTTGCGGTAATCCTCGGCATTCTCTGGAGGCCCCCGCAAAGCCACATGCGTGCAGTCAATGGCACCCTGGATCATGGGGAAGCCCGCTATTCTTGCAAATCCCATTGCACGCTCTTGCTGCTTGTCCAGGGTCATGGGGAAGGAAATGTACTGACGTCTCCTTTTGTAGAAGGCATTCGTGACCTGGCAGATGCAGCAATATCCCCAGTAGCAGATTGGAAGGAGCCGGTGGCATAGAAGTTGAGAGCCACTGTCACCTTCACTGCCACCGACAGAGACGTCCTGCTCCTCAGCTGAGGCTGCAGATCTCTCTGAAGCAGGTGGCAGATCTCAGTGACCACCTCCCTTCTGAATCGAAGCCTCTGAATGCACTGCTCCTCAGACATGTTGAGGTAGGAGAAGTGCTGGCGGTATACCCTGGGAGGGTAAGGCCTCCTGTGCTGACGCCTGTTGGCCCTCCTCCGTCTGACCATGATTGGCACTCTCTCTCGGCGTCTCCGAGCCCTCTCAATGCAATGGAGAAACCCAACGCTTCCACCCATTGCAGCCCCCATTATACGTGGCCACTCAAGGCTATGGCACTGAAAAATCAATCCAACTGCAAAGCTCTGGGCTGAAGCCAGAAGTACCTGTGTGAGCGCTGAGTCAAAGCAGAAAGCTCTCTCCCTTTGTCTCTCTGCAAATCTCTCTCTCTCACACATAGAAGGAGTGGTCCAAAATGGCTACCACAAAGAATGCAGGAAGAGCCCCCTTTAAATAGCACACCCCCAGCCCCACAACGACTGGGAACCGTTCCACTCAACCAGTCGCTGGGAGCGCCAGGCGGAAAGAAGGGGGACGCCACTGAAGTTCCGGTTTGGGGCACACCAAGGGCGTTGCACCATGAAATTACATCAGGATCTGCGCGCGCAGCTGAGCGGGCATTGCGGTTTTGCGCCACCGCTAAATCTTCACTCAAGTTCGCGAGAGGCGCAGATCACGCTGCGCCTGGGCGCTAGCCGCTTCGCGCCCCACTTAGCGCCCTCTTAAGGCACTAGCGGCTGGCGCTACCAACTGAATTTCTAGGCCACAGAATCCTGTGCCTGCTGATTTTCCCTTACCCTGGCCATCCCTATGTTATTGCAACCTCCTCAGTAAACATTGTGTAAATTTGGATAAGTTTTGTCAGTCTGACTTCATGGTGTTAGTGGTGGGATTGAAAAAAATTAATAATGGTTAATATTTAACTGCAACCTGTTCAAAGTTTATAATATGTTTGCTTTTTCTCCAATGATTGTTTGCTAAATCTAAACTCTACTGAGTGCAAGGTATGTGCTTCACAGCACAATGAAAATTACTTTAGTTTAATGAACCACATCACTTCAAGATTGATTTTTTTTAAAGCTCATAACCAACCCCATTCCCCTCCATAATTGCAGTCAAAGTTTAATTTTAGTCCATAAAAGACTTTTAAAGTTCCAGAAGATGAACACCTAATCAACACTTAATTTGCATGCTTTTCAAGGTTGGCATAACAAGGTTTGAGTAACTGTGGTTGTACTTCGCAGAGTGCACTGATCAGAATTGGCAAATACTTCACGGTCATCTTTGAAAACCTGTCTGTATGTGAGAATGACAATTATCGGATTTAAAAAATGAAATCTTTCTAAAAGTCAGTGTTTAAAGTTTCAGTCTATAGCAATGTATCTACATAAATTGATCTGTTTTGCGGTGTGAAGAAACCATGCAATTGTTCTTTTTTTTTAAATCGGGAGAGACTGGGAAATGTTGGCACTCAGAGGGATTTGGGTGTCCTTGTACACAAATCACAGAAAGTTATCATGCAGGTACAGCAAGCAATTAGGAAAGCAAATGGTATGTTATACTCAATCCCTTTGTAATAAAGGCTAAGAGTAAAAAGTATAAGAGTAAAGAAGTCTTACTACAATTATATAGGGTCTTGGTGAGACCACACCTGGAGTACTGTGTACAGTTTTAGTCTCCTTACCCAAGGAAGGTATACTTGCCTTAAAGGGAGTGCAACGTAGGTTTACTGGATTGATTCCTGGGATATGGAGATTGTCCTATGAGGAGAGATTGAGTATACTCGGCCTATATTCTCTAGAGTTTAGAAGAATGAGAGGTGATCTCATTGAAACATATAAAATTCTTAAGAGGATAGATGCTGGGAGGTTGTTTTCCCTAACTGGGGAGAAATTTCTTTATTTGGTTGCGAATCTTTGGAATTCTCTATTCCAGAGGGCTGTGGATACTCAGTCATTGAGTATATTCAAGATAGAGATCGATAGATTTTTGGATACTAAGGGAATCAAGAGATATGAGGATAGTGCGGGAAGGTGGAGTTGAGGTAAAAGATCAGCCATGATCTTATTGAATGGCGGAGCAGGCTCAAAGGGCCGAATGGCCTACTCCTGCTCCTATTTCTTATGTTCTTCTGTCTTGTTTAAACAAGACCATTCCTCCACTGAACACCATCAGATGAACAATGTATATATCCTCTGAAAATGCTCCAGTAACAGTCAAGAAAGGAGAGCACTATCAAAAAGACAACTAGTCAAGGACTTGCTATCATTATGTGAAGGACATACTCCATAGCATCAATGACAATTCTTGTAGAATAGTTCATTGAACAATTAAGTCATGACAGTGAGCCCATTTTGAGGCAATTTTGATGATGTATGCTGTAAGGGTAAATTTTGCAAGGCCCAGCTGGCAGCATGTGGCCTCACAAAGTTCACCCTTACATGGCTATGTCTTAGTAGCTGAGAGAGTGAATGCAATCCACCCATGTCCTACGTAGCAGGGAAAATGAGAAAGAAGTTTATGAGTATCAGGACAACTGCCAAGGAAAGTTAACACACTGTGGCTGACAATATCCTCCGGTCCATGTGGGGCCATTAACCTTGTCCGATTAGGAGAGGTCAGCTAATTTAAATGTATTAGTGGTGCCCTGAGTATTTAGCACATGATGCGCTTGAAGCGTACAGAGGTTGGTGTGGGAAATTTTTCGATGCCAGCAGCTCTTAGAGCTATGCTTCTACAGGGTCTCAAAACAAAAATGGTGGGAGTAGAAGGACCTAATTCAGTGATCAGACATTGGCAGTCCCGAGTCAGGAGGTCCTGCAGTAAAAGATGATCCTATTCGGAGAAGCAGACAACTCTGCAATAAAAGTGCCCCCAAAGTAACATGGATGGAGGTGATAAGTGTGTCAATTCAGTCTCACCTGTGGCCCCAACCTGGGAGCATATGAGGAAAGAATTTGCTGGGTTGCACAAGGTTGCCATCGTAAGTGTGGAAACATGTGGCAACATCTTAGTAGGTTGTCTTGCGAAGCATCTTTATTGCTCTTCATTATAAACTTAGAGAGAGAGAATACTGTGCAGTTTGCCGAATGTTTACCTTTCTAAAAAAAGTACAGGCAAACTCATGTTCTTCTATGCTAGTGTATGTTGCCAAATCAAAATGCTAGCCATGCACCCAGTAAATGTGGCAAGGAACAAATACCAAGTACTACGTCAGCACCAGGTTTGTTACTATTGCATATTAATAGACTCATAACGTGGCAAGTGTCCTGAATTTTTTCCCCAACAAGTATGCGCTCGCATTGATAAGACTGCACTTAACAAGAAGTAGCACATGCAACCAGGAAGTGGTCACCAAAGCTGGAACCCTTAACTCATTATGAAAAGAGGGTCATGTAGGTTAGGAGTGTGAAGGGAATACAAGGAATGAGGAAAGGTGAGGTCAGAGGCCTCCTCAATGCTCATGGCTAATACTGCTCTTCATTCATTAGCTCATTTACTCTGTCATTCACATATAGGTATACAGAGCAACATACTATTTCAATGAGTGTCTCACTGAAAGCATTGTAGAGTATGTCCTTCTTCTGCTCCTTTAGATTTTTTTTAGAAAGGAGACAGATGCTACAAATTTCAAGTCTGCCATAGATAATCTGAGTTAAATTTCATAAGCGGATCCCATGTCACTTACAATCAGGAGTTTACTTCCATTACTCAATATCTAGACATACGATAGTGTGATCCAGGGGTAGGGGAAGTGTAACATGGAGATCATCTTGCTGTACACAACCTTGCTACTCTTGTCAGGCCATTGAAGTGTTTCCTACATTGAATCCAGGTCTTGGTGGTGATGCTCCTTGAACTGCCCATCTCTGCCACCTCTCTCCAGGCCTTTTGTATGTACCTTTTGAAAATCTTCTTCCTACTGCTGGGAAACAGAATATCCCTCCTTGTCCTCACCTCTTCCAATAAGATCCAATGGTATGTTGGCCTTCATAGCGAGAGGATTCATGTACAGGAGCAAGGATGTCTTGCTGCAGTTGTACAGGGCCTTGGTGAGACCACACCTTGAGTATTGTGTGCAGTTTTGGTCGCCTTATCTGAGGAAGGATGTTCTTGCCATGGAGGGAGTGCAGCGAAGATTCACCAGGCTGATACCTGGGATGGCAGGAATGATGTATGAGGAGAGATTGGGTCGATTAGGCTTATATTCGCTAGAATTTAGAAGAATGAGAGGGGATCTCATTGAAACTTATAAAATTCTAACAGGACTAGACAGACTAGATGCAGGAAGGATGTTCCCGATGGCGGGAGAGTCCAGAACCAGGGGTCACAGTCTAAGGATAAGGGGTAAGCCATTTAGGACAGAGATGAGGAGGGATTTCTTCACCCAGAGAGTGGTAAACCTGTGGAATTCTCTACCACAGAAGGCAGTTGAGGCCAATTCATTAAATATATTCAAGGAGGAGTTAGATATATTTCTTAAGGCTAAAGGGATCAAGGGGTATGGGGAGAAAGCAGGGGCAGGGTACTGAGTTTGGATGATCAGCCATGATCTCATTAAATGGCGGAACAGGCTCGAGGGGCCGAAAGGCCTACTCCTATCTTCTATGTATCTATTCTATGATCTCCAGGGAGACGTCAGAGGACACGGGGGCAGCTTTGCGGCTCATAGGTGAGAATGTCCACTTTCCAGCAGTATCGCAGGCCAATCTGACAGCAGTGGATGCAACCTCCCTTTAAGAGGTGCATTCAATAAGCCTCGAGTCCCGCTGGAAATCCCGCCGGGAAAGTGGGCGGGCTGCCTGTTTCCAACGCGTTCACACTGGCAGCCCACCAATCAAATGTAATTCAGACATGGGGGGTAAAATAGCCCTGACCTCAAATGAATGATTTCAGGCCAGTTTGATGCTTGGCCCACACCCCAAGCTCACCCGAAACCTGCTCCAAGTTAAAATCCACACCACCCACCCCCACACCCCGCCTATTTCAAAGCTTTTATCTAAAAAAAGAAATCCCCCTGTTTTGTCAAGTAATGGTACCAATGATTATGAACTATTATTGATTAATCAAGCAAATGGCAAGTTTAACAAAAGTAATCATGGAGCAGCAATAGGCTGGTGGCAATGACAGGAGTAAAAGTGAATGAGAAAGGATTACAAGTTGTTTGTGCACTGTAATTTTAATTATTTCCCCACCCCCCACCCCAAAATATGCAACAAATGTAACTTACCGTGCCACCATAAATTCTCTTACCTTGTAGGTTTAAATCATCCAAGAAATCCTGGTAAGAGTTCTTTTGTTCACCAGGATTCACATTTCGAAATTCACTTCGAAGAGAAATTTTCCACCATCTCCAGATGACCTGTGGTCAGATGGAATTACAGGCTGTCACAACATAATCTGCACAACATAAAAATGGCTCATTAAGTTCACTTGCACTGTACATCCTGAATCTGGATATAGGGGAAGACAAAAGCTTCTGCTTTCTGCTCCCTTTCAAATTTGTGCACTAATTTAGATGATGCTTAAATTGAAAAATCTAATAAATCAATACTGAACACAAATAAATTTATAGTAAAAGATCCTTTGACACAAGGGGGAGAAATTCAGTTGTTAGCGCCACCCGTTAGTGCCTTAAGAGGGCAATAAGTGGGGCGCTAACCAACTAGCGCCCGGGCGCGGCGATACCTGCGCCTCTCACGAAATTGACCGGACATTTAGCGGCGGCGCTAAACCATACCGCCCGCTCTCCTGCGCACGCAGATCTTGACGTCATTCGGGAGTGCAACGCCCTTGGGGCGCCCCGGACCGGAAATTCAGTGGCACCCCCCTCCTTTCTGCCTGTCGCTACCAACGACAGGTTGACTGGAACGCTTCCCAGTCGCTGTGGGGCTGGGGAGGCGCTATTTAAAGGGGGCTCTACCTGGCTTTTGTGGGGCAGCCATTTTTGGACCACTTGTTCTGAGAGAGAGAGAGAGAGAGAGAGAGATTTGCAGAGAGACAAAGGGAGAAAGGGAGACTTCTGCATTGAGCCAACGCTGTCTGAGGTAGTTTTGGCTTCTGACCATAACTTTGCAGTTGCTTTGCTTTTTCACCGTCATATCTTTGATTGCCCACATACTATGGGGGCTGCAATGGATGGGTACGTCGTGCTTCTCCATCACATTGAGAGGGCACAGAGACGCAGAGAGAGAGTGGCAATCATGGCCAGACGGAGGAGGGCCAACAGGCGTCGGTACAGGAGACCTTACCGTCCCAGGGTTTTTCGCCAACAGTTCTCATACATCAATATATCTGAGGAGCAGTGTTTGCAAAGGCTGCGATTCAGCAAGGAGGTGGTCACTGAGCTCTGCCACCTGCTTCAGCCAGATCTGCAACTTCAACTGAGGAGCAGGACGTCTCTGTCGGTGGCAGTGAAGATAACAGTGGCTCTCAACTTTTATGCCACCGGCTCCTTTCAATCTGCTACTGGGGACATTGCCAATATCTCCCAGTTCGCGGTGCATTGCTGCATCCGTCAAGTCACAAATGCCCTCTTTAAAAGGAGACGGGAGTACATCTCTTTCCCCATGACCCCGGACAAGCAGCAAGAACGCGTAGCGGGCTTTGCAAGAATAGCGGGCTTCCCCATGGCGCAGGGCGCCATTGACTGCACCCATGTGGCTTTGCGGGCGCCGCAAGAGAATGCCGAGGATTTCCGCAACCAAAAGGGCTTCCATTCCTTGAACGTCCAGTTGGTCTGTGACCACAGGCAGCTGATATTCGCTGTCAATGCCCACTTTCCAGGCAGCAGCCATAGAGTCATAGAGTTATACAGCACAGAAAGAGGCCCTTCGGCCCATCGCGTCCGCGCCGGCCATCAAGCCCTGTCTAATCTAATCCCATTTTCCAGTATTTGGTCCGTAGCCTTGTATGCTATGGCATTTCAAGTGCTCATCTAAATGCTTCTTGAATGTTGAGGGTTCCTGCCTCTACCACCCTTTCAGGCAGTGAGTTCCAGATTCCAACCACCCTCTGGGTGAAAAAGTTTTTCCTCAAATCCCCTCTAAACCTCCTGCCCCTTACCTTGAATCTATGCCCCCTTGTTATTGACCCCTCTACTAAGGGGAAAAGTTCCTTTCTATCTACCCTATCTATGCCCCTCATAATTTTGTATACCTCAATCAGGTCCCCCCTCAGCTTTCTCTGCTCCAAGGAAAACAACCCCAGCCTGTCCAGTCTTTCTTCATAGCTGAAGTGCTCCAGCCCAGGTAACATCCTGGTAAATCTCCTCTGCACCCTCTCCAAAGCAATCACATCCTTCCTATAGTGTGGTGACCAGAACTGCACACAGTTGCCTTGTTAATCCGTCCAAAATGCATCACCTCATACTTTTCAGGGTTAAATTCCATTTGCCACTGTTCCGCCCATCTGACCAACCCATCTATATCGTCCTGTAGCCTGAGGCTTCCCTCCTCGCTATTTACCACCCCACCAATTTTCGTGTCATCTGCGAACTTACTGATCATACCTTTTACATTCACATCCAAATCATTAATGTAGACCACAAACAGCAAGGGACCCAGCACCAATCCCTGCGGTACCCCACTGGACACAGGCTTCCAGTCACAAAAACAACCTTCCACCATCACCCTCTGCCTTCTGCCACTAAGCCAGTTTTGGATCCACGATGCCTTCATGCTGCACCAGACTTCTGTGGCAGACCTTTTCGAGGCCCCGCTTCACCCAGGAGGCTGGCTTCTCGGGGACAAGGGCTATCCTCTGTGCAGCTGGCTAATGACCCCGCTCTGTTTGCCCAGCACCCCTGCTGAAGAACGATACAACGAGAGCCATCAAGCTACCAGGAACATCGTTGAGCACACAATCGACGTGCTCAAACAACGGTTCCACTGTCTGGACCACTCTGGAGGAACCCTGCAGTACTCGCCTGAGTGAGTCTCCCACTTCATTGTTGTGTGCTGCATGCTGCATAACCTGGCAATCCTCAGGACCCAGCCAATGCCACCGGGCCTTGGGGCACCAGCAGAGGAGGAGGAGGAGCAGCAGCACCAAGACGGGAGGGAGGCACAAAGTGCAAGAGCCGTCCGTCAAAGGCTTATAGCAAGTCGCTTCTAGGCCCCCTCTGAGGGAATGGCTTCTGCCATTCAAAGAACCTGAATGGAACCATGCCGCAACCCCTAAGCCGGTCAAGGCAACAATGAGTGCAAAGAGCAAACATGCACATTTTGAATAAAGACAATTCTTTATTTACAAAACTGTGTATCCTTCCCGCATGACAAAATAATAGAAAGAAACACAAAAAAAAACTGTCAATCACAGAACTGGCTCTCACAAACTGGAGACAATGTCCAAAACAGTAACAAAAATATGACCACGATCCTCGGCCTTCAATAAAACAATGAACAACATCTTGCCACACCTCCTACTTTTTGCCCTTCAAGTGTGATCTGCTTCCCTTGCGAAATTGCCCGCTTCCCACCCTACAGCTCCTCCGTAATGGGACCCCAGTGGCTGCAGCAAGGCTGGGAGAAGGCTGCTGAGTGTCAGAAACTGAGACTGCAGATGCCCTTGAGGTACGGCCTGGACCAGCTCTGGGCATGGAGGGCCCGGCTGCTGACTGCTCCAACTCTGCATGGGCGGCAGCAGTCTGTCCTACAGGTGGTGGCAACTGCAGTGGAGAAGTGACAGTGCTGGCAGCAGGAATGCTGTCCTCCTGAAAGAGGACAGCAACTCCCGCTCGACCGACACACTGGCACTCCCACGGGGCAGCACTTCAGCATGCGGAGCAATCTGCTGGAGCACAGATTGCTGGCCTGCTGCGGCGCGGTGAGGGCCCCGGGGAAACCTGCCCGATCCAGCGAGGGTGACAGCAGTTAGTGCTCGCGTGGCCTCATCTGCGTCTGCATGAGACCAGCCGCTGACTGCATTGCAGCACGTAGCATTTGTGTGGCAGACGCCTGTGCTGCACCGAAGTCCTGGACACTCCTTGCCAGTGACTCAATGGATTCGGGCATCCTTGCCACTGCAGCCATGAGCTCAATGTGCCTTTGCTCCGCCTGGGCGCTCATTTCAGCGAGGACCCGCACCTCGTCTGCGCTCATTGCAGCAGGACTCGAGGCCATACTCTCCCTCCGGGGAGAAGGCCCCCGAGCTTCCCTACCCCACTCGCGTTGCTGCAGCCCGCTGGGTCCAGGAACTTCACCCTCATCAGACCATTCCCCCCCACTCCCCTCCAGGGAAGGCGTGTCCCCAGTATGGCCATGGGCTGCTTCAGCAGAGGGTTGCGCTGACGATCCGGCTTCCTCTTCATCCTCGCCTTCAGCTTCACTCCCAGTGGCAGCTTGAGGGCCCGTCTCCTCACCTGGTGAATCACCATCTGAAAGCAGGGAGGTACAAGAGTGGCTTTAGCGTGAGGACAGGGTGGCAGCAAGGGAGGCATGAGTGCAGCGATTTAGTGATTTGGATCGAAAGTGTCAAAGGATGTTGTTGTGAGGAACAAGTGGAAGGAGAGGTCAAAAAGGTGATGACCTTACCATTGCTGTCCATAACGGGGTCGGCGTCTCCAGTGGCGACGGGGCTAAGCATCCGGCTTGCCACAATCTGGTGGACTCGCTGCTCCAGATCGGTCAGGGCTTGAAGGGGAGGCCGGCCTCCCCCGGTCCGTTGCTGCTGTCTCCTATTATGCGCCAGCTTGCCCTGCAAGAAAAAGGACGGGGTCTGAGTAAAGATGCAACCATGCTCTTTGCTGAATTGCCTCCAATGGTCAAATAGCCCTTACTGTGTGCAGCCATGCTCCTGGTTGAAATGCCTCCCATGGTCGAATAGCCTTTACTGTATGCAAAGTGCTGAATGTGCGTGTGAGTTTCCTGAAAGGGCCATAGGTGTTGGATGAGTGCTGGGCATTGGGGCTTTCAAGACCCTTTGGCCATAAAGCGAGTTCGAAATGGAGGGATGAGGAGGTTTCTGAAAAAGGCACTCACCCTGACAACCCGAGTGAGGTCGTTGAACTTCTTCCTGCATTGCACAGGGGTCCTAGGCACCATGCTGCTGGAGGTCACTCTGTGAACCACCTCCCTCCAAGCTTTTCGGTACTCGCTGGGCAGAGGCCTCCTGCCACTCTCCGGGTACAGGAGACATTGCCTGCGCTCCACCGCGCCAACCAGAGCCTCCAAGGCCCCCTCGCTGAAGTGCTGCGCTCGCTCCCTGGCCCTCTCCATGGTCCTTGGCTTCAGGATTTGGCAACAGGTCTGTCCAGGCCGAGATTCAGGGCTCCAATGCGCAGGGTGCGGCTGCAATTCAAGATTGACCCTCCCCTTTAAGAGCTGACCGGCGCCAGTGTGTCTGTGTGCAATCGCTAACTGACAGCACCTGCGCTGCACCCGCCCTCTGAGGTAGCGCCTCGCTCCTCCGGCTTAGTGCCTTAAGAGAGTCGTGCAGCACCTGATTTAGCGCTGCAATCACCTCCAGGGGCGAAAGAGACCAATTTAGCAGTAGGCGGCAATAATTTGTGCCGGGCGCACCAAATGGGGCGATACCGAATTTCTCCCCCAAACTGTTTATTTTACAAAAACTGGAAAAGTCTCCCATTTCTTTTATTACTAATATTCATAAATACCCGAAGGATCATGAAGAGACACTGCGGAGGTGAAATTCAACTTTGGCAAGGACGCAAGATAGGTAGTAGTGAATCAACTGCTCGTTATACACCCTGCCCGATTTTCCTATTCATTGAAGAAATAAATGGAATTTATGATTAGACCCAGCACTGACCAATTTACTGATCATTGAACCATTGAAACTTAACAGAAAGAGGCTATTCGCCGCAGCGGGGTGGATATTAACCCCCCTCCCTCCGCCCCACGACAGGCAGGAGAGGGTGGGGGAGTTAAAATTTGGGTACACGCCTACCACCATTTTTATGGCGGCGGATTGCGTGGCATGTCTGTGTTCCACCGTGGAGACACGGGACACTTCATTAGAATATTTAAATCAGATTCTCACAGTGCAGTTGGGAGCAGGATTTAAATTTCACATTGGTCAGTCAAGTTTCCTAGGGCTCGGGAAAACTGGCAATGAAATGGAGACGGGAGCTGCTAGATCACGCAGGTAAGTGCTTTTTATAGCACTGCTCGAGAGTCAGGAGGAGCAGTAGTGTTCCTCCAAGCAAACCTTCTGCCGATCACGGTCTCTCCTTGCTGCCGCGATCGTCCAACCCCGCCATCCCCACACCCCGATCTTTGCCTTCCTCCCTCCCGAATGCCAGGCTCCGACCACCCTCCACCAAGCCACGATCTTTCCAGATTGCCAGGGACCATCCCCAATGGTCCCCGGCTGCAGTCTCCTGCCGCTGGCTTTCCTGCCCAGCAGCCAGCCTCCTTGTCAATTTGATTAAAAACGGATTAAAAAAATGATAATGCGGTCCTGTTGTTAAATTCAGCAAGACCTCCGCGTTCCAGGGATTGCCGGGCTTCATCCCTGCAACCCCACTCCCTCCCCGCCTCCCCGTAAATAATGGGGCCAGTATATCTCTGTTGGTTCTTCGCTAGCTCATTTTCCAATCCTCTCTGGCTTCAGGTGTGGTGCTGGAGGACTGCTGTTTAAAAAGGGAGAAAAGGATAGACCGAGTAATTACAGGCCAGTCAGTCTAGCCTCGGTGGTGGGGAAAATTATTGGAAAGAATTCTGAAGGACAGGATAAATCTTCATTTAGAAAGACACGGATTAATCAAGGATAGTCAGCACGGATTTGTTAAGGGAAAGTCGTGTCTGACAAACTTGATTGAATTTTTTGAGGAGGTAACAAGGAGGGTAGTGTATATGGACTTTAGCAAGGCTTTTGATAAGGTTCCACATGGCAGACTGGTCACGAAGTTAAAAGCCCATGGGATCCAGGGCAAAGTGTCAAGTTGGATTCAAAACTGGCTCGGAAGCAGGAAGCAAAGGGTAATGGTTGATGGGTGTTTTTGTGACTGGAAGGCTGTTTCCAGTGGGGTTCCGCAGGGCTCAGTACTAGGTCCCTTGCTTTTTGTGGTATATATCAATGATCTAGACTTGAATATAGGGGGTATGATTAAGAAGTTTGCAGATGATACTAAAATCGGCTGTGTGGTTGATACTGAAGAAGGAAGCTGTAGACTGCAGGAAGATATCAATAAATTGGTCAGGTGGGCAGAACAGTGACAAATGGAATTCAATCCGGAGAAGTGTGAGGTAATGCATTTGGGGAGGGCTAACAAGGAAAGGGAATATTCATTAAATGGTAGGACACTGAGTAGTGTAGAGGAACAAAGGGACCTTGGAGTGCATGTCCACAGATCCCTGAAGGTAGCAGGCCAGGTAGATAAGGTGGTTAAGAAGGCATACGGAATGCTTGCCTTTATTAGTTGTGGCATAGAATACAAGAGCGGGGGGTGGGGTTATGCTTCAACTGTATAAAACACTAGTTAGGCCTCAGCTAGAGTACTGCATGCAGTTCTGGTCACCACATTACAGGAAAGATGTGATTGCACTAGAGAGGGTACAGAGGAGATTTACAAGGATGTTGCCGGGAGTAGAGAATCTTAGCTATGAGGAAAGACTGGATAGGCTGGGTCTGTTTTCCTTGGAACAGAGGAGGCTGAGGGGAGACCTTATTGAGGTGTATAAATTATGAGGGGCATAGATAAAGTGGATAGAAAGGACCTATTTCCCTTAGCAGAGGGGTCAAAAACCAGGGGGAACAGATTTAAAGTAATTGGTGGAAGATTTAGAGGGGATTTGAGGGGAAATTTCTCCACCCAGAGGGTTGTGGGGGTCTGGAACTCACTGCCTGAAAGGGTGGTAGAGGCAGGAACCCTAACCACATTAAAAAGTACTTGGATGTGCACTTGGGATGCTGTAACCTGCAGGGCTACGGACCAAGAGCTGGGAAGTGGGATTAGGCTGGATAGCTCTTTGTTGGCCGGCACGGACACGATAGGCCGAAATGGCCCCCTTCCGTGCTGTAACTTTCTATGATTCTATGAGATCAATCTAAAATGTATCCCAATACCCGGCTTTGTTCATATAGTTCTGGATCTTTTTCAGTCTCCTCTATCACTGAAAACAAGCAACAAAACACAGCTTGGAATATCTTTACACCACTTCTTTTTGCATTTAAGCAGCCTTCCAATGGTATCATTAAAAGAATACCAAGATTAATGTTTGCTTGTGTAATACCCACTGGAAATGCTATGTACGCTAAGTATGGTTATCAATCTTTAACTTAGACACTGTATTATCATTGTTATAAATCCCTGGGTTAAAGTTGCCCATGTGAAGGTACAGCTGCGCGCACGGGCCGGAGTGGGGGTTCCGAAATCTCCACGAGCCGCCGGGGACGGTTTTGTTCAAAAATGTCTGGAGGGGTCTCGGGAGGAGAGAACAAACGGACACAAACCGATAACAGCACTTTTCAAACTAAACGTGAACCAACACGCGCTACAGTAACTGGGACGGAGAATTCATTCGAGATTGAGTATCAACTGTTGCAGACAGTGAGGCTGCGCAGTCTCCAGGCAGAAACCCCAGGAGGAAGGGGTGGAGTCGGCAGTTTAAAAGAGCGAGGCCCGAGAACGCGAGCAGAGCCCGCCAGTTTAAAAGAGCGAGGCCCGAGAGCGCGAGCAGAGCCCGCCAGTTTAAAAGAGCGAGGCCCGAGAGCGCGAGCAGAGCCCGCCAGTTTAAAAGAGCAAAGCCCGAGAGCAGGAGCAGAGCCCGGCAGTTTAAAAGAGCGAGGCCCGAGAGCGCGAGCAGAGCCCGCCAGTTTAAAAGAGCGAGGCCCGAGAGCGCGAGCAGAGCCCGCCAGTTTAAAAGAGCGAAGCCCGAGAACAGGAGCAGAGCCCGGCAGTTTAAAAGAGCGAAGCCTGAGAGCGGGAGCGACTGGAAGAAAAGAGGGCAGGAGCTCTGAAAAGAGGGCTCAGGAGGCAAATGGCTGCCGCATCCCGTCCCGGGCTTCCAAACTCGGCCGCCGCCCTTCGTATTAGTAGCTCTGCATCCAGAACTCAAAGTGGGATTCAGTGATCGTGAAGAGAATTCAACGAAGGGGTTCGGAGTCGTGAGTCTTGCAGACATTATACATACCATGAGCTCCAACTTAAGCACGCCAACGAAAGAGTGCACTCGAATTTGGACACAGGGACAGATTCTCCTTTAAATCCATATAAATGGAGAATGTATGTTTATTATGTCTAGATTCATTCTAATGTATGCAAATGTCTAATTTAGGTCATTGACCCGTAATCTTCTTATACTGTCTGACGTTAAAACTATAAAGTAAGATAATTAGAATTAAGCCATTGTAGTAGTGATCTCCTTACTGGACTATAGAATATTGTCTACAACAGAGACCACATCTCACATATATCTAGAGAACCGTGAAGGGGTTACACCTACATTACAGGACAAATTAAAATAGCCTGAGGAGGAAGTAGTTCCATTGACATTTAAGCTACCATCCACTTCCAAAGTGCAGTGTCAGCCAGAGGCCTATTAAGAAACAGGAGCAGGAGTAGGCCATTAGATCCTTTGAGCCCGCCCCAGACCTCAACACCTCAAAGCAAGGTTGCATTCCCTTCTGCAAGATTTTGGTTTAGACTGCATCGACACAAGTCCCAGGCAAGTTGCCAGATTCTCTGAGGCTTTCCTGGAGGTCCTGCTGGAAGAGATCAGAGTGAGGAGGGAAGTTCTCTTTCTAGTCAGTGGGAGGAGGATTCCTAAACACCAAGTCCACCAGGCATGGAGACATTGCCGAGATTGACTGCTCCAAAAGCATCACCCTCAGTGGACTCACTGCAGGAAGCACTTCAATAGCCTGTCAACAGTAGCAAGGCTCTTCATTTCTCTGTCTCATTGCAACAGTCCTTTCCCCCTCCCCCACCACTCTCAACAATTCCCTTCCCTCCAACACATCCTTCAAAGCCACACTATACCACTTCTCATTCCTATTATAAACACACACATATCTTTCTTGCTCCCTTTGCAGCAGCCACTAGCACCCATCTCTTCTCATTTGTTAGCCTTTGCACAATCACCAACTTCTCTCCTTGCTCCTTCCTCACTTCACATTCCTGCTTTTCATTCAACATTTCCCCATCTTGATTGGCCTTCGCTTCTTCTTCCTCTCAGTATCTGCACAACAAGCAGAAGCCCACATATCTGCACTCTCCTTTGTAGGAGACACTCACTAGCTCTCAACCTTTCTCTGCAGGATAAGCGCACAACACGAGGGAGAGGAGTATGACCTTGGAAGGACCACCTGACATAATGAACCTCTCCGAGTTGGAACAGCAAGTTCTGGAAATCACTGGTCCCTCCAGGATAGGAGATTTTGATGCCGGGAACTTCTACAAAGAGTCCGTGACTATTTGTGAACCCCTTCATGTACCTCTCGAAAACGCACAATCACGCAGCTTGACCTACATCAAACTGCATTGTGATCCCAGTCATCTACTACTGTCCAGCCCATTAGTGTCACCCTAACTCATGTCCCTTTTCTCTTTCCTCTAGGTCCTTCTCAACAGCCACAGCCTGCAGAAGAAGAAACTTCAAAAGGAGAATGCTGTTGAGGCACTGTCACAAGCTGCATCATTTCCAAGCATCAGCACGGAGATCGCCCACCAGCACTAGTGAGCAGCAGCAGGTACTGGTGTCAGGAACAGTCCAGAAGATAGCACACCAGAGAGAGAGGTCCTCTCCAAGATCTGCTGAGGAGGCGAGGCATTCAGGGACACAGCAATGAGAAGAAAACGGTTTGCTACACACAAGCAGTTATATCAGGTATTGGAAGGCCTGTCAAGGAGTTTCACCACAATGGCTGAAAGTGTGGAGGAGTCCGCTTCCAGCCTATGTGGTATCATCTCTCAGGGCATTAGTGCTCTGTAGCCTACCTTGGAGAATGCGGCCTCCTTCAGGGATCCTGCAGCCAGGCCCGCAGAAGTCAATGTTCACAGCCTTTGCAGCTTTGGTGGAAGCACAAATGGCTGCCATGCAGACTCTAGAGGGCTCAAACTTGTGCTCTGCCTTGGAGAAGTAGATTGATGGAACAAATGGGTAGAGGTTTTGAAGACGTCACTCATCTTCTGCAGTCTAGTCTTCTGCGTATCAGTGGAAGTGCTGAGCCCCAGCCTCATGTAGTGGCAGTAGCGCAGTGGGAATGGCACGTGTTGCCCTCTCAGCGGGTCAGCACGTCTACTTTCTTGCCACTCACTCAACCAATACCAGCTATCGTGCCAAAAAGCCAGGTGGGCCAAACTGCCCTGGCAGCAGCCAATGTGCTGCAGTCATCAGCGAGGCCCTGAGGCTCGAGCTCCCAGCGGTCAATGACCACAAGCATCTCAAGGGTCCCCACATGAGCAACAGTAGCCTTCCACCAGCTCTGTAGAAGCCACTGGGAGAGCACCTCGTAGGAGTATAGAGTTAGTAAACCTTCTTTTAAGAAAAGTACCAAGGGTTGGTCACTTGGGTAACAAAAGAATGCATTACAATAGTATTTGGAATTAAAAACAACATGCTTATTACATTTGCAACTTTGATCTATGGTTTCTTCTCATTTCAGCTTCTCAGTCTGCATTGTCAGAACTGCATTGACAGAGGTTGGCTGAGTGGTTTGAATGTTTTTAATGCAGAACCAAGGGAGTGGTGAAGGGAGTAACAAGGACTGTGAATGCTGAGGGTCTTTTTCTGACTTTTCAGGTGAGGGAATAGAGGTCACCGAAAGTGCTGCTCTCTCAACTGTTTTCTGGCCTGTCTAGCTTCAGTGCGTTCTGCTGGCCCTTGTTCTCGAGTTTCTCCCTCGCCTTCATTTAATTCTTCGTCGTCTGATGACGCCTTTTCTTGTTGCTGTGCCTCCTCCAATTCCAATCCTTTTTGCATTGCCAGATTGTGCAGAGTGCAGGAAAGTGCAATGATGTGGCCCACTTTGTATGGACCATATTGTAAGCAGTCCCTAGAACAATCAATGCTCAGTGATATTCCTGGTGGTTCCATGGTTCTTATTGTACCGGTGTTGCACAGGCATGGTGGGGTTGGGGAGGGGCGTCACCAACCAGGTGTGGAGGGATATTCCTTGTCCCCTAGTCGACATCCTCAGACGTTCCTGGATGGGTGAAAAAAATGGGGAGATGAACGAGTGTCGCAGAATGAAGGAGTTGTGGTAACTGGCAATGAAACTGATGCAGACTTGCATTATCCTTCATTTGTGATCACACACCAGTTAAACGTGGATGGAGTGGATGCCAATCCTGTTCACATAAACTTCTGGCTCATCTTCTTGTACCCTGATAGCTACAGGAGTGTAATCTGTTATGCCCTGGACACGAGGGAAGCCAGCCACTGCTGTAAATCCCAGAGCGCTCTCATTCTGGCTGTTGGCATCCATCACAAAGGTAATGTACTGGTTTGCTTTGGTAAGGAGCGTATTGGTGACCTGTTTTATGCAGCTGTGCACTGCAGACTTGGGAGTTGTGGAAGATGTCCTCATGCAGCAGCCTGGAAGGAGCCTGTGGCGAAAAAGCTAAGGGCGGTGGTGATTTTGACAGCCACTGGACAATCATGGCCCCCCTAGTCTTGCTGCAACAGCCTGCCTGGTGAAGTGCAGCCTCCTCCTGCACTGCTCCTCAGTAAATATCCAAGAGAGTAACTCTTCACCTATAGACCCTGTGGGCTGGGTAAGGCCTTCTACCAGCAGACCTCCTCACCTGCTGTCATCTAACAGGCCCACCTGCTGCTTGTTCTGGTTCTTCACACTGCCACTGGTCCTCTTCCTCCAACTGTTTGTCCATCCAAAAGAGTGAAGCAAAAACAGCACCAATGATAAGCAGTGTGTACTTAATGAGGGTAGATAAAGTGAGGGGGCGGAGGGGAAATCTGAAAGAAGCAAAGTAGAAGCTCAGAACTGCCTTGGAAATGAACTACTCACAATAGCACACAGATCCTAGTGACCTAAGTGCCTGCGGGTGAGTGGCCCTTTAAATGCAGCTTGCAGTCATGTTATTCAGTTTGTGAAGCCAATCCCACTAGCTAGTTAAAATCGTGTCAGGGTCCAAATGACATCATCAGACGCCTATGTTTCTGGTGGGTGTGTTTCTGGTCCAAGTCAACTCCGGAGTTAAAGGGCTGAATCGTAACTCCCAAAAACGGGTGGGTTGGGTTGGGGTCGTGTCAGAGGTTAAAATTGAAAAATTCTGTAACAGGAATCGAACCCGCCTACTTCCGGTTTTAATGGAAGCGGGACGAGGGGCGGGCGACCAATCTGCTCGTGGGAAGTGGGTTGGTCATTTAAATATCTGCCTTCATTTTAACAGTCATTCTATTTTTAACCACACGCGGCCGGATTTCCCAGGCCTTGGGAAATCTGGCAGCTGAAAGCAGGTGAGAAGGACTGAATCCATGAGGTAAGTGTCTTTACACCACTGCTTGTGGGTCAGGAGGAGCAGGAGTGTTTTCTCCAGGCCCAACAAGCTATCCAGTAAACCCATCGCCCCCCTACCACCATCGGACACTGCCCCCACCCCCTCCCTCCGCCCTAGAACTTGCCTCCAGGCTAAAATCCAGGCCAAAGTGGCAGTTGGTGGGTTTTCGGCAGGAACGGGATAGTAAGTTGATTTCTGGCATTTTAGCCACTCGCCTGCCCTGTTCTGTAGCCAGTTTGGGTTAAATTGGGGCCCAAATCTAAACCCACTATTCTTCCTTTAATGAAGAACAGAATCTCGTGCCACTCCTCTGTGGACATGGCAGAGTTCTGGAATTCTATATTTGTTTCTGACACCCTAATGTAACAACCCAATCCAGCCAAATCAGGATCAGGCACAAGAAAGCTACATTTGTTTCCATAAAACGATTCCCACAAAATCCAATAGCCTTGGTGGCACAGTTGCTCAAATCCCAATCTGAAGCCCCTCTATTTCAACTGTCCATTTAATTTGATATTTTCCCCAGAGTGCTGTGGACGATAGCCTTGGTCACCTAGGAACCATCCTTCAAGTATGCCTTCTCCTTTAAATTAGCGAGGCACAGAGGATTACTTTAAAATAATAAAAGAATTGTGGCTACTGCTTGGGAATTGGGTATTAACCTGCATGATCCTGTACTGCTGGTCACTAATCACTTGAACAGTGATGGAGTGCAACCCCTTGTGGTTTATGATTGCCATGGCCATTAATTACCTCCTGAGCTTTGGGGAATTCTGTGATACAGGTTTGCAGTGCCCTCTCATGTTGCTTTTCTGTTAGATAACTGATAAAGAATTGCTTTGGTGAACAAAGTATCAGTGGCTTGTATGATGACACTGTGCTGTACATTTAGAACGAACTGATCTCACATACGCCCCCTGTGCTAGGTTGGATGCATAGAAGTTAAGAGCAGTGGCCACCTTCACTGCCACTGGCAGTGCCGTCCCTGTGATCAAGACAATCTGCACATCAGATTCCAGCAGCTGGCAAAATTCCTTCACCGTTTCCCTGGTGGACTGGAGTGTATGAAGGCACTTCTACTCAGCAATTCCACATTGGTATGCCTGGGTCTGTAAACATGGCTCCAAAGTTATGGCCGGTAAGGGCAGGTTGCCTTTGGTGCAGGCAAATCTACTGGGCATGTTATTTCATCTTTTTCTTCCTCAAAAAAAACTGAAACAGGGAGGAGAACTAAGTGCAATAACCATAACTGTTCCAATACAGCTACAACACTGGATTCTACCCGACAATGTGGAAAACTGCCCAGGTATGTCCTGTCCACAAAAAGCAGGACAAACTCAATCCGGCCAATTATTGTCCCATCAGCAAAGTGATGGAAGGTGTCATCGACAGTGCTATCAAGCGGCACTTACTCACCAATAATCTGCTCGCTGATGCTCAGTTTGGGTTCTGCCAGGACCACTCGGCTCCAGATCTCATTACAGCCTTGGTCCAAACCTGGACAAAAGAGCGGAATTCCAAAAGTGAGGTGAGAGTGACTGCCCTTGACATCATGGCATCAAGGAGTCCTAGTAAAATTGAAGTCAATGGGAATCAGGAGGAAAACTCTCCACTGGCTGGAGTCATACCTAGCACAAAGGAAGATGGTTGTAGTTGTTGGAGGTCAATTATCTCAGCCCCAGGACATCGCTGCAGGACTCCTCAAGGCAGTGTCTACGCCCAACCATCTTCAGCTGCTTCATCAGTGACCTTCCCTCCATTATAAGGTCAGAAGTGGGGATGTTCGCTGATGATTGCAGTGTTCAGTTCCATTCGCAACTCCTCAGATAATGAAGCAGTCCATGCCCGAATGCAGCAAGACCTGGATGACAAGTGGCAAATAACATTCGCGCCACACAAGTGCCAGGCAACGACTATCTCCAACAAGCGAGAGTCTAAACACTCAACGGCATTACCACTGCCGATTTCCCCCCCCTCCCCAATCAACATCTTGGGGGGTCACCATTGACCAGAAACTTAACTGGACCAGCCACATAAATATTGTGGCTACAAGAGTAGGTCAGAGGCTGGGTATTCTGCAGCGACTGTCTCACCTCCTGACTCCCCAAAGCCTTTCCACCATCTACAAGGCATAAGTCAGGAGTGTGATGGAATACTCTCCACTTGCCTGGATGAGTGCAGCTCCAACAACACTCAAGAAGCTTGACACCATCCAGGACAAAGCAGCTCGCTTGATTGGCACCCCATCCACCACTTTAAACATTCACTCCCTCCACCACCGGCACACCATGGCTGCAATATGTACCATCTACAAGATGCACTGTAGCAACTCGCCAAGGCTTCTTCGGCAGCACCTCCCAAACCTGCGACCTCTACCACCTAGAAGGACAAGGGCAGCAGGTGCATGGGAACACTATCACCTGCAAATTCCCCTCCAAGTTACACGCCATCCTGACTTGGAAATATATCACTGTTCATTCATCGTCGCTGGGTAAAAATCCTGGTATTCCCTCCCCAACAGCACTGTGGGAGTACCTTCACCAAAAGGACTGCAGCGGTTCAAAAGGTGGCTCACCACCACCTTCTCAAGGGCAATTAGGGATGGGCAATAAATGTTGGCCTTGCCAGCGACACCCACATCCCAGGAACGAATAATAACAGTAATTTTTGTTGCAGCAACCAAAAATACCTCACTCTGGCAGGCCACAGAATTACTTGCCCACTATACAAGGGTGACTGTGCACAATGCACAATTCTCATAGAAAGGATGGGAAATCATGCAGACTATTTACCATGTAATTAGCACATGATTTCCTGTTAAACTGAAATTTTTACACATTTTTGTGTGAGAGCCTAAAAGTGTGTCTGGAAAATTAAACACAGTGATTAGAATTTTCCCCTAAAAAAACTGGTGGGTTTGGAGCATGAGGGCAGTTAAAGTGTTAAAAATGGGATTCCCGACCTGATCCCGCCTCCAACCTGCCCACTTCTGGTTTTAACGGAGGTGAGACGGGTGGGGGGGACAGGAGGTGGGGCAGGCGACCTACCCGCTCCCAGGGGGTGGTACGTCAATTTAAATATTGTAATGAGGCTAGGCTCTTTTTTCACCTCCATTTTGAATTTAACTGCATGTGGACGGGTTTCACATAATTTGTGAAACCCAGCAGTTAAACCGAGGCGGGGACTGGTGGATCCAGGAGGTAAATAGCTTTATACCTACCTCCTGCATCCAGGGTCCATACCTAACCCACCCGCCGCGATCGGAGACCTCACCACGAGGCCTCCGATCGCCTCCCTAAGCCTCCGATCCTCACGAGGCCTCCCCACCAACTCCACCGATTATGCTGAGGCTGGCCACAATCCTCCGGTGGTCAGCCCCGATCCTCCGGCCGATCCCTGATGTTCCCCAATTCCCCCCACCGCGATCCCCGACTGAGCCCGCCATTCCCTGACGCCCCACTCCCATGATCCCAGACAGAGCCAACTGTTCGGAGGCCCCCCCGCCCCCAATCCAGACAAAATTCTGGCCAGTGTGATTTTGGTGCGGAGCTAGTGATAGAAAAAGTGTCATCCAATTTCCTGGCCCACGCATGTCTGTCTGAAATCGGGGGAAATGTATCCACTGACCAAAAAGCCTACCTCTCATGCCTATCCATAAATAGGAATCAAAGTTAGCCACCACTACTACTGTCAATTGTACTAAATGTAAAAGAAACCATACTGAATGGAAAGAGTTATTGCAACCTATTACTTATAACAAAATGCTGTTTGGTTGCCAATTTGACTTCAGAGCAGCACATGAAACTCAACCTCATGATCCAAAAATGGAATGATTCTCTTGACAACTAGAATAATACCTAAACTGTAGCCCTGGAAATTTCTACATATTAGAATGTTATTGCTGCCTCATCCAGAAACTGAGCTTTTGTGTTGTATCCCGTGAACAAATGAATTGGATATTCCGTTCCCTCAAAGTACACAAAATATTGGGTCACCTATGCATAGATCCTTTGGGGAAATGCTGTATTCCTCAGTTCAAGAAACTGGTGGGTGCCGTCAAATTATATTCTCATTGTGGATTATATCAGATTTCACAGCGTGTTTATCTCTCTTTCTGAAAGGCAAGCCGTAACAAAGATATTACATGTAGCTATAGATTAAATTGGGTACTGGCCAGATGAAGTAACAAAATAATTTTCTTTCCACATAGATGGGGCAGTGTGTCACATGTATAGTTCAAATATCGTTCAGTGATAAATTACAACAAATTATTGTTTCCTGAACACTACTAAATGTCTCAAATATGAGTAAACAGGAAACTACTAGTGGAAGCAAAAGCAGTAAAAAAAACTGCCAATCAAAGCAGTAAAACATACTACCGAGCATAATCTGTCATTAAACAATGATCAAGCACCACAAAGCCAACCAACAAAATTGCTTAAGCAAAACTTCAATACGCTTTCAGCTGCCACTTTGATTTCTTCTTTTTACGCCAGTCTCTACCCTATAGTTCTAAAAATAAAATTTCTAACATGATAAACAAATAAAAAATAATTCACAACAATATCATTAAAAACTTCCTCACAAACTTACCTAACCACCTCTCCTACTTGGTAAAACAACTTCCCCATATAACCCCCGTCAAACCTCAGACAGTTCAGGCTGTGACTATAATTAAAACACCCCATCTAAAGCCCTGAAATTTGTGCCAAAGATCTTAACAAAATCCCCTGGAACCACCTCTTGGCCTACCCACCAGATCAACTCATATGCAGAGTTTCAAAATATAGCTTTCCTGGCCCACCCCAGTGTGTTGCTTTCTTACCCGCTTGTCCAGAGTTCCCAGAATGTTACTTTCCTACCCACCAACTTGGAGTCCTACTGAGCTGCTTTATTATCAACCTACATGGAACCTGAGTGGGAGATTTTGTGGGCTCCTGCCCAGCAGAAACTCCTGTCGGAAGCGCCCCGAAAATGGTGCAGAATGACTTACCGTCCCATTCCTGCCGATGGTGTGGTTACTCGTACCTTCCCCAGGGCCTAACTGGGTGTGGCAATTTCTACCTTCCTCTGGAGCACCTGCCTGAGTCAAGGTATTTTATGGAGAACAGCAGATTTATCTCCCTTTGAACACCCTTGGAGGCCTGCATTTCTTATGAGCTGTGCTCAAATTTATTAATGAGGTGAGAAAAAAATCCTCACCTACCATCAGCCATATTGATGACTATGGATTATACAAAGCAATTTTCAGGGCATACAGGTTTATTCTTCCATATCTATTGGAATCTTACATGAAAAATCTACCTGCATACTGACAAGTTAAGGAAAATAAGAAAGCTGGCAATATACATGTAAGTTTGATCACCTATAATCTGGAATTCTATCCCTAAACCCAATCGCCTCTCTAACTCCCTCTCTTCCTTCAAGGCCTTCTTTAAACTACCTCTTTGACCAAGCACTTAGTCACACCCTCCTCCTTCTTTGGCACAGTGTCCATTTTTCTTGATTACACATCTTTGAAGCACCTTGGGTCGTTCGCCTACGTTAAAGACGCTTTTTATAATTGCAAGTTGTTGTTGAATGAAAGCCTCCTCTATATACCTGCAGTATGTAGAGAATGCTGTAATAAAGAAGATAATCAGACATCGTTCTCTAACAATCAATTAACAGACTGTCGTGATTGTAAAGCTTGTGAAAAAGAACAAGTAGGATTCGTGTATGCTCAAAGGGCCTGCAATCATGCATCATCAAATCTGTAATTCTCAAGTCCCATTGAGGAAGTGATATAAGTGGGATAATGAGACATGTCAGTCTCAGTCAGGTACATACAAACCAACCTATAAAACTAGCAAAAACTGAATGGCACCTTTAAAAAAAAGTGACACTGTCCTCAAAAAGCTCACAGCTCAAAAGCAGTCCTGTATATTATTAGGTCTTATGACATAAAGGTAAGTCAGACTAAAACTGCAGTGGAACACAGGATTGTTACAATCTGCAGCTAAACCCATGTTCAATCATTTTTATTATTGGAGGGGGCAAAGTACACAAAAGCTTAGTTTGCAGCAGTAGTTGTTTTATGAATTACTGAAAGGGATATAATTGCTGAGGCATGAAATTTATTTTCCTGGGAGTCCCAGGGCATGCCTCTCTCCCCTGAGAAATGTTTGATTTTTGCCATTTCATTTCATGGATTTTGGAGCTGTACATTATATTAGTTATTAACAATATAAACATGAAAATAGTTGTAGGGGCTTCAATAGCAGTCTTTTCATCTGGACTTTACCCCAGATACATTATATTAATTTGTGAGCTGAAACCTTTTACAACATGCACTTGCAATAATCCCAACCAGCAGTGCACTCTATGATAACAAGGCAAAATTGGCTCACTATTGTGCCTGTCCTTGTCGCTGACCCCATGGCAGCCCAAACATTTTCTGCCCTCTATTTTAAAATAAACAAGTTACACCTCCATTAAAATAGTGGACAAAAGAATGTCATACGAAAATGTTAAGCATTCATCTGCTATTATCACCAACAGCAATTTCTAGCCTATATTTCCCTCTTGACTCCATCAAAAAGGTTGAATATTCTTGTAGTGGAAATAAAAATCAATACAATCATTGTAAAAAGACTAAAGTACACAAAAACATGGCTTGCAGGAACAGAGCAGGGAGCTGAATTTTGTCGTCACAGGTAGACCTGACTGACTGACCACAGTCTGGGGTATGCAATCCATTATACTTTTATTGATTATGTTCATGTTCACCAAGGATGTTGATCTGGATGGTGCAGGCTCTTCCTGGTTATTGTGTGCTAACAAATGGTCCTCTACTACAAGCGCATAAACAAATTGAGAACAGCTTTGAAAGCTGCAGATTGTAAGTGGGCATCACAGCTCACCCAATATATTCACATCAGGAAATATTTTCCTCAAAAAAAAGAGGCTGCCTCCAGTCTTCAGATAAAACAACAGCTGGCAAGCCCCCGAAAGTTTCTTTGGTGAAAATAAGCAGCTTATTTATTGTACACTAAATAAACTGTAAATGCAAATCACAGAAACCATGGGGTAGATTTTCCCGAACCTGTCGGGAAGAAGGTGGGAATTCCCCTTTCGGGTTTTTGACCCGCCTACTTCGACGTCCGGCCAATCCACGCGATTTTCCCTTGATTGACCTTGTTAAGCCCGCCCAGCGGGCTCAGCAGGCCAATTAAGGGCCACCCGGCAACAGGTGACGTCACAGACTGCAATTTCATCTGTCAAGAGTTCTTGACAGATGAAATATCAGTGTTTTACAGCTGTTTGAAGCTGTGAAACACTGACACTCTGAGTTCTAACATGAGTCCTTCTCCACAGACTCAGCTAGAACTCTCAGCAGCACTCAAAGCTGAAGGCTGTCACTTTTGACAGATCGCAGCCATTCAGCTTTCTGTTCCGGCTGAGTGATGCGCTCCAGACAGCTACAAGAAGAAAGGCTGTTAAGACAAGTACAGGTAAATAAAAGTTCTTTACACACTTTAGACACACCAAACACACTTACCTTTACACTCATGCACCCATCACTCACCTGAGCGCCAACATCGCGACCCCTCCAACTCCTTCAACCCGACGGCCCGCCTGCTCTAACCTGGCGTGGTTTGGAGCCGTCGGGAAACCCACACGAAACCCCTCAAAATAGGGATTAGACTAAAACCTGCCTGTTAACTACCTGTTAACAGGCAGTTAATTGGCACTAATCCCTTCCCGCCTGGTTTCAGCGGGTCCCAGTGCGGGGCGGGTACCCGCTGCCCCTGAAACTTATGCGGGGCGGGGTTTTGGGCGGGATGGTGTCGGGACCCCCAAATGCGGGATTCCCCCCCCCCCCCCCACACACCTGAAACCCCATCTGACGGCTCCACGAAAATCTAGCCCTATCAGTGGATTTAAAAACCACTCTGCCTCAAGTTTGTGAAATGAACAGTGCCAGAAAAAAAAATGATGAATTGATTTGGATGCCGACTGGCCTGCCCACTGACCAATCCAGTTCTGACAAACAGCACGTCCACTCCCTCCACCCAATAAGAACTAGGAGCAGGAGTAGGCCATACAGCCCCTCGAGTCTGCTCCGCCATTCAATAAGATAATGGCTGATCTTCGACCTCAACTCCACTGTCCCGTCTGATCCTTGCTTCCCTTAGAGTCCAAAAATCTATTGCTCTCAGCCTTGATCGATCGACTGAGCATCCACAGCCCTCTGGGGTGGAGAACTCCAAAGATTCACAACCCTCTGAGTGAAGAAATATCTCCTCATCTCGGTCCTGAATGGCCGAACCCTTATCCTGGGACTATGCCCCCCTAGTTCTAGACTCTTCAGCCAGGTGAAACAGCCTCTCCGCACCTACCCTGTCAAGCCCTCTCAGAATCTTATATGCTTCAATGAGATCACCTCCCATTCTTCTAAACTCCAGAGCGTATAGGCCCATTCTACTCAATCTCTCCTCAAAGGACAATCCTCTCATCCCAGGAATCAATCTAGGTGAATCTTCGTTGCACTCCCTTCTAAGGCAAATATATCCTTCCTTAGGTACGGAGACCAAAACTGTACACAATACTTCAGGTGTGGTCTCACCAAGGCTCTGTACAATTGCAGCAAAACTTCCTTTCTCTTGTACTCCAACCCCCTTGCAATAAAGGCCAACACACTATTTGCCTTCCTAATTGCTTACTGTACCTGCAAGTTAACTTCGTGTTTCGTGTACAAGGACACCCAAATCCCTCTGAACATCAGCATTTAATAGTTTCTCACCATTTAAAAAATATTGTTTTTCTATTCTTCCTACCAAAGTGAATAACCTCACATTTCCCCACATTATACTCCACCTGCCACCTTCTTGCCCACTCACTTAGTCTGTCTATATCCCTTTGCAGACTCTTTGCGTCATCCTCACAACTTACCGTCCCACCTAACTTTGTATCGCCAGCAAACTTGGATACATTACACTCGGTCCCTTCATCCAAGTCATTAATATAGACTGTAAATAGCTGAGGCCCCAGCACTGAGTCTTGCAGCACCCCACTAGTAACATCCTGCCAACCTGAAAATGACCTGTTTTATTCCTACTCTCTGTTTTCTATCCTTTAACCAATCCTCTAGCCATGCTAATATATTGTCCCCAACCCCATGAGTCATAGAGATAGGAACAGGAGTAGGCCATTCGGCCCTTCGAGCCTGCTCCGCCATTCAATGAGATCATGGCTGATCCTCGTCTGAGATCATAGCTGATCTTACCAGTTCAGTACCCCGTCCCCGCCTTTTCTCCGTAACCCTTAATCCCCTTAGCCTTCAGAAATATATCCAATTCTCTCTTGAAAATATTTATTGAATTAGCCTTCACAGCCCTCTGTGGCAGGGAATTCCACAGGCTCACCACTCTTTGAGTGAAGAAATTCTTCCTCATCTCTGTTTTAAATGATTTGCCCGCTATTTTTAGACTGTGGCCCCTGGTTCTGTGCTCCCTGGCCATTGGAAACATTCTCTCTGAATTCAGCCTGTCCAGGCCTGCCATAATTTTATATGTTTCGATGAGATCCCCTCTCAATCTTCTAAACTCCAGTGAGTACAAGCCCAAACTATTTAATCTCTCTTCGTAGGTCATTCCCGCCATTCCAGGTATCAGCCTGGTGAATCGCCGTTGCACTCTTTCCATGGCAAGAACATCCTTCCGCAGATGGGGCGACCAAAACTGTACACAATACTCCAGATGCGGTCTCACCAGCACCTTGTACAGCTGTAGTAAGGTATCCCTATTCCTATACTCGAACCCCCTTGATATGAAGGCCAACATACCATTTGCCTTCTTAATCGCCTGTTGCACCTGCATGCTCTCCTTCAGTGACTGGTGCACAAGAACACCCAGGTCCCTCTGCACTTCCCCATCTCCCAATCTATTGCCATTTAGATAATAATCTACCCTCCTGTTTTTACCCCCAAAGTGGATAACCTCGCATTTATCCACATTATAGTGCATCTGCCACGTATCCGCCCATTCCCCCAACCTGTCCAAATCGCACTGTAGCCTCCTGACATCCTCATCAGAGCCCACCCCTCCTCCTAGTTTAGTGTCGTCAGCGAATTTGGAAATATTGCATCCAATTCCCTGATCCAGATCATTTATATATATTGTGAACAGCTGGGGTCCCAGGACAGATCCTTGCGGCACCCCGCTGGTCACTGCCTGCCACTCTGAAAACGAGCCGTTTATTCCAACTCTCTGTTTTCTATCCGCCAGCCAGTTCTCTATCCACGTTAATACTTTGCCCCCAATCCCATGAGCCTTAATTTTGCATGACAATCTTTTGTGTGGAACCTTATCGAAGGCTTTCTGGAAGTCAAGGTACACCACATCCACTGGCTCTCCCCCATCTATTTTACCAGTTACTTCCTCAAAAAATTCCAGCAGATTAGTCAAACACGATTTACCCTTTGTAAATCCATGTTGACTCTGTCCGATCCTTTCCCCATTTGTCAAGTGCTCCGCTATTTTATCCTTAATAATGGACTCTAGCATTTTGCCCACAACCGATGTAAGGCTTACTGGTCTATAATTCCCTGCTTTCTCTCTACCCCCCTTTTTAAATATTGGGGTAACATTAGCTACCCTCCAATCCACGGGTACTGTTCCCGAGTCAATGGAGTTCCGGAAGATGATCCTTAGAGCATCTGCTATCTCCAGGGCCACCTCCTTAAGTACCCTAGGATGTAGTTTATCAGGCCCCGGGGATTTGTCGGCCTTCAGTCCCCTCAACTTACCCAACACCATATCCCTAGAGATACTAATTTCTGTCAGCTCCTCCCTCTCATTAGTCCCTATGTTGTCCTTATCTTGTGCAACAACCTTTCGTGTGGTACCTTATTGAATGCCTTTTGGAAATCCAAATATACTACATCCACTGGTTCCCCTTTATTTACCCAGCTAGCTACATCCTCAAAAAACTCTAACAAATTTGTCAACACGATTTCCCTTTGATAAAACCATATTGACTCTGCCTAATCATATTATGATTTTCTAAGTGCCCTGTTACCACTTTCTTAGTAACGGATTCCAACATTTTTCCGACAACTGATGTCTGGCTAACTGGCCTGTAATTCCCAGTTTTCTCTCTCCCTCCTTTCTTGAATAGTGGTGTTACATTTGCTACCTTCCAATCCATTGAGGCCGTTCTAGAATCTAGGGAATTTTGGAAGATCACAACCAATGCATCCACTCTCTCTGCAGCCACCTCTTTTAGAACCCTAGGATGTAGACCATCATGTCCAGGGGATTGGTCAGCTTTTAGTCCCACTAATTTCTCCAGTACTTTTTCTTTACTAATATTAATTACTTTAAGTTCCTCACTCTCATTAGACACTTGGTTCCTCACTATTTCTGGTGTGTTTTGTTTGTCTTTTACTGTGTGAAGACAGATACAAAATATTTGTTTAACGTCTCTGCCATTTCCTTATTCCCCATTATAATTTCTCTTATCTCAGCCTCTAAGGAACCCACATTTACTTTCGCTACTCTCTTCCTTTTTACGTACTTGTAGAAGCTCTTACAATCTGTTTTTATAGTTCTTGCTAGTTTACTCTATTTTCGCTCTTCTCATCAACGGTATGGTCATCCGTTGCTGGTTTCTAAAACTCTCCCAATCCTCAGGTTTACTACTCTTCTTGGCAACATTATTAGTTTCTTATTTTAATCTAATACTATCCTTAACCTCTATAGTTAGTCACTTTTTCCATGGAGTTTTTATTTTTCAATGGAATGTATACTTGTTGAGAATTATGAAATATTTATTTAAATATTCACCAGTGCTTAACTAGCGTCATATCTTCTCATCTAATTTCCCAATCTACCTTAGCCAATTCGCTGCTCATACCTATGTAACTGACTTTATTTAAGTTTAATACTCTAGTTTCGTACTTAAGTATGTCACCCTCGAACTCAATGTGAAATTCTATCATATTATGATCACTCTTCCCCGGAGGATCCCTTACTATGAGATTACTACTAATAGGTTTGGTTCCGACTGGATCCAGACCCACCTTCCAACTGATTAGACTGATTGATAAGTTACTGGTTTATTAGTATCAATGAACCAAATGTCATGCTTTGAGATTTTTACTTAGCTGGCCTGGAACAGATTTCAAAAGGATAATTCCCAGAGTTCAGCATCAACACACAAAGTACCAGGCACTTTTATAACCAAGCAGAGTCCCATGTTAGCAATCACTGAATAGGCACTGGAAGCCCAAGAGAAGTGGCAGCTAGAAGGGTGGTAATTTGGAAGGAAAAAATCCTGCTGGAAAATGGTTCTTTAGGTGCAGGCATCCCCTAAAGCACCTGTTTCAAACAGGCGGTGTGGGTCAGGAGTGCTGCACAGGCACTTGAGCCAATGCTATAGTAGAACTCCTCATTTACATTAGAAACAAAGGAGGTGCTCTGGAAGCTGGGTGTGACAGTGGTGGGGGGTGGACTTGGGGTGTGGCAGCACTGGGGTGGTGGTGACAGGTGCGGGAACATGGGAAGGTTGCTGGATATGGGAATATTGGGAGAAATGGTTTATGGATGTGGCTGAAAAAAATGCAGCGATTGAAGTTTTCTCAGTGGTGGGTCAGCAGCGTGGGAGAAACGCACAAACATGCCTCAAGCTTAAGTGCCTCATAATGAGGCAGTTGTCACTCAATATTATGGCTTCCCTGTGATAAACTAGAAAGCCTCATTATTTAAACAGCAAACATGTTTACAATGGGGAAGCCTTTGCTTTTTTAAACCTTCTGGGGAAGGGTCATAGGCGCTATATAAATACAAGTTGTTGTTTTTGTTGAAGGACTACAAAGATGCTCCTTCATTTCTTTCCCCAAATTCCCACCGCCCGCCATTTACCCCAAATATCTATCCTTCCCCATTCTTCAACTTCTTGCTGTCCCCACAAACACGTGCCCTGTGTCCTTGACTTTCCGTCTTTCCCCACACCCTCCCGCCATATCATATCGATCCCATTCCCTCACCCTGAAGGCCATTGTATTTACCCCCCCTCCTCCCTGCCCCAAGTGTTCATGCCTTCCTGTCTTACTGGCATGTCTTGCCAATCCTGGTCCCAAGCCATACCATGCCACAGCACAGCATGCTGAGCATCTGTGCCTTTCTCCCCACTGCTGATCCACCCCTAAGAAAACCATCAGTGCACTTTTGCCAGCAGCTTCCGAACACCCATTCTGCCCATATCGAACAACCTTCCCATGCTCCCACACCTGTACCATCAAAGTGCTACCACACTACAATTCCACCCTTCCACCACTGTCACATCCAGCACCCCTTCCCAATGTTCCCACACCTTGGGACCAGTTTTCTACTCCTACCAGATCTTGTCTCAGTACTCCTAAATACCATAACCAACCCTCCCAGTGCTCCAACATCCCACAATCTCCATCCTCGTTCTCAGAGATCCCGCAGCCACCTCCATACTCCCACATCCTGTAACCACTGCTACCAGACCCCTGCCCCCACTCGCAATATTAAAACCCATACAGCACTCCTTAACTCCCTAATACTGTTATATGCAGCTCCTACAACCTGTGTCCTACCTACCTGCAACTTGAAACATCTTCCCTCCCATCTTCCTCTGTATCCCGGGCTTCAAAAAAAAGTAAGAGATAAAATTAACTACATTGTTAAACTAGCTCTTAATAGTCACCAAGGACACTGATTTACAGTTTCAATGCAATTATGCACATAATTTGACTGATAATATATTACATAACATGAAATGACATTTTTCTAACTCACCGTGAGAAAATATGAAAAATTTCTGTGTCACAATTAGATTTCATTGAAATTATGAGCAAGAAATCACAGCTGAGGAGCTAGGGGGACGTACAAATCAAAAACAAAGAACTCGGCTAGAAAAACTACCACGCAAGGATGCTGGCCTGCAGTAGGTGGCAGACCTTAGCAGCGTTCAATCACAGAGAGGATTATGTCACGGACTGAGTTGCACTGAAATCCGCACACAGAATTGACGGTCACAAACATATTTGATATAAAGGGATGTTAAAAGGATAAGCAGCTCTGGGCCATCCTTGGCAAGCTCCCAGTGCTACTAGTAGATATTAAGGATGTTTGAAAACCACAAATTGAGCAGTCAGCAAAATCTACCAATAACAATGAAATTGCTCAGAATATTTTTTGAAAATCCTTTCAGTCACCCTCTGCAAATATGGCCTCCTGCCGAGTGCCCCTCTCTCCCTCCTCACTCTTCTAGTAGCTTGTCCTGCCCTGCATGGCCACTCTTCATTCTCCCCATCGTGTTCAATTCCCAGAGGAAGCCCAACCAGGCCACCCATGTCTGGAAGGAACTTTTTTCAGCTCAATATTTTAAATGACACAAAAAGTATTGCATGACCAGTCAGACCACTCTCTGTAGAATACTTACTTAAACTTTACCCAAGTGTAGGTAACCTCCAAAAATGCAACAATTGCACCAGCAGCCAGAAGACATAATCTAGCAATGAACCTGCAAGTACTTCATGATCCCTTTAAATAGCGCTGGGGGTGGGGGGGCAGGGTGGTGGTCCTTTGTGCCGTTTAACATCGGGCCAGTAATTCCTGTCCCAACGCGCGAGTACGGACGGGGTACTCACGCGTGGGCCCGGAGGAATTGCCGGTTTTCAGCATGCACAGCGCATGCGGGGGAAACCGGCATTTCCTGTCCTCTGACCCAAGGGGTTAAGAGGCGGAACGCGTGCAAGGTTTCAGGTAGCGCGTGCGCGCTGAACTTCCTTTTTTTTTGAAGAGTTGCCCGTGGGGAAAAGACTCCGGTTTTTACGCGTGAAGAAAGCAGCCGTAAGTACTTACTTTTAACAGGTAAGTGGTCTATTAAGTAAAATTAGAACATTTTTCCACAGGTTCATTATTTTTGAAGACTTTACAGTAAGGTAAGTGTATTTTTAGCCCCGATTTTTTATATAATTTTTTTCACAATTTAAAATTATTGTTTAAAATAGTTTTTTACAGTTATTTATAGTTCATTTAAGTAGTGCGATGTTTTTAAAAATTTTCTTTCAAGTTTAAGTAGTGTTTTGGGGCCAGGAGTTTTCATGAGTTTGACAGTTCTATCAAACTCATGAATGAACTTTTGCAACCTCCCATTGGTTGCCCAGTGCTCACATGATCCCAGCCAGCTCATCGCACTAAGTACGCCGCTGGGTCATGCACGCACAGCGCGGTAGGACCTGAAGCGGGCCAGTGAGAGGAAATGCAATGCGGGCCAGGATTGAAATGTCAGCGCGCCGGGTAAGTGCACATCGGGGGCTTGCACGTGCGGCAAGCCCCCGAACCTAATTTCTGGGCCAGTATATTCATCTGTGCAAGGTTAAGACAGGGTGTCGGCTGGAGTGTGGTGTTCCAAAATGGGAGCAGTGGCTTCAAATGATCGTTGCACAGCGATTTGCATCATGATCTCCTTGCTAGGCATACTGCTGGCAGTTGTTAGGTGTGCGCGCAAACCCCTTTACCAAGATGGCGTTCTGCACACTTCTCCTCAGAAGTGTGCAGCACGCATCTCGGACCCCATTTTCGAGTCTTAGTTGGCTGCGTGGCACCTAAAAAGTGGTCGCTAAACAACCCAATTTAACCCCCATCAAGTTTAGAAGAAAATGATTAAACTTACCTACACAATAGAAATTTCTACATTCAAAATACCTCCAAGGTTTTCTGTTAGAGGCCTGTGCCTGACTAAAAAGCCCAAGTCTTAAGGTCATGAGTGTTCTGAGAATCTTCAAATTCAGCTGAAGAGATTAAATAACGTAACAGGCTACAGCTCCCAGAATGCATTATTTCCCATAGCTTTTTTTTTAAGGACTGACAGCAAAATTGGCCATTCACAGAGCATGTCAGGACTTGCTGTTTGTATGCCTTGCACTTGCACCTTCCCCGTTGTCTGTTGTTAGAGAAGATTGACAAAAACCTTCTAAGGAAGCCATTATGAGAAACAGTGAAAGTCTTTTGAATTTTTGTATAAAATCAAAACAACTTAAAACATGACCTTTTAATAGAGGTAACTTTCACAGGAAATCACAGTATTAACTGGTCATTTATTTAGCAAATACAGTGTACTAGTATATAAAGAATTTTAAAATCAGTTTTTATTGCCAATTTAAAAATTAATTAAAAAAATTATAACCTTTTTTGTGTGTCTTTTTAGTGTAAAACATTTAAAGTAGCGGGAAAAATCTGGACCCCAAAAAGCCCAGGTAAACTGAAAGCAACTCAGTAAAAAAAAAACAGCTTTTGTTTTGAACATTGCTAAACCTCAAGAAATCTAGCAAGGGACTTAAAAACAAAAATCACACAGCAAGCTAAAGGACAACCCACAATTACACAGACACTACTTTCATCAGACACTCACAACCCCAAGATAGATTTCTTTTAAAGTTGTTGCAGCTCCAGCCACAATGATGGTGGGATATTAAAAATTGCTCGAGATAATGCATAGGGAAACAGTTGTAATGTTGCTTTTAGTAAATAATGCTTGTGACCCGAGTTGGTTGATGACCCAGGAGTTAAGGGAAGTACAACTGTAGTAACTGACCACTGCTGTCCTTGTTCCATACCAAACTAGGAATGAAAGACTAATATTTGCTACAGTATAAAGAATATAACCTTTGTGACACTTTCTCAAGATATATTAGGTCCCCTTTTTAAAAAAAAGTCCAAAATTCACAGCTTTTCATTTCTTTTCCTCCCAGAAATCAGGTCCAGAGATGAGTGTTGCATCAATGACCTCAATGACAATTGCAGCACACAACGTGTGTACTGATAAAGTGGATGCAATACACATGTTCCTCCAGTGATAAAAGGACTTACATTTATATATAGCATCTTTCACAACCTGAGGATGTCCCAAAGTGCTTGACAGCCAATGAAGTAATTTTGAAGCCAATTTGCACAGAGCAAGCTCCCATAAACAGCAATGTGATAATGACCAGATAATCTGTTTTTTGTGATGTTGATTGAGGGATAAATATTGTCCTGGACACCGGGGAGAATTCCCTTGCTCTTCTTCGAAATAGTGCCATGGGATCTTTTACATCCACCTGAGAGAGCAGACAGGGTCTCGGTTTAACGTCTCATCCGAAAGATAGTGATGACTTTTGGTAAGAAAATAATGGGTAATTTCAGAGGGTTTTTCTTCAAATTCTGGAGGGAATAGTTCTTTTACTAATTTAGCTCTCCAAAAAAAAATCCAGGAGTTCATCAGTACAAATTGGCAAAACCCGATTTTAAAAAAGGTCCCTATACGTATGACAAATGAAGCTTCGCAGTTTGTGTAATTGTTCTGTATTTTGTAATAGTTACAAAACAGCAAATGAAATGGCAATTTATGGAAGAATTATAAAGGCCCGGGGATTCGGTAGCATAGTGGTCATGTTACTGGACTAGTAATCCAGAGGCCGGGTCTAATGATCTACATGAGTTCAAATCCCACTACAACAGTTGGGAATTTAAATTCAGTTAATTAAATAAATCTGGAATTAAAAAACTACCGGATTGTCGTAAAAGCCTTACCTGGCATTGTTGTGACTCCAGACCCACAGCAATGTGGTTGACTCTTAACCTGCCCTCTGAAATGGCCTAGCAAGCCACTCAGTTGTGCCAAACCACTTCAAAGAAGTACCTTCACCCCACAGACTGCAGCAATTTCTCAAGGGCAATTAGGGATGGGCAATAAATGCTGGCCTCGCTAGCAATGCCCACAACGAATAAAAGAATAAATTTTGCGGTCAGCCGTTTCACTTACACACACTTTCTGTGGCTTTTAGAGAGCCAAAACAGTGCAGCGTCCTCTACAGGGGAGCTGGGACCTGTCTTAACCAATCAGATTGAAGAATCCTTACAGAGACACGCAGGGCTGGATTTTCATTGAGGAGTCGGGACTACAACTTTCGGGGTTGTAGTCCCGCCTCCATCGAGTTGTAGCCAACCCACGCGATTTTGACTTGATTGACCTTGTTGAGCCCGCCCAGCGGGCTCAGCAGGCCAATTAAGGGCCACCCGGCAACAGGTGACGTCACAGATTGATATTTCATCTGTCAAGACCTTTTGACAAATGAAATATCAGCATTTCACAGCTGTTTGAAGCCGTCAAACACTGACAATCCGTACTCCAAGTTAATTCCTTCCTCTCAGGATGATTTAGAGATCTCTCCGGAACAGAAAGCTGAATGCTGCAATTTTTGACAGATCGCGGCCATTCTGCTTTCTGTGCCCATGAGATGAGGGACTCCTGAGACCTGAAGGAAGGAAGGCTGTAAAGGTAAGTAAAACTTCTTTAAACACACCAAACACACTTACCTCTGAACTCAAGCACCCATCACTCACCTGAACACCGGACATCTCGACCCCTTCAGCCCGACGGCCCGCCTCGCTAACTTGCCGTGGTTTGGAGCCGTCGGGAATCCCACACTTCAAGAATGAAAATAGGGATTTGGCTAAAAACTGCCTGTTAACTACCTGTTAACAGGCAATTAATTGGCACGAATCCCCTTCCCGCCTCGGGGAGGTGGGTCCCAGTGCGGTTCGGGTACCCACCTCCTTTGAAACTGGCATGGAGGCGGGCTGGGGGCGGGATGGGTTCGTGCCCCCCCCGATTTCGGGATTTTAACCTCCCACACGCCTCCACGGCCCAATGAAAATCCTGCCCGCAGAGTCTAAAACAGGAAATGTCAGTTAGAATAATTAATTCAAAGTCAGATCATGTACAGAGAGCAAATAAAGAGCAGAGAAGAAAGATAGGATTAGGAGATCTAGAAATAAAGGAGACAGAAATAAATAGTAAAAAAAATTTTTTAATTTTTAAAATCTCCAACAGTAATTAAAATCTGAAGGAATGAAACGCCACACTTGTAAAAGTTAATTTTCAGAGCCAGAGAGGTTGCTTGGCAGTAATTAGGACTTATCATGCTGCTAAAAATTCACTTACACTTCAATGGACAAGCCCTAACTTTTTCTGGCATGTTTACTGGGTATCTATCATGCAAGTACTGCAAATTCACGTCTTTCCATGCCAAGTCTTTTTTTTTAAATTCGTTTTTATGGGATGTGGGCGTCGCTGGTCATCCCTAATTGCTCTCGAGAAGGTGGTGGTGAGCCGCCTTCTTGAACTCCTACAGTCCGTGTGGTGAAAGTACTCCCACAGTGTCGTTAGGGAGGGAGTTCCAGGAAGCGACGATGAAGGATCAGCGATATACTTCTAAGTCAGGATGGTGCATGACTTGGAGGGGAACTTGGAGGTGGTGGTGTTCCCATGCACCTGCTGCCCTTGTCCTTCTAGGTGGAAGAGGTCACGGGTTTGCGAGGTGCTGCCGAAGAAGCTTTGGCGAGTTGCTGCAGTGCATCTTATAGATGGTGCACACTGCAGCCACGTTATGCCGGTGGTAGAGTAAATGACTGTTTAATGTGGTAGAAGGGGTGCCAATCAAGCAGGCTGCTTTGTCCTGGATGGTGTCGAGCTTCTTGAGTGTTGTTGGAGCAGCACTCATCCAGGCAAGTGGAGATTATTCCATCACACTCCTTACTTGTGCTTTGTAGATGGTAGAAAGGCTTTGGGAAGTACTCTCTGCGAGGTACCGGCGTAGCACAGCTTCTGGAGGATCAAGGCAACTCAGACAACAATTTCCTGATTTCCGCATTTAACTGTGCATGTGCAGATGCTGGAAGTTGCTGTCCGATTTACTCCAGAATAACGGTGAGCACTGATGGCCTCACTGTTATTTCTACCGCAAAATCTGGGCCATTATTGTTCAAATTTAAAGGGAAGTTCTGAATTTAAACTTGTTTAAGTTAAGCAGAACCTTGTCATAACAATGGCCCGGATTTTGTGGTCAGTGGCAAAGGATCGGCACGTGCCGTTTATTACGCTTACAGCTGCCCACAGACTTGTCGTGGGCTTTTTAGCAGCAACTTATGGTTACTAGAGATCCTTTTCTGCGTGGCACCCTCTACAGGGGACGTGTAGTGTGTGTGAGCACAGGAAGCAACAGCATGTCTCTTCAACCAATCAGATTGAAGAATGCTCACTGAGACATGCAGAGTCTAAATCAGGAAGTATGAATTTGAATTTTTAATTCAATGTAAAATCATGTACAGAAAGCAAAATAAAGATAGGGAAAGAAAAATGGGATTGAGAGAGAGATACAAGAGACAGAAAAAAAAATGAAACTTTAAAAACTTTTTCTAACACTTCAACAATAATTAAATTCTGAAGAAATTAGACTCTACCCTTGTAAAATTAAATTTTCAGAAGTTGTTTGGCAATAAATAAGACTTATCACGCCATTAAAAATTCACTTACACTGAATGCACCAGCCCCTAACTTTTTCTGGCGTGTTTAGTGGGTAACTAGTGGGCAAGCACCACAACTTCACGCCCTTCAGGTATTTTAATGCCGAATCTATCCGCGAAGTACCGGTGTAGCGAAGCTTGTGGAGGGGCAAGGCATTTCAGACTGCAACTTCCCGATTTCCGCATTTAACTGCGCATGTACGGATGCCAAAAGTTGCTGTCCGATTTACTCCATAATAAATTTCATTCGCAAAATCCGGGCCATTAAGTACTGTGCCAGAGATATTTGGTAAGGATGGAAATTAGTTTAATCTTTTCTTCAGTTTTATATTTCTTGGTCCTCACTATACAAAAATTTTTAAAAATTAAAAATCGCCCCTTAAACACTTGGGATAACCTGCTATTATGAATTGTAGATAAGCACTTTTTTTTTTTAAAGGAATTATAATTTGTACCATTTTCATTCAAAAGTTGGGTTGAAAATTGCTGTACGTGCAGCACAGTAGACACTCCTGACTTCTGCTCCTGACTGTGCCATAGTGTCTGAGGTTAGTACATTTGTATATCTTTAGCAGGCACCCACACCAGTGTGGGCACATCTTGGCGGCCCACCAGAGAGGAATCAGGAATTACAGGGCTGGCAGGCTGCTTGGAGACCAATCAGTGCCACTGGCTCTGAAACTTTGTTTTACTTTTGGTCAATCAGTCCCTTTTATAAGGGGGCCAATGGCAGTGTACCAGCAGCTTTTAGAAGTGTCCAGACCAGGACACCAGCCTGAATCCCAAGGCGGGCCTTACTTGCTCCCCTAAGATGACCTGTATGCCAGTTTCTTCCCAGAGCCCAACTTGTGTGGAAGGAAGGTGGGAACAAAGAACATTTCCAGTGTGGGATAGTGCTACCTCAGCCCCGCCTCCTCTGGTGTCAGGGACAAGTTTGGGTTGGGTGCGAGTTCTGCCTGCCCCAGAGTCTAGTGCAAATTGGCAGCTAGGGACCTCCTGGGTGGAGACGTGGAATTTCAAGTTGATTTGGGTGTCGTTGAACAAGAATCACAGAAAGCTAACATGCAGGTACAGCAAGCGATTTGGAAGGCAAATGGTATGTTAGCCTGTGGGTAAATGCTTGGCCTCAGTCAATGCCTTTACATGAAAGTGTGGCTGGGGTTCAGAACTCCAGTGTGTGAAAGAGTATTATTAATTCATAGCACAACACCCTTATTTTGAGCTCCAACACCCTTGTTTTTTTCCCTTAATATCTATATGCTACTGACGTAACTGGCAATAGGATTTAATTTTAGAGACACATGCAACTTCCTTATTAGGCATTTGTCAAAACAGTCATCACAATCCACATGTTCTAATTATTGACATTATAGTTAACCAGGTCAGATTAGAATGGACAATATTTTGTACAGAAAATGGACATTTTAGTTCTAATTTGCAACTTAACTGAATGCCCATTTTTTCTGTTTGTTTATGAAAATACCTGTTTTGTGCGGGCGGTAGTGAATCTGCCACCATTATACATCCCGCCTGATTTTCCTTTCCATTGAAGTTAATGGAAAGGAAAATCGGATGAGATGTATAATGGACGGCTGATTTACTACGGCCCGATTTGTGCCCTGACTGAAGTTGAATTTCACCTCCCATATAAAAGCAGTGTGTTGCAGGTGTTGGCTTATGTGCACAGTACTGCAGGACAGTTTCACAACACTGCAGTCAATAATGAAGTACGGGCAGCTACAGAGACATCTGCTGGGGAGGTCACCATGACAAAGGTCATGAGGGCAGCCTGCCCTTATTCCAAACTAGGCTGCTGCTATAGAGGCGTGGGGTGCCAGACTGGAGATGGCTGTCTTTCTAGCCTCCAATGGATTGGGATAGGTTTCAGATAAACATTACTGGGTTTGTTTCTTCCACAGATCACCAGCCATGCTGAGCCAGTGCCCAGTACAAATGGCTTAGCGGGAATGGGTGATATTGAAGTCTCTCTGGATAGCAACATGTGCCCTCCCACCAGCCTCCTTCGATGCCTGCATGTGGCAGAAACGGCACAGGGCCAGGTTGCTCATGCAGCAGCACAAGAGGTGCAGTCTGCAGCAGGTTCATTTCAGAACTTGACTACCATGAGATGAGGGCACCCTCAGTCCCAAGAGGCTCCCAATACAAAAGAGCAGCCAGCCGCACCTTTATGCACTCCTGCCACTGAGGTAGCACCTAGGAGAAGAACAAGATTAAGATCATTCACACACAGGTGCCAAGAGAAACACTGTTGTAAGAAACATTCTGGCTCGCATCCAATAACATTTACATTAAAATGATGGTTGCATTCAAATTGTGTGCGAGACATTACTCTCGATAAGTTGTGGAAGTCGCTTTTATGTACTGGCATGAATTGGAATTTTGTGAGTTGCTGTGCATAGAGAAGATTGTGTAAATAATGACGTTCTTATGGAGGGAAGGGGAAAATGTAGAAAGGACCGTTAAGGAATGAGCCAGATCTGAGAGTCAAAAGAAGGAGATCCATTGGTCAGACTTGGTAGTCACGAGAGGGCTTCCTGTGAGAGAGAGGCACAAATGTCTTGCATTTAGCAAGGAGTTGTCCTCATTGTCTTCAGGCTGTTGGTCCTCGATGTCCATGGAGGTCTTCCTCCTCTAGGGCTCCCATAATGAGGTCTCTTTGTAAGGCAAAGTTGTGCAGCATGGAGCCATGATCCTGGAGACCAACCATGATTCTTGTGACCCTAGCAGAACAACATGCAGGATGTTTCCAGATAAATAAAGGCACCTAACACATACCTTCAACATTCCAGTGGTGCCCTCAATTATTACTCTGGTGTAGGAATAGGCCTCATTATACTGGTGCTTAGCTTGTGTCCCGAGAAACCACACAGGTCTCATGAACCATGACTGCAAAAGAAACATAGAAGATAGGAGCAGGAGTAGGCCATTCGGCCCCTCGAGCCTGCTCCGCCATTCAATGTGATCATGGCTGATCATCCAAACTCAGTACCCGGTCCCTGCTTTCTCCCCATATCCCTTGAGCCCTTTAGCCTTAAGAAATATATCCAACTCCTTCTTGAATATATTTAATGAATTGGCCTCTACTGCCTTCTGTGGTAGAGAATTCCACAGGTTCACCACTCTCTGGGTGAAGAAATTCCTCCTCATTTCTGTCCTAAATGGCTTACCCTTTATCCTTAGACTGTGACCCCTGGTTCTGGACTCCCCGACCATCGGGAACATCCTTCCTGCATCTAGTCTGTCCAGTCCTGTCAGAATTTTATAAGTTTCAATGAGATCCCCTCTCATTCTTCTAAACTCCAGCGAGTACAAGCCCAATCGACCCAATCTCTCCTCATACGTCATTCCCGCCATCCCAGGTATCAGCCTGGTGAATCTTCGCTGCACTCACTCCATGGCAAGAACATCCTTCCTCAGATAAGAATAACCTTGTTCTCCCAGAAATCATTTAGGCTTTCTGTATTAGAGTGCTGGCACAGTGGACTGCTTGAAAATGAAAGTACTGGAGAGAGAAATGAAAGGAGAGAGCATTCACTTGCATGATGACATGCTGGTTGCAAACTTCTTCAGAGTGTTCTTTTTTTTTTGCTGTTACTAACTACTTTGACAACTGCATTTGTGCCATTTGCTCTAGGGCTGTCATTTTCTCCTCACCATTTCAGACATGGTACAATGGGCTTCTCATTTGGGAATGCACCTCTAGATAAGAAGAGGAGGAGGAGGAGGAGGAGGAGCAATAGAGGGATGCCAGGCAGGTCAGGCAGCACTGGAGAAGCTCAGCACCCATCTGCAGGTACCCCATACCAGAATATTAGGCAGTGGAGCATGTATCTGCTTTGTCATAGGAGTAGTGCCTGTGGAGGCTTCACTTTATGAAGGAAACCATGACCAAGTGTTGGCACGTGCTGCAAAAAGACCTACTGCTCACCTCCACCACCTGTAAGTAGTTCTTAAGGTCGCAATTGCCCTTGCCTTTTGTACTGAAGGATTAGTTCAGGCTGGCACTGGAGACATCATAAACATTGAGCAATCAACTGTACACATTAAGAAAGTTGAATCCTTTCCTACTGATGTAGGTTGTGGATTGAGCAAGGGAGCATGCAAGACCATATAAATTCAAACTATGACTCATTCAACCTTCAACAATCCTGCCATTCTGTAAAATTGCAGTGCCCTGTCATGCAGCCACTAGTTGTCTGAGGAATGGCAGCACAGCAAATGTTACAACGGCAGATGCTCAAAGTAGCCCATAACAGCAAAATAAAGCTCCAAAGAAGTTTGGAACTGATATAGTGGCATAGTGGTTAGCACTGTTGCCTCACAGTGCCAGGGACCCGGGTTCGAATCCGGCCTCGGGTGACTGTCTGTGTGGAGTTTGCACATTCTCCCCGTGTTTGCGTGGGTTTCCTCTGGGTGCTCCGGTTTCCTCCCACAGTCCAAAGATGTGCGGGTTAGGATGATTGGCTATGATAAATTGACCCTTAGTGTTAGGGGGATTAAATACGTGGGGTTACGGGGATCGGGTGGGATATGTGTCGGTGCAGGCTCGATGGGCCGAAATGGCCTCTATCTGCACTGTGGGGTTTCTGTGGTTACGACAATTGGTTCTGGGCTCTTAAAGTTCTCTTCCACCATCTGCTAAATGCCCATCAACCCTGGATGCTCATTTTAAATGGACAAGAATATGAATCAGCACAAATGAGGCAAAAAGAATGAAAGAACTTGTGCCTGTATAGTGCCTTTCAATTCCTCAGAATGCCTCAAAGTACTTCACAGGTAATGAATTACTTTTTAAGTGTAATCACTGAGGTTATGCAGGCAAACACACTGGCCAATTTACACACAAGATCTGACAAACAGCAATTAAAATAAATGATCAGGTAATCAGTTTAGGTGGTGTTGGTTGAGAGAAAAATGTTGGCCAGGTTACCGGGAGAACTCCTCTGCTTTCCTTCAAATAGTGCGATGGGATCTTTTATGCCCACCTGAACAGGCAGACAGGCACTGGTTTAACATTTCATCCAAAATTGGCATTTCACACAATGCTGCACTCCGTCTATGTCGGTTTAACTTGTGTGTTTGAATCCACAACGTTATGACTCAGAGGAAAAATTGCTGCCAACTGAGCCAAATTGACAGTCAATGGAAATGATGGAAAGTGGGACTCATTTGCATGTAACTCTCCAAAAAGATTTCATTTCCCATCTTGATCTATTCATGGCCCCATATAATTTGCATGCTGCTCCTTAGTGGTGTCATCTGCAGATACCCACCTTTATCTCCTCACCAACTTCCTCAAACCCATAACCGCCTCATCAGACTACCTGAATGATATCAAATAATGGGAGAGACTAAATTTCCTCCAACGGAACATTGGAAAGACTAAAGCCATCGTTTTCAGGCCCTACCATAAACTCCAGTCTCAAATCATACATCACCAAGACTATTTAGTTCCATCTGTGGAACATTGCGCACTGCTGCCCTACTTCAGCTACATCAGCACTCACAGAAACCCTGATCTACATTTCAGTCACCTCTAGACTCAATTTTTCCAATGCTCTCCTTGTCAGTCTTCCATCCTTCACCGTTCATAAACCGCAGCTTTTTCAAAACTCAGCTGACTGTATCAGGTCCCACACTAAGTCCTGTTTGCCCATCTTTGCTGACCTACATTGGCTCCCTGTCCCACAAAGCATTGAATTTAAAATATTTATCAATTGCTGTGACAGGCTAATGATTTGCTTATTATTTACAGTCTATGGGAAACAACAACAAAATTTAACTTAATCATTTTAACCATCTATCGTCTGTGACATAAAAAAAAACTTGCATGAATACACTATGGTTGAAACACAACATTTAAGAGTAACTCTTTTTCAAAATCCTATCTGTGGAGAAATGGTCAAAAAAATCCCAAAATGTGACACATACATTCAGGATTGCCACTCATGGCACCTCCCTGGCCTTACATGACAGCCTCCTGATAGATACTAGATACAAATCTATTCATGCCTGGTTTGAACATTTATTTTAATTGACTATTTTCAGAACAAAGCAAGCAAATAAACTAGTTGTAATTAAAACATTTGCATATTAAGGAAAACTTGTCTCATTACCTCATTACACTGTTCTGACTTCAGTCCCACGCTCTTGATCTACGGTCACCCGGTGCGGAGGGGAGCGGGCAGGTTGGAGGACCTCCTCGTGGGTCTGCTCCTGGGCCTGGCCAAGAAAGCCATCAATTGGTCCAGGCAGCGGGCGGTCGAGGGGGTCGTCCAGCCCGATTGCCTGCCTCTCTTCCGTGGCCATGTTCGCGCCCGGGTGGCCCTGGAGATGGAGCACGCGGTGTCCGCCGGCATGCTTGAGTACTTCTGCGACCGGTGGGCGCCACGGGGACTGGAGTGCGTCATCAACCCGGACAATCAAACTTTAATTTAATTTGTTTAAGTTTCATTTGAAGTTTGTTTAATTTACAGTCAAATTTGTTAATGTACCCACCAAAAAGAGTACACTGTTCTGACTTCAGTCCCACGCGCTTGATCTACGGTCACCCGGTGCGGAGGGGAGCGGGCAGGTTGGAGGACCTCCTCGTGGGTCTGCTCCTGGGCCTGGCTAAAAAAGCCATCAATTGGTCCAGGCAGTGGGCGGTCGAGGGGGTCGTTCAGCCAGATTGCCTGCCTCTCTTCCGCGGCCATGTTCACGCCCGGGTGGCCCTGGAGATGGAGCACGCGGTGTCCGCCGGCACGCTCGAGTACTTCCGCGACCGGTGGGCGCCGCGGGGACTGGAGTGCATAATAAATTCAGACAACCAAATTTTAATTTGATTTGTTAAGGTTTATTTAAAGTTTGATTAATTTACAGATAATTTGTTTTTGGTCCAATCAAAAGAGTACACTGTTCTGCAGACAGTTTGACAAATATACTTGTTTAAAGAATGTGTTGTATTTATTTAAGATAACCTATTTTAAACTCAGAAATAGCATAAAGAAAAGAAAACTAAACCATGGCTAAAAATACCCAATTTTTGGTCTGATTTGTACAAGCCTACAAAGACAAAAAAAATATTATTTTCACTGGGTGATATTGAATTTTAAGATTATGCTGTTAAAAGAACAATGTGGCCTTCAAACCAAGACTTCCACAGACAAAAATGAACATGATGTGATTGCTTTTTAAAAAACTATGTATTTCCTTGTTATCACTGTAAATATCTCCAAGATTGAATACTCATTGGATGGCTCTGGAGAAGGCCATTATCCAATGGAACAAGTGCTGCTTGTCCAAGGATCTTGAACTTGAAGAAACAAATGAATGTTAAGAGGACATTTTACACAAAGTAAGTTGCTACACAGAAATGTCATGTGCACAATACATGTTGCTTTTCAGATACACAAGTCTTACACTTTACAACAAAGGCAAAATACTGTGGATACTGGAAATCGGAAATACTCAGCAGGTCAGGCAGCATCTGTGTAGAGAGAAACAGAGTTAACATTTCAGGTGACCTGAAACATTAATTTTGTTTCTCTCTTATACTTTACTGTTTGCTCAATGCATATGTAAAGCAAGATGGTCACCCTATACTTAGTCTGATGATGCAAATAGAAATAAATGGATATGATCTGATAGCCATTACAGCGACATGGTTGCAAGGTCACCAAGGCTGGGAACTGAATATTCAGGGGTATTTGACATTTTGGAAGGATAGGCAGAAAGGAAAAGGAGGTGGGGTAGCTCTGTTAATAAAGGATGAGATTAGTGCATTGGTGAGAAATTTTATTGGCTCAGAAGATCAAGATGTAGAATCAGTTTGGGTGGAGATAAGAAATAATAAGGGAAAGAAATCACTGGTGGGAGTAGTCTATAGACCCCCGAACAGTAGCTACACTGTAGGACAGAGTATAAATCAAGAAATAATGGGGGCTTATAAGAAAGGTACTGCAATAATCATGGACGATTTTAATCTTCATATAGATTGGACAAATCAAATTGGCAAGGGTAGCCTTGAGGACGAGTTCCTAGAGTGTAGTCGGGATGGTTTCTTAGAACAATACGTTGTGGAACCAACCAGGGAGCAGGCTGTTTTACATCTGGTAATGTGTAATGAGACAGGATTAATTAATGATCTAATTGTAAAGGATCCTCTTGGGAAGAGTGATCATAGCATGTTAGAATTTCAAATTCAGTTTGAGGGTGAGAAACTTGGGTCTGAAACTAGTGTCCTGAACTTAAATAAAGGTATGAAGACAGAGTTGGCTAAAGTGGACTGGGAAAATAGATTAACAGGTAAGACAGTAGATAAGCAGTGGCAGACATTTAAGGAGATATTTCATAACTCTCGGCAAAGGTTTATTCCAGTGAGAAGGATGAACCATCTGTGGCTAACGAAGGAAGTTAAGGATGGTATCAAATTGAAAGAAAAGGCATACAATGTTGCAATGATTAGTGGTAGGCCAGAGGATTGGGAAATTTTTAGAAACCAGCAAAGGATGACTAAAAAACTAATAAAGAGGGAGAAGATAGATTATGAGAGTAAACTAGCAAAAAATATAAAAACAGACAGTAAGAGCTTCTACAGATATATAAAAAGGAAGAGAGTAGCTAATGTAAACGTTGGTCCCTTAGAGGATGAGACTGGGGAATTAATAATGGGAAACAGGGAAATGGCAGAGACTTTGAACAAATATTTTGTATCGGTCTTCATGGAAGAAGACACTAAAAGCATCCCAATAATAGTAGATAATCAAGGGGCAAAAGGGAGGGGGTAACTTAAACAATCACTATCACTAGAGGAAAAGGTACTAGGTAAACTAATGGGACTAAAGGCTGACAAGTCCCCTGGACCTGATGGCCTGCATCCTCGGGTCTTAAAATTAGTGGCTGCAGAGATAGTGGATGCATTGGTTGTAATCTACCAAAATTCCCTGGATTCTGGAGAGGTCCCAGCGGACTGTAAAACCGCAAATGTAACTCCCCTATTCAAGAAAGGAGGGAGACAGAAAGCAGGAAACTATAGGCCAGTTAGCCTAACGTCGGTCATTGGGAAAATGCTGGAATCCATTATTAAGGAAGTAATAGCAGAACATTTAGAAAATGATAATGCAATCAAGCAGAGTCAACATGGTTTTATGAAAGGGAAATCATGTTTGACAAATTCACTAGAGTTCTTTGAGGATGTAACGAGCAGGGTGGATAAAGGGGAACCAGTAGATGTCGTGTATATGGATTTCCAGAAGGCATTTGATAAGTGCCATATAAAAGGTTACTGCGCAAGATAAGAGCTCACGGGGTTGGGGGTAATCTATTCGCATGGATAGAGGATTGGCTAACAGAAAACAGAGTCGGGATAAATGGGTACTTTTCAGGTTGACAAACTGACACTAGTCAGGTGCCACAGGAATCAGTGCTAGGGCCTCAACTATTTACAATCTATATTAATGACTTGGATGAAGGGACCGAGCTGGTTTCCGAGTTCCGGTCCCGCTCCCAGCTTTAGCCGAAATGTGATTTTTCCTTGATTGGCCTTGTTAAGCCTGCCCTGTGGGTCTGATAATGTCCACATGGAGTTTGACAGTTGTTCTGTCAGTGTTTGACAGCATTGAGGTGCTGGAAACACTGACAAGCACTGCACAAATGTGAACTTTTGCACCCAGGCTCTCCAATGACTCCCTCCATATGCTTATGGAGGGGTCACAAGACGCAGGGAGGTTCTCTTCCCTTCCAAGGGTGGAAGAGACCTCCCCAGAACACCAACTTACCTTGCACCTCCACCCAACCCTCTCTATCTACTTTATCACTTCCCCATCTCACGAGCCACCCCTCACACTCACCCTCATCCTACTGCAAGCATACCAACTAACAACACACAAGAGTAGGCACTTGAGAGGTTTAGCCAATGTCCATGTGAAGTTCCTGGTAATGTGTTGTCATATAGTGTAATATCTTTTTCCAAAAGTGCCCCTTATTGGACAGATCTGAGCGCACCTTGACAAGCGTCTTACTGAGTTTCAGTGATTGTTCAGTCATAACTCCACCACCACCCCCCTCCCCCCTCCGCTATAGTGATGGAATGGTTTGGACATTACAGGGATGCTTCACGGTGCTGGTGTGGGATGGTGTCAACCTGGCGCATCATGTGGCAGCCAGGGTTTACAGCATCAAGTGAAGAAAATCTGGCCATGGTGATGCCACCGCTGGCCTCCCAGGCAGCAATGTTGTCAGGGGCTGATGCCCTGTGTCCAGTGCAACATCAAGTGATGGCAGAGAAGGTTGGTGATGTTGTTGGTGATGTTGGTAAGGCTGGTGATGTTGGTGTTGGGGCTGATCGTGGAAGGAGTCGGAGGACCAAGGTCTGATTGTTTCAATGGCTCTGATGTTGCTGCAATAGGTGGCAGCTGCAGGCGAGATGACAGAAGCGATCTGTCAATGGTGAGAGAGGTTCTCCCAATGAGGTGGCACTGGACATACAGTTGGATCTAAAAACTTGCAAGCTAAAGAAATCTCTGTATGTATTAAAAATGCAGTAACCAACATTTTCCGCGCTCTGAAACTCACCCTCTGCAACATGGCATCCTTTACACCACTTCTGTAGCTGTCAGCTTTTCACAAACATCAGAGCAGACTCAAAACACGCCAGTTTGAGCTGGCTTGTTCCCCAAACAGCGGGTAACCCGTGGGGGGAGAACGTAAAATTAAAAGTAAGCCTCAAAATAGTCTTAAATTGGCTCTTAACAAGCCATTTAACTAGCTGAATTGTATCCCCTGCCAGCATGTCAGTCAGCATTTGAAGAGAAAAAATATATAGGTTAATGTTTTGGACAGTTTCCTTCTGAAACATTAACCAATCTTTTTCTCTCTAGAGATGTCTGTTTTTTCCCTAATATTTTCTGTTTTGGTTTCAGATTTACGGCAATTTTCTTATTATAATTTATTACACAAAGTACCAAGAAGTCAAGCCTCGCCACAAACTGTCTCTTATCTATTATTTTAAAGGGCATATTTGAAATGCTTCTATCTCTTGGGAAATTTAAGTAACGCTGGAAGACATTTTCAAGACATTTCTTATTTTGTAATGATTGTTATGAGATGAAATACAAACCAGTCTGTCAACGTGTTAAAACAAAGGCAAAAATAAACGGATTCGCCAGAAACAAATTATAGATGTTTAACACCGAGTACAGGCATTTTTTTTCCGGTCGAGAAGAGGCAGAGCCGTTTTCATCCTGAAAACTTGCTGTTATTGTGCCAGGTCGACGTGACAAGTTAGTCAAGCGAGTAGCTCACATGTTTCTCGACTGACATACTCACCTTTGAATCTGTAACAAGCAGGTGATGATAATCCTTACTCGGGGCCGGAGCTTGTGAGCTGATTTCAAAAATTGTGCCTCGTAACAAAGACGCCATTTTGGACGCTTCTTATTACCAGAGCAACGGCGTCGAATGTAAACAAGAGCAGCGGCAACTAGTTTTACTTCACACCAAGTTCACGCCACACAAATTCGCCAAAAAAATACCAATTAACACCACTTGATTTTTTTTTAAAAAGGAAATATTGAACAGATTTGATTTAAAATAAATTCCGCTCAAATATACGTGTAACCGTTAACGGGTGGACTGTGACCAACAGTTCCCAAGACTTGAAAATTAGAGGGGAGAGGGGTCATGACCCCGCGGAGAAATACAATGGTGAAGGCGGTCGGAGGAAGAAGAGTTGATTAATTGTAAAATATAGCGGATTACATGGGGTTGTTTTAAAAAAAAAATAATAGATAATTCTGCGCACGATGACCTGAAAGGAGAAAAAAAGTAGGAATAAGAAGAAAAAGACGGATTCTAATTTTTTTTTGGTTTATGAAACCCGCCACAGATGGATGGTTTGGTTTGGTTTGGTGAAATTGTGGGGCCAGGACACCACTTTATTTTTCTCCCTCCTCCTCCCATCTTTAACTCTCTAACCAGATGGAGCCCAAAATACAAATTAAAAATTGGTTGGATAGCTAGTGCCGGGGAAGGATACAGGGCGACGCGCGGAGTGAGGCTGCGGTGGAGGCCGAGAGTTAGTAAAGGGAGAGAGGGAGAGGGAGGCAGACACACACATAGACAGCGTCTGAGCTGGTGGCAGGCTGTAGAATTGGAACCAACTAGGTAATAACATTTATTTCAAACCACAGCAACAAAGAAAAGGTGGAGGAGGGAGGGGACATTGTTAATTCTTTATGCAGCCCCAACATTTTCTCTTTTTTTTATATAAATGTGTTTTTCGCCCTCCTGCCACACAGAATGAATTCCTCAGCCTTGTATCTCATTCCAGGGTGGTACTAGATTTCCTTTTCCCCCCCCACCTTTTTGTAATATATCAAAATTTGTGTTTTTTTAATATTTGAAAAGCAAGAGATGGAAGATATATATATGTGTGTGTGTGTGCATTTTATTTCGTTCGTTTGTCGTTCCCTTATTTTTCTCTTTTAAAAAAAATGAGTGATCAGCTCAGGCTTTTTGAGTTCTTTTCCTGTTTGTGATCCGAGGAAAATGGAAAGCGAAAGGGAGACAGAGAGAGAGGCCCTTTCAACCCGAGCTCCGGGCTCAACCTTGCACTCGCTTTTCTAAAGGCCAGGGAGCAAAATGGGTTTTGACATCTTGTGCTCAAGTTATTTCTTGAAGGTTTTTTAAAAATCATATTTTTATTTAATGAGTTTAGTTTTTTTTTGTCTTGTTGTGGGAAGGGGGTGTATTTTTTAGAGGGGGGGGGGAAAGGAGGAAGCATTTTTAAAAATAATTCCTTTCTCTCTCCTCCCCCCGCCCCCCTTTTTTCTTTCCCGGCAGCACTTGGTGTTTGACGTTCACACATCCGGCGACAGCTGTAACTCCGACAGCGGGGATTGATGCTGAAATACAGGCCTGGACGCGAATTCCCCGCAACCTTTTTTTCCCCCCTTTCCCTAATCTTTTAAAGAGTTTTTTTTTATGTGATCAAGAAAAGAGGCGGTTGAGCTTGAACTTCGCAGTAAATATAGGAGCTTCACTCCCCCCCCCCCCCCACCCCCTCCCCTTTTCCCTGGTGATTGTTGGGCTTGAACCCACTACGAGGTAGGCCGCTTGTAACCATAATGAAAGCTCTAAAATAAAGACCTGTTGTCTAGGCCTGATAAGTAATATTTTCCATGATCCAGACGGACGTGTAATAATACCCCATTTTGCGGGCAATAATTTGTTTTCATATGTTAAAATGTACTTCAAAATAGAATTTAAAAAGCGATTTGTACACTTCACAGCAAGGGATGGGGCTGTTGCTTTGGTGCGATATATATCTAGTTCAGAAAAATGAGTTAGCAGCCGTTTTGTTGGTATTAGCACCGACATGGCGGTGCGATTCTGCGGCAGCAGTGTTGTGTAGGCCGCAAAAGTAAACAGGAATGGCCAACGCACCACGTATCTCCGTAAACCCATTGTCTTGTCTTAATTTCAACAAAGACGACAACATATTTAGCTGATTTATCGAAACTTTTCTGAGAGCCGAAAGTTCGGTACCATTTTTAAACGTGTATCGAAGACTGAAACGCTTAAATTTCTCCATTTTATAAAGCAAAGTTGAGTTTTAATTTGGCGTTCAGGAAGAAGTCTGCGTGTTTTGCCAAGAATAGCCGTCATCAAATAACTATTTGTTATGGGTGCCTTCATAATCGGATATGCCAAAAGTGGTCAACTTCTTGCATTTCAGCACCTTAACTGTATAATTACCCAATGAAGTTATTTCAAGAGTAAGGTTACCGATTTATGGGCATGGGAATACATTATTTTTTTCTCCATATAACACTGCTAGATTTGAAATAGATTTGTTTGTCTACTTAAGTGCACTTCGAAAGTGTAAATGCAAACTCTTTCCTTCTGTTTTGCTGACGTCTTTTTAATTTTTTAAGGGTCTGAGGGCTAGAACCAAATTGGGAACAATTGACATCATTAAGATTGAATGTAAAGGCCATGCAAGATTCAAATTTTTCAAATATTTCAATGGGTAACAATATTGATAAGTCATTAACATGAGTTTTTTCAAATTCAGGAATGTAGTTCCAAAAAAAATCTCCTTTTCAGAGAACATGGGTTTTAGCAGTTCTCTGGTACTTCACCCATCTTAAGTCTAGATGAATGTTGGCAGACTATTTCCCAGGGAGTGTATTATGGTCAAGTCTGAACTGTCCTTACTTGCAGTCCACATGTGAGCACTCTTGTTCTGGGGAGGGGGTTAAGGCATTGGTTAGTGGTTTACTTTATATTTCAATTTACTGTTGGTGTCTTTTTTTAACTTAAATTTGGCACTTAAATATTCTGATGGGAAATAAATCCAGGATCTATGTTGTGGAGTGTTTCTCTTGTTTACAGCAGCATACATTATATTGGATGGCAGGGAATTGATTGATATCCTTTGTGTTAAAACTTGATGAGCTTCACCTTTTTGAAGACATGAAGTAAAGAGTAGCACTTTATTGGACTTTTTTTTGGTCATCTGAAATTTCAAAATTGCTGATGAAGGTAATAGAGAAGATAGGAGCAGGAGTAGGCCATTTGGCCCCTCGAGCCTGCTCCGCCATTCAATGCAATCATGGCTGATCATCTAAATTCAGTACCCTCTTCCTGCCTTCTCTCCATATCCCTTGATCCCTTTCAGCCTTAAGAAATATATCCAACTCCTTCTTGAATATATTTAATGAATTGGCCTCTACTGCCTTCTGTGGTAGAGAATTCCACAGGTTCACCACTCTCTGGGTGAAGAAATTCCCCCTCATAATTTTTGTCCCATGTTATAAAGTGCTGCAATGGTTTCTTAGCTGTACCAATGAGTAAGGACCCCACTGGCTCCAACGCTAGGTTTGTGGTTTGCTTTACATGGTTCAAAATCTATTGCAAATTATGCAGTGGAACCACAGATGGGTCCACATTGGTAGATCTGTTTTTATCAGGTGTGTAAATGTTACTCAACCTCCTGGATCAGCAAGAGGCTTAACCTGGTTTATTCAAATTGGACTGCTGGTCCTTTCAAGATGGAAGAATATTTTGTATGAAATTAAAACAAAATTGTACCAATACCTTAACCCCAAATTGAGATGGTACCACAAAGAATTTATGAATAAATCCTTTAATTAGTTTATAGTAATCTAAAATCAAATGATATGACTTAATTGATTTTGTTTTGTGCTAGAATAAATTTAAAAAAATAAAAAATTGATAGGGGCGGGGGGGTGAAATAAGCTAACAGTATAGTTCAGCATCTGGTTCAAATCAAATGACATAAGACATCTTTGCCACTTTGTTACTGGCTTGCAAGGAGCTCAAATGTTACACAAGTCACTGCAGAGATGTTCAGAAAAGTCAGAACTTGTGTATTTCATTGTTACTTAATTCCGAGTGCACTTACAGTATTTCTGATCTTAGCATCTTTTTCCTTCGCCCATAGTCCAGCTGACAACCATTTCAGAAAGATGCATTAAAATGGCTGCAATTTTTTTCTATGCTTACAGGTCAGTTTTTGCGTGATGTTCCTGCGGAGGGTGCAATGAGGGTTATATAAGCTGGCACTGATGTCCTTGCACAATTTGTAAGTAAACAGGTCTAAGATTTGTACTGACAGCCTGGGAGCAGATGCATTAAATTCAATGTTGAATTGTTGGGGGAATTTTACCATCAATACACTTGTTAAGAATGAAACTGTACAATGAACTCCCAAATGCTGGTTGTGTTTTATTGGTCTGCAATGTTTGTTTAATAATGGGTGACACTGGGGGAGAACTTTCTGAGCCCAACAGTATCTTGGTAGAGCATTAGCCCAAGGTTAGTAGTAATTGTTTTACTTCCTTGCAGTGTTGGGCTTTAAATTGGTTTCTTGGGACACTCAAATGTCACCCCAAATATTAAATGGAAATGAAAACAATGTTAATCTTGAGATTTTTTGGAGTGGTACTGCAATGTATTAAGGAATCTTGTGCAGAAGAGAATTATATGGAATCTGGTTTTAAAACACTTTTATGTTGCCTCTAATTTTGTTTCAAAATCACCAGTGACCTCTTTCATTAAAGTGAACAATAGTCGAGGGAAATAACAGCAGAAAATGCTGGAAATACTCAGCAGGCCAGGCAGCATCCGTGGAGAGAGAAACAGTTAACGTTTCAGGTCTGGGACCCTTCATCAGAACCCGCAGTATTTTGCTATCGTAATAGTCGAGGGAAATCCTGAGCTCACCAGGCAGGATAGCCTGCCCTGAAGGGGCATTGAAGGCAGTTATAGATTCTTTTGGTCCAGAGTTTGAGGATGTGTAGCGGCCTAAATTTATAGTTAAAGGAAGGCTTCAAGGTTTTTTGACATCTGCCTATGCATTTTACGCAAAAATAATAGCATAATTAAGCTGTTCATTGCTTTGGGGCCTTTCTGCCACTGCTAAGCAAAGAGTGGAAACTGTTTACAGTGCAGATAGCTTGGGGAAGTGATTATAGTTGAGAAGCTGGAATTGTGGTCACAGGACTGAGCTGGAAATAGACTGGAACAGAGCTTTGCAGGCCTGCTGAATGAAATTAGGTCCCTTGTATTTTTGAACATGCGCAATCTGGTGTGCGAGTTATTATTGTTTCTATATATAGGACTGACTTGCATTTTAGATACATAAAACATACATGATCACTGAATACCTTGTTGAATGAGACATTACTTGCTTTCTGGATGCCACACTGCATAGTGTACATCCTGTTTGCCTGTTGATAGGAATTGCTCCTTTTGCGTCCTCCGGACATCCCAAAGCTCATCGTAGCTAATTAATTACTTTGTCTTGAAGTGCAATCACTCTTGTTTTGTAGGCCAATATGACAGCTAGTTTGTGCACAGCGCGATCCTGCACAGTGAGATTAAATGACCGCTTAATTGGTTCATGGATGAATGTTGTCCAGGACACTAGGAGAATATCCATGTCATCTGAGAAAGTGCTGTAGGATCCTTTATGTCCATCTGAAGATGCAAATAGGGCCTTAATTCAACATCAAAAGACAATGCAGCATTTCATCAGTACTACACTGAAATGTCAGCATAAATTTATCTGCTTAAATCCTGAAGTGTGGCTTGAGCTCGCAACTTTGACTGAGATGTGAATGCTACTATTAAGGCAAGTAAGTCCATTACAAATAAATTACAACTACCTGAAGCAACAGAACCCAGTAATAAAATTCTTGCCTATACCTTTGGTTAACTTAAAGTAGCTTACTGTTGAAACATTTTGTTCCTAATTAATTGAAAGCTTCTTTAATGGCTGAGATCATTGTTTGCTAGCTGCCTAGTAATAGTTTTGTGTACTTTTGTTGACGCCCCCTTTTTTCGGTTGTTGGATGATAGGTAGAGAATACAGATTGCAAAATGGGTGCTTCTAGTTTTATTTTTACTCCTAAAATGTCTTCAAAGCTAATCCTGTTGGTCTGTACTTTTCACAGGTGCATAGTGTATAATGGGGGCACAGTGTTCCATATAAATCTAGACGTGTTTTGATTTTTGAATTGTGATTCCTGTTGTGAAAAAATTATGGTTTGCTCTTAAATGCTGTATTTCTGCTACTTAATTTGTCTTATCCTGAGAACTGGTCAATATAACTTCAATTTAACAGTGTTAATGCTTGTAACATGCATTTGAGTTTGTTCTTGTGGGTTTGAGTTTCAATGTACAGGAAACTTTGTGCTATCCGGCACCGACGGGACCGAGCTGTTGCCGTCCCATCAAAACTGCCGGACAAACCAGCGCTAATGTTGAAACATATGGAGATTTTGAGCTCCGTATTTGGCAACAAGCCCTGTTGCTACAGCTTCTAAACAGTCAGCCTTAGCTTAGCAACAGCTTCAGCGAGACCTTGCAGAGCCTGACTGGTGGGGAAAAAAAAAGCAACGAAAGAAAAAAAAACCTAATGAAACGGCTCCTGATTTTTGCCGGTGGCTCGAGCATTCCGGACAGTTAACCTCCGGATAAACCAAAGTTTTCTGTATGTACCCTTGCAATAATTTAATGGCAATGGTCTTCACCTTTTAAATCTAAATTGCCAATAGCCAGAACTGAGAACTTTTACTGCCGACCAAATTTCCACGCCCTTGTTGCTTTTACACACCCTTGTTGCTGTTATGCAATACAGTATTTTGGAACCACAAAAAAAAACTAGACAGGTTCTTCTGATTTTTGTAAATTCTTCTTTGGGAATCATGCTGCATTCTGCTACACTCCAGTATTAGGTCTGGTACCATAAAATCCAGATTTCCCCCTTTTTTAAGGCAGCTTTGACTAACATTTGAGCCAGTCTGTTAATCTCGTTATATTTGGAGGACACAAAGATGTGGTTTATACACTTGTTTTTGGTGCCAAGACATTTGTCTGGTGCATGTGCATTTCAACTTTTTGAACTATGTGATAATTGGGATGTTTACATTAGCTTCATGGTTAATACAGCGATAAAGGGTAAACTCACATTTGAGGTAATGCCTTGTTCCGAAGCTTGAAATTTCGGGAGAATGAGCCAAGGTTATTGTGTAAAACTCTGATTCCCTTACATTTCTGCTATTGAACTTTGACAAATGTAGTAGAATGTAGTTATTCCTGGGAAAAAATACTGGTTATTCCAGTTCAGTGGAATGTGAGTCCTGACTATTCATGGTATGGATGCCTTCTAGTGTAGGTTTATATTAAGCAGTGGTTGGTGAGCTTGTCATAATATTTGAAATCACATGTCTGTGTAGCTAGTAATTGAAAGTATGTACACATCAGCTGATCTTTCTCTTCCCAGTGTCCCATATTCCTATTCATAAACAAAAAAAATTACTTACATAAGATATTTATAATTTTGATTCAAGTAAATAAGCTTGATTTGTTCAAAAGAATTCCTGTTGCAACTTGCAACACTTTGCATGTCAGCATTTATAATTGCAAGTTCTTGTGTATAAATGTTTATAATGCGATTCTGTGAACATTTAATAAGGGGGGGGGGCAGTATCTAAGGGTTTTGTGGCACTTTGCTGATGAGCCAATCAAATCGCTTAAAATACTTTTTGAAGAGTGTGTTCATCTGCCATTTTTCTCAGTAATTGAAGTTTGATATCCAAAATAAAGTTTTAAACACTAATTAATTCAAATAAAGGGATTTCTCAACATGCTAAATTTATCCATTGAGTTGGCTTTAATCTATTTTTAAAAACATTCATTAAACTCTTACTGGCCTTGGCTTCTTCCAAAAGCTTGGAGTTTGGATATTTTTGTGCGAAACTGAGTTCAGATTCTACGTTGAGCATGTGATGTGTACCAATTTTCCCAGAATCTATCAGTAGCATTTAAGCTAGCCAAATGATAGAATGTCTTTTGCAAATATATTTGGTTTTGTAAAGTTATTTGAAACTCCATTTCCAATGTTCCCAGAACCATAGGACCATCTACTTGCTTTGCTATTTGGTATAGCACTCCTAATATAAAACCTCCGGATCACCATGAACAGTGCCAGAGTTTTTATAGTACTTAATCCAGCTGCATCGGCTGTAAAATAAAACTAAACTGTGGCCTTTGCCCAGTTTCATGCATGTTGTATGGTAGGTACCTTCAGTAGAACATAAGATGTTGCCTCCTGGCTATAGTTACTTACCAGTAGTTCAACAGAGGTCATGTCATTTGAATGTATTACAGGGAAATAGTGGGCCTGATGAGGCCTGTTCTATCATTCCATTGGGCCTGCCCTACAGGAACCCCGTCCAGTCACAAATCTGTTATTTTACCCTATAACTAGTGTCTTTGTTTGAATGGAGTCTTGTGTATGATACAGTAGTATAGCAGTTATGTTACTGGACTAGTAATTCAAAGACCGGGATGAATAATTCAGCGAATGAGAGTTCAAATCCCACCATTGCAGTTTGAGAATACAAAACTAGCATCAGTAAAAGTGACCATGAAGCTGTTGGATTGTCTTAAAAACCTACAGATGTCCTTTTAGGAAAGGAAATCTCTATCCTTATCCAGTCTGATTTATATGTGACTCCAGTCTTGCACCAATGTTTGTGTGGAGTATAAATGACGCCGTAGACCAGATGGGCCTACTGGCCAGTTTCTGTGCTGTAGACTCGACTGAAGAGACTTAGCAAGCCACTCAGTTGTATTAAACTGCTACCAGCAATTCAAGAAGAAAACCTACCACCACTTTCTCAGGGAAACCAGGAATGGGCAGTAAATGATGAGAATGAAAAAATGTAACTGGGCCAAAAATGCTTCAATTGTGAACAGGATTCAAATATCCTGAAGAGGGAAATTTTTATGTTTAGTATCTCCTTTATTAACTACTGTCACCCACTTCCCTAGTCAGTGAAGCTAAGATGTAGTAGTAACCTTGTTCAGTTTGCCCTTTATGCTGTACAAAGATAATTGGGTGTACAGCAGAAGGATGTAGAAAGGTGCAACCTCCACTTGCTGTGACTGGTTAAGATGGTGGTCTCACCACAGGAATAAATGATGCATTTTTTTTGCATTGGTTGGTCTTTAAATATCTTGGTTAGTAACTGAATATTGCTACTGAAACTATTGGTAATTTAATCTTGGCAGGGTAATAATTCTTAAGTCCTATATGTAACTTTTTAAAAGGCCAAACTTGCCCAGCATGCATTTGTCTAGAATTTTGTGTATAATTTGAAATTCCCAAGTCGAGCTTCCTGATTGTTTAGTTGGCAAATGCACAGCTTGATGTGTTACCTACCCAGAGTAGGTTCAGTTCCTTGTCAGCTGATTGCAACTGGAGCAGCATTGGACTGCAGCTATTTACTTAAGTGCCCTGTTTCCTGTTTTTGATATCTAGTGACCTCTACCTGAAAGTGCAAGTATCTGGCCATTGGATGAGATCAGAATTCAACTACACTGCTTCCTTTTGTGGTAAAATTGTCAGCTAGCTCATGGTGAAATACTTAGACTGCTGGTGCCTGTGGAACCATACCCCTGACAAGAGTCTGAGCCTTTGGAGCAGAGGAGAAAAAACAATTGTACTGTAAAATACAGTATGCTTAAAGTTAGATTTTTGCTATTTCACACTTGGAAATAAAAGTATTATCATGAGTATGGTGTATTAAGAATCAAACGTGAAACTGGAAAAGGATTTGTATAGTTAGCATACTGGAGCTGTGCATGTGGTCAAGTTTATTGTGATTTTGATTTTTGGTATGCCAGAATTATACTGAAGAGAGTAGCAACTGTTTCAGCCCAACTAGTGCTAGCCGCATTAAATTAAACAAAACACAGTATAAATTGGTGAGCTTTCTTTGGATGTCACGTTGACACAAAAATGAAAATGTGCTCTGTGGTCCTGTATTTTAGCAAGTCTGATCAAAACTTTGAAGGTTTGGATGTATAAAATTAAGTGCAGTTTATGTGAAGCAGAATTTGATAACTTGACATGTTCAGTGTGCTGTATATGTACATGTTGAATGACATGTACATGTTGAATGACATGTACTAGAGAATGGTAGTTTGAATTTTGTGCCTTGAATTCTTATCTGGTTAGACGTTGGTGAAGGTTTCAACAGCCACTTCCTCACAATTGAAGGATACAAAGGGAGGGGGGAAAAAAGCTAGCTAGCTAGCAGAGTGCAACATTGGGGCTTTGAGGAACTTGGTTCCTATTGCCTAAGGAACAGGAGGGCTACATAAAGGGATGCACCAAAAGTGGGAATTTTAATGTAGGAATTTTTAAAAGAAAGATGTGCATTTATATAGCGCCTTTCATGATCTCAGGACGTCTCAAAGCTCTTTACAGCCAATTAAGTACTTTTGAAATGTAGTCACTATTGTAATGTAGGAAACGCGGCAGCCAATTTGCACACAGCAAGTTCCCACAAACAGCAATGTGATAATGACCAGATAATCTGTTTTAGTGATATTGATTGAGGGATAAATATTGGCCAGAACACCGGGGAGAACTCCCCTGCTCTTCATAGTGCCATGGGACCTTTTAAGCACATAAGAAATAAGAGCAGGAGTAGGCCATACGGCCCCTCGAGCCTGCTCCGCCAATCAATAAGATCATGGCTGATCATCGACCTCAACTCCACTTTCCTGCCCGATCTCCATATCCCTTGATTCCCCTAGAGTCCAAAAATCAATCTGTCCTCAGCCTTGAATATACTCAAAAACTTGGCATTTACAACCCTCTGGGGCAGAGAATTCCAAAGATTCACAACCCTCTGAAGAAATTCCTCCTCATCTCAGTCTTAAATGGCCTACCCCTTATCCTGAGACTATGCCCCCTAGTTGTAGACATTCAAGCCAGGGGAAACAACCTCTCCGCATCTACTGTCAATCCCTTCAGAATCTTTTATGTTTCAATGAGATCACTTCTCACTCTCTGGAGTTTAGAAGAGAAGAGTATCGGCCCATTCTACACAATCTCTCATCATAGGACAGCCCTCTCATCCCAGGAATCAATCTAGTGAACCTTCGTTGCACCGCCTCCAAGGCAAGTATATCCTTTCTTAGACAAGGAGACCAAAACTGTGCACAGTACTCCAGGTGTGGTCTCACCAAGGCCCTGTACAATTGTAGCAAGACTTCTTTACTCTTATACTCCAACCCCCTTGCAATAAAGGCCAACATGCCATTTGCCTTCCTTATTGCTTGCTGTACCTGCATCCTAGCTTTCTGTGTTTCTTGCACGTGGACACCCAAATCTCTGAGCACCAACATTTGTAAGTTCCTCACCATTTTATAAAAAAAAAAAATTCTGTTTTTCTATTCTTCCTACCAAAGTGAATAACCTCACATTTCCCTACATTATACTCCACCTGCCACCTTACTGCCCACTCACTTAGTCTATCTATATCCCTTTGCAGACCCTGTTCTCCTCACAGCTTACTGTCCCACCTAGCTCTGTATCATCAGCAATCTTGGATACATTACACTTGGTCCCTTCATCTAGGTCATTAATATAGATTGTAAATAGCTGAGGCCCCAACACCGATTCTTGCGGCACCCCATTAGTTACAGCCTGCCAACCTGAAAAAGATCCGTTTATCCCTACTTTCTGTTTTCTGTCCATTAACCAATCCTTTATCCATGCTACTATATTACCCTCAACCCCATGAGCCCTTATCTTGTGTAATAACCTTTTTTATGTGGCACCTTATCGAGTGCCTTTTGGAAATCCAAATATACTACATCCACTGGTTCCCCTTATCTGCCCTGCTAGTTACATCCTCAAAAACTAATAAATGTGTCAAACTCGATTTCCGTTTCATAAAACCATGTTGACTCTGCCTAATCATGTTATGATTTTCTCAGTGCCCTGATACCACTTCCTTAACAATGGATTCCAGCATTTTCCCAACGACTAATGTCAGGCTAACTGGCCTGTGGTGCCCTTTTTTTTTCTCTCCCTCCTTTCTTGCAACCTTCCAATCTGGTGGGACCATTCTAGAATCTAGGGAATTTTGGAAGATCAAAACCAATGCATCTGCTACCTGTGTCCACCTTGAGAGCAGATGAGGCCTCTGTTTAACTTCTCATCTGAATGATGGCACCTCCGACAGTGCATCACCCCCCTCAGCACTGCACTGGAGTGTCGGCTCAAGTCTCTGGAGTGGGACTTGAACCCACAACCTTCTGACCTCAGACGGGAGTGCTACCAACTGAGCCACAGCTGACACTGCTGTGACCATTTCTGAGGGTAACGAGCATCTTTAAAAATCTGTTGCTAGTATGTAGGCAACTTGTCCTGCAAAAGTTGTCTAGTTCCATTACTTAACAAAATACTTAATGTTTCTTCTATTTGTGTGCAGTTAACTTGACATGCAGCTCCATTTTGCTATTAATTGGGCACTAGATCACGGGCAAATTTGTCTATTTTGAAGAGAAATTCAGCTGAACTCCACTGGCACTGTATGGAAAATGTTGTGAAGTTGCTGTATAAAAATTGTGAAGCAAGTACAGGGATAGATCATTGTAAAGTCATGATCAACGTTCCCCGTAATTTTTTTTGGGTGTGCGGCCCATTAAAGGGGCTGCGCGGCCCAGTCACAGTTGAATTCAATATTGCGAAAGCTGGTCCCAGGCTCCGTGGGACTGGCAGAGCTTGTCGGGAACATTGGTCATGATTGGATTAAAGAGCCTAAATAGTTAAAAAGTAGATGTGAGGAAGCAGATTCATCAGTTTAGAAAACAGCAAAAACACAGGTTTTTGATCAAATTTTGTATTTGGTGCTATTTTCAAGGTGCATGCTGTTAAACCTGCCTCAGTGGATAAAGTCCTTGTAAACATGCCTTTAAGCATGTGCTAATGAGGCAAAGAATTTATTCTAGACAAGGCCTGGATTTAGGTTAGTGTAAATGAGTTGGGAATGACGTACAGGACTGTGGAAATGCTAAGTTACAAATCAGGCGATTGATTTTGATTGTCATGGCCACGTGCTATACATAATAGGAAATGTTTTTCTAGATAAAGCAACTACAGTTGAGAAGCAGATGGCCTGTTTTCAGCCCTTTGTCAATGTCCTTCATGTGCAGTCATTAGATGGCACATAGGCTCGGATGATGAACCTGTGGACTTTTGTTCCCTGTGTGTTGCTTCAATTTAATCTTTTCGTGCTCTTCCCTTCTTCCTTCGCTTTCTCCCCCCCCCCCCCCCCCAAACTAAGATTTTTGTCAGTATAAATCTCTGCACTCTGGCCAGACTGGTGCATCACCAACTCATAAGACAGTTCCATAATGTATAAGCTTTTGTTGATCTCGTATAATTGTCATAGGTTTTGGTTGAAGCACTTTGTTGCTAACTGACGGCTTGATTCTGAAAAGGGATATGGTAGTGGTAGGGGACAGTATACTGTTCTCTGCAGTCGTGAAGGTGAATTCCAAAGGTTGTGTTGCCTGCTTGTTGCCAAGGTTAAGGACGACATCTCGTGATTGGAGTGGGAGGGGGAGGATCCAGTTGACATGGTCCATGTAGGAACCAAACAGGCAGAATTAGGAATGAGGTTCTGCTGGGAGAGTTTGAGGAGCTAGGGTCGAAATTAAAATGCAGAACCTCACTGGTATTAATCTCTGGATTGTTACATGGGCTATGTGCAAATTGGAATAGGGACAAACAGATTAGGTTAAATGCATGGCTGAAAGTGATGGGAGGCAGCGGTTTTGATTCATGGGGCACTGTCACCAGTACTGAGGAAAAGAGGGAACTGTTTCGTTAGGGTGGACTCCACTTAAAACAGGCTGGGACCAGTGTCCTGGTGAACTGAATAACTAGGGTGGTCGATAGGGCTTTAAACTATTTTTGGTGGTGGTGGTGCAGTGGGAGGACCCGGGAAAGGGTAAATTCAAAAGCAGTAAGTGAAATGTCAAGGTTGTAGACCAATGTACCGATTTTAGTGTTTTTAAAAAAAAAAAAAAAAAAAAAATAGGGCATTAGGGAAAAATAGAAAAAAGTTACAGCTAAAGGCACCATATCTGCGTGAAGCATTCGCAACAAAATAGATGAATTAATAGTACAGATAGAAATGGATGGGTTTGATCTAATGGCCATTACGGAAACGTGGTTGCAGAGTGACCAAGGTTGGCAACTAAACATTCCAAGATACTTGACTTTTAGAAGAGATAGCCAAAACGGAAAAGGGGGTGGGGGTGCGGGGCGTTTAGCTCTGATAAAGGATGGGATAAAGGCGAGAGAGAAAGGATCTTAGCCCGGAAAATCAAGATCCAGCATCGGTTTGGATGGAGCTTGGAAACAAAGGGCAGAAAACACAGGTGGGAGTAGTTTTTCGGCACCCTAACAGTAGTTGTAGTGTCGGGCAGAGTATAAATTAGAGGTGCATGTAACGAGGGAAATACAGTAACCATGGGGGACTTTATTATTCAAATTTGGTTTGCCCTGTCCATGGGAACGGTAGCGTAGTGGTAATGTCACTGGGCTAGTAATCCAGAGGCTTGAGTTCAAATCCCACCACAGCAGCTGGGGAATTTAAATTCAGTTAATTAAATAAATCTGGAATTAAAAAGCTAGTAAATGCTAACAATGAAACTATCGGATTGTTGTAAAAACCCATCTGGTCCTTTAGGGAAGGAAATCTGCTGTCCTTACCTGGTCTGGCCTATGTGACTCCAGACCCACAGCAATGTGGTTGACTATTAACTGCCCTCTGAAATGGCCTAGCAAGTCACTCAGTTGTAAGAATGAAACCAGACAAACCACTCGGCACCGGCTATGGACACGGCAATGGCACACCCAGCCCAGTCGACCCTGCAAAGTCCGCCTCACCAACATCTAGGGACTTGTGCCAAAATTGGGAGAGCTGTCCCACAGACTAGTCAAGCAACAGCCTGACACAGTCATACTCACAGAATCATACCTTTCAGCCAATGTCCCAAACTCCTCCATCACCATCCCTGGGTATGTCCTGTCCCACCGGTAGGGCAGACCCACCAGGGGTGGTGGCACAGTGGTATACAGTCGGGAAGGAGTGGCCCTGGGAGTCCTCAACATTGACTCTGGACCCCATGAAGTCTCATGGCTTCAGGTCAAGCATTGGCAAGGAAACCTCCTGATTACCACCTACCATCCTCTCTCAGCTGATGAATCAGTACTCCTCCATGTTGAACAGAAGAAGCACTGAGTAGCAAGGGCGCAGAGTGTACTCTGGGTGGGGGACTTCAGTGTCCATCACCAAGAGTGGCTTGGTAGCACCACTGCTGACCAATGTGGTCGAGTCCTGAAGGACATAACTGTCAGTCTGGGCTTGCGACAGGTGGTGAGAAAACCAACACAAGGGGAAAAACCTACTTGACCTCGTCCTCACCAATCTGAGTCGCAGATGCATCTGTCCATGACAGCATTGGTAGCAGTGACCACCGCAGTGTCATTTTGGAGACGAAGTCCCGTCTTCACACTGAACACCCTCCATCGTGTTGTGTGGCACTACCATCGTGCTAAATGGGACAGATTTAGCAGCTCAAATCTGGGCATCCATGAGGCACTGTCAGCCATCAGCAGCATTGTATTCCACCACAATCTATAACCTCATGGCCTGGCATATCACTCACTCTACCATTACCACCAAGCCAGGGGACCAGCCCTGTTTCACTAAGGAGTGTAGAAGAGCATGCCAGGAGCAGCACCAGGCATACCTAAAAATGAGGTGCCAACCTGGGGAAGCTGCAACACCAGACAACATGCAGGCTAAAAAGCAGAAGCAGCATACTATAGACAGGGCTAAGTGATCCCACAATCAATGGATCAGATCAAAGCTCTGCAGTTCTGTCACATCCAGTCATGAATGGTGGTGGACCATTAAACAACTAACAGGAGGAGGAGGCTCCATGACTATCCCCATCCTCAACGATGGTGGAGCCCAGCACGTGAGTGCAAAAGACGTTTGCAACCATCTTCAGCCAGAAGTGTCGAGTTGATAATCCATATCAGCCTACTCCAGAGGTCCCCACCTTCACAGAAGCCAGTCTTCAGCCAATTCGGTTTACTCCATGTGATATCAAGAAATGGCTGAGCACACTGGATACAGCAAAGGCTATGGGCCCTGACAACATCCTGGCTATCGTGCTGAAGACTTGTGCTCCAGAACTAGCCATGCCTCTAGCCAAGCTGTTCCAGTACAACTACAACACTGGCATCTGACAATGTGGAAAACTGCCCAGGTATGTCCGGTCCACAAAAAGCAGGACAAATCCAATCCAGCCAATTACTGCCCCATCAGTCTACTCTCAATCATCAGCAAAGTGATGGAAGGTGTCATCGACAGTGCAATCAAGCAGCATTTACTCACCAATAACCTGCTCACTGATGCCCAGTTTGGGTTCTGCCAAGACCACTCTGCTCCCAACCTCATTACAGCCTTGGTCCAAACATGAACAAAGGAGCTGAATTCCAGAGGTGAGGTGAGAGTGACTGCCCTTGACATCAAGGCAGCATTTGAACGAGTGTGGCATCAAGGAGGTCTAGTAAAACTGAAGTCGATGGGAATTGGGGGGGGGGGGGGTGGTGGGGGAGGACTCTGCAATGGCTGGAGTCAAACCTAGCACAAAGGAAGATGGTTGTGGTGGTTGAAGGTCAATTCATCACAGCCCCAGGACATCACTGCAGGAGTTCCTCAGGGCAGTGTCCTAGGCCCAACCATCTTCATCAATGACCTTCCCTCCAACATAAGGTCAGAAATGGGGATGTTCCCTGATGACCCCAGTGTTCAATGCCATTCACAACTCCTCAGATAATGAAGCAGTCCATGCCTGCATGAACATAAGAACATTAGAAATAGGAGCAGAAGTAGGCCAATCGGCCCCTCGAGCCTGCTCCGCCATTCAATAAGATCATGGCTGATCTGATCCTAACCGCCAATCCACTATCACAGAACCATCTCCTGAATCTAACAATTAGACACACGAAATAGGAGCAGGATCAGGCTACACGGCCCCTGGGCCCGCTCTGCTACCCCCCAGGGCCATGACCGATCCGAACCTAGACTCATGTCCAAATTCCTGCCTGCTCCCCGTAACCCTTAATTCCCTTTACTTCTAGGAAACTGACTATTTCTGTTTTAAATTTATGTAATGTAGCTTCCACAGCTTTTTGGGGCAGCATATTCCATGGACCTACCACCCTCTGAGTGAAGTAGTTCCTCCTCATCTCAGTTTTGAAAGAGCAGCCCCTTATTCTAAGACTATGCCCCCTAGTTCTAGTTTCACCCATCATCGGGAACATCCTCCCCGCATCCACCCGATCCAACCCCTTCACAATCCTATATGTTTCAATAAGATCGCCTCTCATTCTTCTGAATTCCAATGAGTAGAGTCCCAATCTACTCAACCTCTCCTCATATGTCCATCCCCTCATCCCTGGGATTAACCGAGTGAACCTTCTTTGTACTGACTCGAGAGCAAGTATGTCCTTTCTTAAGTATGGACACCAAAACTGTACGCAGTATTCCAGGTGCGGTCTCACCAATACCTTGTACAACTGAAGCAATACCTCCCTATTTTTATATTCTATCCCCCTAGCAATGAAAGCCAACATTCCATTGGCCGCCTTAATCACTTGCTGCACCTGCATACTAACCTTTTGAGTTTCGTGCACCAGGACCCCCAGATCCCTTTGTACTTCAGTACTTTCCAGTTTCTTGCCATTAAGATAATAACTTGCTCTACGATTTTTCCTGCCAAAGTGCATAACCTCACACTTTCCAGTATTGTATTCCATCTGCCAAATCTCTGCCCACTTACTTAGCCTGTATGTCCCCTTGCAGGTTTTTTATGTCCTCCTCACTCACTACTTTCCCTCCCATCTTAGTATCATCTGCAAACTTTGATATGTTACACTCGGTCCCCTCCTCCAAATCATTAATATAGATTGTAAAGAGTTGGGGACCCAGCACTGACCCCTGCGGAACACCACTAGTTACTGATTGCCAGTCTGAGAATGAACCATTTATCCCAACTCTCTGCCTTCTGTTAGATGGCCAATCCTCTATCCATGCCAGAATATTACCCCCAATCCCATGATTTTTTTATCTTAAGCAATAATCTTTTGTGTGGCACCTTGTCAAATGCCTTTTGGAAGTCTAAATACACTACGTCCACTGGTTCCCCTTTATCCACCCTATATGTTACTTCCTCAAAGAACTCCAGCAAATTTGTCAAACATGACTTCCCCTTCATAAAACCATGCTGACTTTGTCCTATTAAATTATGATTATCCAAATGTCCTGTTACTGTCTCCTTAATAATGGACTCCAAAATTTTACCTACCACAGATGTTAGGCTAACCGGTCTATAGTTTCCAGCCTTCTGTCTACTGCCCTTTTTAAATAAGGGTGTTACATTAGCAGTTTTCCAGTCTGCCGGGACCTTTGCCGAGTCCAGGGAGTTTTGGAAAATTATTACCAATGCTTCCACAATCCCTACCGCCGCTTCCCTCAAGACCCTAGGATGTAAGCCATCAGATCCAGGTGATTTATCCGCCTTGAGTCCCATTATTTTACCGAGTACCACTTCCTTAGTGATTTTGATCGTGTTTAGCTCCTCCCACCCCCCCCCCCCCCCCCTTTAGCCCCCTGTTTGTCCAGTGTTGGGATATTCTTAGTGTCTTCTACTGTAAAGACTGATACAAAATATTCATTCAGTGTTTTTGCCATCTCCATATTTCCCACCATTAATTTCCCAGTCTCATCCTCTAAGGGACCAACATTTACTTTAGCCACCCTTTTTTCTTTTTATATAACTATAAAAAACTCTTACTATCTGTTTTTATATTTTTTGCTAATTTACTTTCATAATCTATCTTCCCTTTCTTAATCAATCTTTTTGTAATTTTTTTGCTGTCTTTTAAAGTTTTCCCAATCCTCTATCCTCCCACTAGATTTGGCTACCTTATGCCCTTGTTTTTAGTCGAATACTATCATTAATTTCTTTACTTAGCCACGGATGGCTGTCTTTTCTTTTACACCCTTTTCTTCTCAGTGGAATATATATTTTTTGGAAGTTGTAAAATAACTCCTTAAATGTACACCACTGATCATGTATCGTCTTACCCTTTAATCTATTTTCCCAATCCACTCTACTCAATTCCGCTCTCATACCTTCAAAGTCTCCTTTATTCAAGCTTAGCACGCTTGTTTGAGATCCAACCTTCTCGCCCTCTAATTGAATATGGAATTCAACCATGTTATGGTCACTCATTCCAAGGGCAAGGGGATCCTTTACTAGGACATTTTTAATTAATCCTGTCTCGTTACACAGGACCAGATCGAAGGTTGCTTGCCCCCTGGTCGGTTCAGTTACATACTGCTCAAGAAACCCATCCCTAATACACTCAATGAACTCATCCTCAAGGCAGCCCTGCCCAATTTGATTTGTCCAATTAATATGATAGTTAAAACCCCCCATAATTATAGATGTTCCCTTTTTACAAGCCTCAACTATTTCCTGATTGATACTCCGTCCAACAGAGTTGCCACTGTTCGGAGGCCTATAGACTACGCCCACTAGTGTTTTTTTCCCCTTATTATTCCTTACCTCCACCCAAACTGTTTCATTATCCTGATCTTTTGACCCAATATCATTTCTCTGTATTAGTGATTCCTTCCTTTATTAACATAGCCACCCCACCTCCCCTTCCTTCCTACCTGTCCTTCCTGATCGTTAAATTACCTGGTATGTTTAATTCCCAGGCATTGTCACCCTGCAGCCATGTTTCTGTAATGGCCACAAGATCATACCCATATGTAGTTATTTGTGCCATTAACTCGTCTATTTTGTTGCGAATGCTACGTGCATTCAGATAGAGAACTTTCAAAGATGTTTTGTGACACTTAGTTCTTGCTTTTGCCCTTTTTATTACTTTACCTTTTACTCCATACCTTCTGCCCCTTCCTGACATGCTCTGGTTTTCAATTTCCCCACTGCTACCTAAGTCTATGACCTTCTCTGTTGTCATTTTTACTATTTGCTCTCTAGGAACCTCCCCCCCACTAGTTAGTTTAAAGCCCTCTCTACAGCCCTAGTTATATGATCCGCCAGGACTCTAGTCCCAGCACTGGCCAAGTGAAGCCCGTCCCAACGGAACAGCTCCCTCCTGCCCCAGTACTGGTGCCAGGAAGCAAAACCCATTTCTCCCACACCAGTCTTTGAGCCACGCATTTAACTCTCTAATTTTATTTGTCCTAGCCAAATTCGCTCGTGGCTCAGGTAATAATCCAGAGATTATTACCCTTGTGGTTCTGCTTTTTAATTTGGCCCCTAGCTGCTCAAACTCCCTCAGCAGAACCTCCTTCCTTGTCCTATCTGTCGTTGGTACCAACATGGACCACGACAACTGGATCCTCCCCCTCCAAGTTTCTCTCCAGTCCAGAGGAGATGTCCTTAACCCTGGCACGGGCAGGCAACACAGCCTTCGGGACTCTCGCTCTCGGCTGCAAAGAACTCTTATCTATCCCCCTAACGATACTATCCCCTACCACTACAACATTTCTTTTAACATCCCCCCCCCCACTCTTGAATGGCCCCCTGCTCCACAGTGCTGTGGCCAGGTTGCTCATCCTCCCCGCAGTCCCTGTTCCCAACCCCATAGGGAGTAAGAGCCTCGAACCTGTCGGACAAGTGCAAGGGCTGCGGCTCCTCCAACACTACCTCCTGGATCCCCGTACCTGCCTCACTTTTCTAGTCACACCATCCTGGCCACGGACTACATCTGAATTAATTAATCTAATTGGTGTGAATACCTCGTGATACAGAGTCCAGGTAACTCTCCCCCTCCCTGATGTGTCTCAGTGTTTGAAGCTCGGACTCCAGCTCTTCAACACGGAGCCGGAATTCCTCGAGCAGCCAACACTTACTGCAGATGTGATCACCGTGAGCATCAATGGTGTCCATCAGCTCCCACATATTGCAGCAACAACACATCACCTGATCTCCCATTCTATGTAATTAATTAAATTTATTAATAAGCACGGTGGCATAGTGGTTAGCACTGTTGCCTCACAGCGCCAGGGACCCGGGTTCGAATCCGGCCTCGGGTGACTGTCTGTGTGGAGTTTGCACATTCTCCCCGTGTTTGCGTGGGTTTTCTCCGGGTGCTCCGGTTTCCTCCCACAGTCCAAAGATGTGCGGGTTAGGTTGATTGGCTATGATAAATTGACCCTTAGTGTTAGGGGGATTAAATACGTGGGGTTACGGGGATAGGGTGGGATATGTGTTGGTGTCGGGGTTACAGGGATCGGGTGGGATATGTGTCGGTGCAGGCTCGATGGGCCGAAATGGCCTCTATCTGCACTGTGGGGTTTCTGTGATTCTGTGAAATACCCTCTGCCCCGATTCTAGATGGTGAATATCACACCTTAGAAACGATAAACCAAAGAGATTTAAGATTCAAAAGGGAGAAATACTCACCAACCAATCACTTACCTGCTTTCTGGTGATGTCACACTTGGATTACTTTTTACCTCTCTCCTTCCCTCTGAGTTCCCAGACTGGAGATTGGTACGCCTTACCTGGTCTCTGGGACTTTTATAGCCCCGCTCTGCCGCTCAGGCTTCCCGCCAACGCTGTGGGGCCTTACCTGGTCTCTGGGACTTTTATAGCCCCGCTCTGCCGCTCAGGATTCCTGCCGACGCTGCAACAAGACTTGGGTGACGTTCAGGCTTGGGCTGATAAGTGGCAGGTAACATTCGTGTCACAAGTGCCAGGCCATGACCATTTCTAACCACCTCCCCATGACATTCAATGGCATTCCCATTACCCAATCCCCCCACAATCAACATCCTGGGGGTCACCATTGACCAGAAACTTAACTGGACCAGCCACATAAAATACTGTGGCAACAAGAGCAGGTCACAGGCTAGGTATTCTGTGGCAAGTGTCTCACCTCCTGACTCCCCAAAGCCTTTCTACCATCTACAAAGCACAAGTAAGGAGCGTGAGGAATACTCTCCACTTGCCTGGATGAGTGCAGCTCCAACAACACTCAAGAAGCTCGACACCATCCAGGACAAAGCAGCCCGCTTGATTGGCACCCCATCCACCACCTTAAACATTCACTCCCTCCACCACCGTGGCTGCAGTGTGTACCATCTACAAGATACATTGCAGCAACTCGCCAAGGCTTCTTCCAAACCCGCAACCTCTGCCACCTAGAAGTACAAGGGCAGCAGGCGCATGGGAACACCACCACCTCCAAGTCACACACCATCCTGACTTAGAAGTATATCGCCGATCCTTCATTGTTGCTGGGTCAAAATCCTGGAACTCCCTAACAGCACTGTTGGAGTACCTTCACCACACGGACTGCAGCGGCTCACCACCACCACCTTGAGGGCAACTAGAGAGAGGCAATAAATGCTGGCCTTGCCAGCGACGCCCAGATTCCATAAGTGAATAAAAAAAATATGGAGTAATAGTGTGGAAGGCGAGTTCATGGAATGTATTAAAGATAGTTTTCTAGAAAACTGTCGGGGAACCAACTGGGGAACAGGCTATTTTAGATGTTGTTTTGTGCAATGAGAAAGGGTTAATTAATAATCTTGTGAAGGAGGAAGAGTGCTCATTATGAGAATTTTATATTGAGTTATTTACAGTAGTTAAGTACGAAACTAGGGTCCGAAATCTGAAAGCAAACTACGTAGGTATGAGGCAATTGGCTAAGGTAGATTAGGAAACTAGATTAAAAGATGACAGTAGATAAGCAACAGCAAACATTTTAAAGAATTAATTCATAATTTGCAACTGATCTATATTCCCTTATGGAATAAAAACCGCCACAGGAACAGTGGTCCAACCGTGGCTAATGAAGTTAGAGATAGTCTTAGATTAAAGGAAGAGGCTAATATGTTGCCAGAAAGAGTAGTAAGCCTGAGGATTGGGAGACTTTTAGAATTCAGCAAAGGAGGATCAAGAAATTGATGGAAGATAGACTGAGAGTAAACTAGCAAGAAACACAAGAACAGATTGTAAAAGCAATATAGGTATGTAAAAAGGAAGAGATTAGCAAAAGTAAATGTGGGTCCCTTGGAGATGGGAGGAATTATAATGGGGAATAAGGAAAGGGCAGAGACATTAAATTAATATTTTGTAACTGTCTTCACGGTAGATGCACACAGCATACCAGAAGTAGTGGGGAACCAAGGGTCTAATGAGAGTGAGGAACTTGGAAGAAGTATTGGAGAAATTAATGGGACTAAAAGCTGACATCCCCTGGACATGATGGCCTACATCCTAGGGTTCTGAGAGGTGGCTGCAGAGGTAGTGGATGCATTGATTGTGGTCTTCCAAAATTCCCTCGATTCTGGAGTGGTCCTAGTGGATTGAAAGGTAACAATGTAACACCGCTATTTGAGAAAGGAGGGAAGGAGAAAACTGAACTACAGACCAGTTAGCCTGACACCAGTCGTCAGGGGAAAATACTGGAATCCATTATTAAGGAAGTGGTAACCGGGGACTTAAATAATGGCCCAGAAATTCGGGTCGGAGTCTTCCCGCAGGTGCAAGCCTCCGACCTGCACTTAGCTAGTGTGCCGGCCGTTGTGCTGTGGGCCCGCGTGAGATTCCGATCCTGGGCCTGCTCCAACTGCCAGCGCGCAGTGCTTGTGTATCCCAGGGGCGCAGTTAGTTCGAAGCGTCCCCTGGGATCACGTGGGCCATGGAGAGCCAATGGTAGCAGGGAATCTGTATTCATAGATTTGACAGGAAGAGCTGTCCAATCTATGAATACAATGCAGCCCCAAAACATCACTAAAACTTCAAATACATTTTTAAAAAATCACATTTTTAAAATAACTAAATTACATAAATTTAAATTATTGTTTAAAAGTTATTTTTTGAAAAAATTAATTAGTTTCTAACAGGGCTAAAAATAGACTTACATTTCTTTAAAGTATTTAAAAATAATAAACCTGTGGAAAAAATATTTTAATTTAACTTAATTCACCACTTACCTTGTTAAAAGCAGGCCTTGCGACTGCTTTTTAAAAGTGTAACTCCTGGAGACGTACCCTCCCGGAGAAACCTGCAAAAAAAATGGAAGTTCCAGGCGTACGCGCTGCCTCTCCGGCGTACGCGTTCGATCTGTGAACCCCTTCCTTTAAGGGAACGGAAGTTCCGGTTTCCCACGCATGCGCAGTGCATGCACGAAACCGGCACTTTCGTTGGGCCTAAGCGTGAGTACCCAGTGTGTACTCGCCCGTGGGAACCCGAAGTTCTGGCCCCATATGATTGGGCAGGGTCAACACAAATTTATGAATGGGAAATAGTGTTTGACAAATCTAATAGTTTTTCAGGGTGTAACTAGCAGGGTAGTTAAAGGGGAACCATTGGATGTAGTGTATTTGTATTTTCAAAAAGCATTCGATAAGGTGCCACACAAGAGGTTATTACACAAAATTAGGGCTCCTGGGATTGGGGGTAATACATTGGCATGGATTGTGGATTAGTTAATGGACTGAAGAGTAGGAATAAATGTGTCATTTTTGAATTGGCAGGCTGTAACTAGTGGGGTACTGCAAGGATCAGTGCTTGGGCCTCCGCTATTTACAATCTGTTAATGACTTAGATATGGGTACAGTGTAATTTATCCAAGTTTGGTGACGATACAAAGTTAGGTGGGAAAGTAAGCTAGCTGTGAGGAGGATGCAAAGAGGCTACAAAAGGATATGGACAGGTTAAGTGAGTGTGCAAGAACATAGAATATAATGTGGAGTTATCCACTTTGGTAGGAAATATAGAAAACATAGAAACACAGAACATAAAACAGAACAGAAAAGCAGAATTTTTTTTAAATGGTGAGACTGAGAAATGTTATTCAAAGGAACCTGGGTGTTCTTGTACACAAATCACAAAGTTAACATACAGGTACAGCAAACAATTGGGAAAGCAAATGGTATGTTATCCTTTTATTACAAAGGGTTTGGTGTATAAGAGTGAAGAAGTCTTGCTGCAATTATCTAAGGCCTTTGTCAGACCACAGCTGAGGTACTGTGTACAGTTTTGGTCTACTTGCCTTTAGAAGGAGTGGAACAAAGGTTCACTAGACTGATTTCCTGGGATGAGGGGAATTGTCCTAATGAGGAGAAAGTGAGTAGACTAGGCCTATATTCCCTAGAGTTCAGAAGAATGAGGTGATCTCATTGAAACGTCTAAAATTCTTAAGGGGCTTAACAGGCTGGGAGAACATTTCTCCTGGTTGGGGAGCCTAGAATTAGGGGTCAGTCTCAATAAGGAGTCGGCCATTTAGGACTGAGATGAGAAATTTCTTTGATCAAAGGGCTGTGGATTTTTGAGCATCCACAACCCTCTGGGGTAGAGAATTCTAGTCATTAAGTATATTCAAGACAGAGATTGATAAATTTTTGAATACTAAGGGAACCAAGGGATTTGAGGATAGTGTAGGAAGGTGGAATTGAAGTAGATCAGCCATGATCTTGAATGGTGGAGCAGGCTAGAAGGATCAAATGGCCTACTCCTGCTCCTATTTTTTTTATCTTAGGTTCTCGTGGTTTAAATAGCAACCTTAACATTTAGGTTTGTAATGTGTTGAATATGTGCATCTGTGTTCTGAAGCTTCCCAAACTTCAGTTTAAAGACGGTTTGCCTATGAAGATGATTTTGGAAAAATTATTTAGGAAATAACGCTAAGCGCCCTCCAATCCACTTGTGGATTCCTGTCCCTTTGTATACTAGTGGTGGTTCAACAAACATTTCTGTTGCGGTTATCAGTTCTATTGCTGGCTGACATCTGTTTCCCATTTTTTAAAAATTTTCTAAAATAATCTTAATCAAGAAATTGATTTCTCCTTTTAATTGGATAATTAGAATATAAAAATATTGTCATTTTGCATAGATGGTAGTCTGCTTTTGGGGACAGTTCAAATATAAGTACAGGTGTTCTCAATCAGGTGGTCTTCATTTTATAACTTGGTGGGGAACTAAACATGTCCTCTCAAAATAGTTAAGATTAGTTGTGTATTATTTGGGAGGAAGCATGCAGCTTTTCGATGAGGCAAGTCTTTTCTGCAGCTTGTGTTCTAAAACTTTGGCATCAGCAGGTGATCCTGGATTTATTACAAAGTTCTAGTGACCAGTGCCTTAGTGTGTCCACCAACAGGAATCTGACTGGGCTTGGTTGCCCTAACTGCCACTCATGGTACCAGGAAAGGTCAGTGATGCCCCTGTTTCAGCTGTACGTGTGGGTGCTGAAACCTACACTAAAGACTGTTGAGGATGTTGGTCATCTTAAATCCTTTGTGCTTTTGGAAAGTTTCCACATTGTGCAGAACTATAATTTTTGACGTGGTGCATATATTGCCATTATCTGATTAGTGTATCCTAAGGTTTGTTGCATTTGAGGGACTAAGAAAATCAGTGAAGGTAGCTTATCGTTGTTGAAATCTGAATTTTAAGTGTACACTGTGTCTTCCAGAAAGTTAGTTGAGTTTGCCATGAGTGGGTTTTTTCCTGTTCTTAGCTGGACCACTGGATGGAGCTGCATCCTATGCAGAATACTTCTTAAGAGAGCGATAGTATAGCATAATTTGGGTATCCTGCTGTAAGCATATCTTGAGCCCTTGTCAATTGGGCTTGGTTAGGTAGTGTGCTGACCAGCCTGACATCTTTGAACATATTGTTTGTTGCCTCCCAAATCCGTACCTATTTTTCCTGTGACCCCATATGTTTGAATCTCTCCAATCAGGCTTTTGCCCTGGCACAGCAATGAAGCAGCCCCAATCAAAACCACAAACCACATCCTCTGTGACCATGATCATGGTTCATTAACCCTCGTCCTCCTCTACCTTTTTGCAGTCTTTTATACGGCCGATCATGCCAGCCTGCTCCAGCACACCTCTTATTCAGCTCCAGTGGGGCTGCCCTGACTTGGTTCCACTCTTAACTATCCAATCCTAGCCAGAGCATCTCCAGCAATGGCTGCTCTTCTTACCCCTGCAGTTCTGCTTCTACATGCTGTCCCTTGAGACATCATCTGCAGACATGGTTAGCTTCCATGTATGCTGACAGCACCTAACTCTATCTCTCCACCAGCTATCTCGACCCTTTTACTGCCTGTGTTGTTGGACTTGGTCAGACATCCAGTCTTGCTGAGCTGTAATTTCCTCCAATTAAACTTTGGGAAGACTGAAGCCATTGTCTTGAACCCTGCCACAAACGCCATACCTTTGCCACTGATACCATCCCCATCTCGGCCACTCTGGCCGTCCCTGAACTGAGATTTCTACCCTATATTCTCTCCTTTGCCTACTTTCACCTCTAACAGCTCCAGCCTTAGCCTGTCTGCTGCTGAAGCCCTCATCCATGCTGCCTTCAAGTCCACACTTGACTATTTCAGTGCTCTCCTGGCCAACCTCCCAGCCTCTATGCTTTGTAAACTTCAACTCATCCAAAATTCTGTCCGTATTCTATCCTGTGCCACGTTCTGTTTACCCTGCACCTCTGTCCTTGGTGACTTACATCCGCTCCCCCAGTGCCTTGGATTAAAAATGTTACTGCACGTTCCAGCACCAAAATTAAAACTCATAGTTGCCTGCATTTCAATAGTATCAGTGAAAGGTTCAATTCCTCAGTCAAGATTCATTGAAAGAAAGCATAAGATGTTAAACTGAGCTTCTGTCTAACCTCAAGTGGATGCAAAAGATCCCATGGCACTATTCAAAGAGCAACTGAGTTTATCTTTGTGTCCTAGCTAATATTTATCCCTCAACCAAAAGTGCTAATGCAGATTACCTGGTCATTATCTCATTGCTGTTTGTGGGGCCTTCCTGTGTGCAAATTAGCTGCTGCATTCTCTACATTACAACAGTGACCACACTTCAAGAGTACTTCATTGGCTGGGGGATGGCCTGAGGTCATGAAAGGTGCTATATAAATGCAAGTCTGTCTTTTTTCTGTCTTGTCTAGCTCAAATTCTGGTTTAAAGCCTTCAGTCTTTTTAAAATTGCAGATGTCTTTCCAGATTGTGTGGATCTCAAAGATCTTTACATTAATTAGCTTATTGAGCAATGCTAAAAGTAGTAAGACTAATAATTTGTAAGGAAATCTGTCAGCTGGAAAGCTAGGAGTAAATATACATGGAAATTCTGCATTTGGGAATGGTGATTGAGGTGCAGGGTAAAGTTTCCAAAGCTTGCTTAGTTTTAAAATCTTTGTTTCTAAGCATTTGGAAGGGAATGACAGTATCCCAAATTGGAGATGATTTAATTTTGCACATGCTTTTAAGTGTCAGATTTTGCTAATGGAAAAACTGCAACGATTTTAAACTTGAGTTCTAATTGCAGTCTGGGTGGTCGCAATGTTAACAGGTAATTGCTGCCAACAGGAAAGGCAATATTTACAGCAATCTATATACAGGAAACTTTGTGCTATCTGGCACCCACGGGACCGAGCTGCTGCCGTTGCCTCAAAACTGCAGTACTCTCCAGAGTTAATGTTGAGAGGTATGGAGATTCTTATCTCCGTATTTGACAACAAACACTGTTGCTTAGCAACAGCTTCTAAACACTCGGGTGTGGCCCTAAAGCTCTAGCTGAAGCTGTTGCTATAGCGACAGACCTTGCACAGCTTGACTGTTCAAACAAAGCAAAAAAAACACAAAAAGAATAAAAAACGGCGGCTGATTTTTGCCGGTGGCTCCAGATTGCCGGATAGCACAAAGTTTCCTGTATTGCACTTTTGTATGTTGTGCTTGCAATATAGGGACATAAATTACACATGTACAAGTTAAAGGGTTTTATTAATGTTTCTTTCTTGCTCAGCAACCCCCAAAGCCCAATGTATGTGATTTATTTGTAGTCTGCTCCAATAAGTGCTCTGTTTAGGGTTCAGAACTGCATAATTTCTCCTCCATCAACACCCTTACTGGTACAGTGCTTTGGAGCATTCTTGTGAAGGATGGATGGTATTCCTAATTAAATCCTGGCTAAGTCTAGGTGCCCCATACCAATTTTATTAAGCAGTGACTAAATATTGCTTCAAGATGTCAAGTGTATATAGGTAACTTTTGTGTGCTTTTGGAGTTATGAATTCTAAGAAAAATAAATGGTGCAGTAACAGACTGACTGCAGTATTCTCTCAAAGACCATATGTGCTTGTTTAGAAAAGTCCTTCTCCAGCACAGATTGCATAAAAAAAAAAATTAAAAAAAATTCAATATTGCAGATTACTGTAAATTGGAACAACCAATCCATTTTGGCTATCCTATTCACTCCATAGGCTATGTATCTCTGGACTTTACATTAATATCTTGTGAAATTCTGCATAAATGCTCCTTGAGTTCCAAAGGTAATCATGTAAACTTTAGAATAGTTACTCACCCTTGGATCTGTACTATTTAACCCTGGCTGGCTGTTTCCTATAGATGACTTGCGTATCTGTGGCCCAACACCAGAGTGTTTAATTATTTCTTGGTCGATGTAACTTTTATTCTTATACTCAGATGTTTTCTACTTTTTTTGTTATTAAGATGGTGTTAGTTGCTGAGTGTCTGTTGTAAACTTGTATAAAGACAAAGTGGAAATCACTTCTACAGTATGATGCCACAATAATGAAGTGACATCATAAAGCATCTATAATTTTCTTGCTTGGGTTTTGAAAACTAGACTAATGGATGATGGGACTGCAATAAGTTTGGCTTTGGTAGATAGCAGAATACTGTCCCTATGGCTATCTACTGGTAATGGAGCAGGAATGTTGAACAGAATTCCATTTATATTCTGGTAACTTGGCAAAAATAGAAAAATGCGTGCTTTAAAAGTCTGCACCAGGTTTGTATACAGAAATCTCAAATTACTAGGTATTTTTGTAGATTTTAAAATCACTTTCTTCCTCATCTGCTATGGGGTTGGATAATCCATTGATCCTGTGCTTGTTTGCAGGTACTGTAATTATTTCTGTTTTCGTTTTTTAAAATGGTGATGAGAACTGTCTCCTCTGCTCTCGCGACAGGGTTTTGGGTGCGAGACTTTTTAATTCAGTGATGCACTTTTATTACAAAGTACTCCTTTTAGCTTCTACCCCTTTAATAAAGCAGAGTTAAGTGCATTTTGTTCAATATTTCTACAATGCTGTGAGGGATGGCTTGCCATCTGTCATGGACAGTTACTTACCAGCTTTCATTCCTCCTGTAGCCTAAACAAGAGGCATCACTACTCTTTATCTATAGTATGCATCTTAATTGTGCCTTTTTTTATTTAACACTTGGACTAAACCAAACACACAGGTAATCCAAACATAGTACAACAGAGAGGTCAACATCAAATGCCAGTATACCAAAGCCAACCATAGTATCTCAGCGGAAGATGTGATCAGCAGTTTTAAAGCCTGCTTAACAGAATAGATAACGCATGTTGGCAGTCAGTCATTGACAGTACCCTAGTCTGTCGGTTCACATTTGAAAGTTTCTACTGGCGATACAGTGGGTTCATCAGACCATGTTTTTATGATGTAATCAGGCCTAAAGCTCAGTTTACCAATTTTGGCCCAAAGATGCTTGGTGTCCTATTGGTGTTCAATATCTAGGCTGGTCCACCTATGCTTGTAATGCTGGCTTCTGGTAATGGGAAAATTGATATTTTCCATGTGGCGAATAGGGCATTTCAATTTTTCTGAATTAACTGTTCTGTTGACATTCGCAAAGAATTGGAGATGGAGGGAAAAAACTGTTGTATTGTTTTCCAGCCTTGAAGCTGGATAATTGCACTTTCCAGCCTTGTTTCAAGTCCTAGTCTCCAACAAAACTTGTCTTGCTACTGAACTAGTGTTGGCATACACCAAGTGAGATTCAGTTGTGCAGAAGCTACCAAACACACTTGCATGTTGCTCAAGTGCAGTTCATAATATGTTAACACTAATTAAAAAAACATACATTTCTTTGCAGAAGATCTGAACTTGATGCAAAATCTAATAAATTCAAGTTGAGTCTAAAAGGAATAGTTTTCTGCAGTCAACATTCAGACGGTAGGAACTTTCAAATGTGACTTGACAGACAAGGGCACCGTCAATGACTGACTGACTGCCAACATGTGTATGCATCATTAAACTAAACTAGTAATGAAATCCATCTAAAAGAACTCCACCCATTTGTATGAAATGTTAATCTCCGTTCTGCACCCTTAATTGGCCTGTTGTCATCCTCTTGTGGTTTTCTTTAAGCCCCAATCTACTTTTAAAGTTAACTCTCTCCCACTCCTGAATGTCATACAATTGAGTGACTACTTACTGCTGTAGGTATTTTTCCTAACTTGCCTAGTTGGTGGGATACCAGTGTAAGCTTATTTGTTGCCACAAGCAAGTGAATTTACAGTGTAAAACAAACTGGTGCATACTATAATTGTCATAGTCACTTACACTCTTGTTGCTTACTCTGATTATCACTTGCAGAGGTTTCCAAACTTTCTTTGCTGTATCCCCTTTTGGAGAGTCGGTACCATGCATGACACCTCAAACAGTGGGGGTGGAAATAGTCTCTGCCAGTTGTGCAAAACGGTGAAAAGTGAATCGGCAGCCTTTTACACCATACCCGATTTTTTTTTTTTTTTTTTTTTTTTTTTTTTTTAAATTTTTTTTTTCCATTTGAAGTCAATGGTCGGGCACGGTGTAAAATGGGCTGCCAATTCACTGGTCCATTTTGCGCTACTGGCAGTTTAAGCTCCCATATTTTTTCATAGAGCAAGGTTTTTTTCCCTCTGCTAATATAAATAGGATTGCTTAAGACAGAAAGCAACATAAATAGTAGCAGTACTATACAACTGAATAAAATGACTTGCCCTTGTCTCGAAGGATGAGCCTGTTTGCTAGCGCACAATTTGTGGAATCTTGGCTTGATTTTGGAGTGTTTCAACAGCAAATCTGTCCCTGCATTCAACCAGCTTCTATACTTGTTTTATCCCACTCGACACACAACTTGAGGCAAATTCATCAACAGCTCTTTGGGACAACTCTGAACTTTTTTTTGAATTGGGAGCCAGAACTGATCAAGATACGTAACTTTAAAATTGTTTCTCAAAACCGAGTCACCAGAACTGTTGATCAAATTCTCCTTTAGACTCCACACAATCGTGACCTTTTCTGCAGTCCTCTGAAAACCGATTTCCAACCCAGGTGAAATCCTGAAATACACTTGCTGCTTTCAGGAAAATATTTGCTGAAATTTATGCAAAGCGGAGATGTCCAGAATTACATTTAACTTCTTGGACTGACATTTTATAGTCCATAATTACAAAACAATGTCGGGAACGTAGTTACATTGTCTTGCAGCACAGGATGTTTGAATTCCTGCTGATTTTATAAATGTGGAAGTTGAACTAACTGATTACTGTGCAGCAGAAGCAGCTCTGAATAGTCTAACTTTCACTTTTAGAAATCGGGAATTCAAACATAATGTGCTGTGATCACCTTATGCAAGGCTGCAGCGGTGTATACTTTTTCTTTGAATATAAACTTAACTTTGCCCAGCTGCTTTAAAACTTTAAGGAATTCATACTATGATGCCGCCTCTGGTTGTGTCGGTGGTTCTTCTCAGCCAGCCTGCCTTCATCATGCGTCCCCAATATCCTTGTCTGCCCCTCCGCGCGCGCCCCCCCCCCCCCTCCCAAAAGTTTGGAAACCTCTGACCTGTTGAGGTTGTCATTTGGAAGAAATGTTGTGATTGGAGCAGAGATTTTGTTTTACTAGGTTCAGACTGATTAGCTACATCAATGAGTAAATATGGTATATTCTACTAATGTACCAAATGTAAACATTCACGTCTAATGGTCTTGCTGGCCTAGTCCCATTTTTGATGGATGTAAGCTTACTTGCCACATGTAGGTCTGAGTGTATGGATATCTTGTGTTACTTCACTGTATAATGACCCCACATTATCTACATGCTCTTTCTCTGCTCCCATGTTGAAGATTTTAATTGGTTAAAGATAATAAAATATCTTTCATTTTGGTGCCACTTATTGCAGGGACTGGGACCACTTTTATTAGGTTCTCAGTCCCAGCAAAGCAAACTTTGACATCTTACCACACGGCTAGTTAACTTCTTTTTGATTCGTTGTCTTTAGTTACAAACCTGACGACGTTTGTGGGGCCTGACCAGCGCCCAGTTGCTAACTTTGCTGCCCAGTCTGTTGGTTTTAAAAATGCTTAAGGGCCTTGGCTCCAAAGATATGGAATGAGAACAATGGCTGTCGTAAGATTATGATCCTCCTTTTGGAGATGGCGGAGGGATGGTTAATGGGATTAAAATGTTAAAATTAAATCAGCCGTTGCAATACCAAAGTGTGTTGTCTGCTCACTATTTTTAGCTATGCTTGATTGAGGGTCTTCTGTCCATGGAACTGGGCACCGGTGAATGAGAAGAGCATTTCATGCTTTCAAGGGGTATTGTTTCCCCTGCAGCATTTAAATGTTTGCTCCATTCCTGGAGCAACCTGCTCTTAAAAATTGGTTTGGAGCAATTGTATGGGCTATCTGCAACTTTGATGTTTTTCTGAGTTGGTGTGAAAAGACCTACCTATGCTTTTCAAAGACAATACATTTGTGGGGCCCCTTTTATTTAAAAAAAAAAAAAATAAATAAATAATAATTTTGGAAACTTGGTACAGCCATTCTCTACTTCAATTGAATACTTCTGAATTCCTGCCATATTTATAGGTGGCTGGGAATATGTGTAGGTAGGTGTAGCTCAAGACCAAAGTAGTCTTGCAATTTAAGATTATGCTGAAGGAAAAGGATATCAGTGCTACAAATTGAAAATTTTTTCACTTAATTACGTGAAGCCCTTCCAGTTCAAATACGACATGAGCTGTAGAGGTCCTTCTGTTTGACCTCTGCACTCTGGTATAATAATGCAAAGTTATTTGCAGCTTTGTTTTCAATTTAATTCATATAACCAGTTGGCACACAGTGACATGGCTCATCCCTTTTGACGCTTTCCAAGGCTAAATACTGAAACGCAATGTTACTTCAATTAGTTTGTTCTGCAGGGACACTGGGAAATGAGGTTGTATCTTTCAGGGTCATCTTTAAAGGTGACTGATAAAGCCCAGCCAATGTGTTTTTTTTGAAGTCACATGGTGGAGGCATTTAATTTGCTCATGGTAGGTTCTCCTGCTGAAGCATATTTTTCAGAAGTTAAAATACGCTCACAGGTTGAAATTGATAGGCTGGTATTCGAGAAGGAGCCCTGTTTCTAATTGCAGCACTATCACTGATTTTTTTTCCAGTTTAATACTGCTGGTATGGCAAATACCAGAATGTGGCCTTTCTGGGTTGCAATTTTTTTTGTTTACGGCTTTGTATCAGAACAGCTGATACGAGCAACCTAATAGGCCAGCTGCTGAATTGTGTCAGATATGAATTGTCAGATACGAAAAGCCATAACAACATAAATAGGAGCAGGAGTAGGCAAATTGGCCCCTCGAGCCTGCTCTGCCATTCAATAAGATCATTGCTGATCATCTACCTCAGCGCCACTTTTCTGCACTATCCCCATATCCCTTGATTCCCTTAATATCCAAAAATCTATCGATCTCTGTCTTGAATATACTCAATGACTGAGCCTCCACAGCCCCCTGGGGTAGAGAATTCCAAAGATTCACCACCCTCGGAGTGAAGAAATTTCTCCTCCTCTCGGTCCTAAATGGCCGACCCCTTATTCTGAGACTGTGACACCTGGTTCTAGACTCCCCAGCCAGGGGAAACATCCTCCCTGCATCTACCCTGTCAAGCCCTGTAAGAATTTTGTATGTTTCAATGAGATCACCTCTCATTGTTCTAAACTCTAGGCAATATCGACCTAGTCTACTCAATCTCTCCTAGGACAATCTTCCCCCCGCTACCAGGAATCAGTCTGGTGAACCTGTGTTGCGCTCCCTCTAAGGCAAGTACATCCTTCCTTGGGTAAGGAGAACACAACTGTACACAATACTCCAGGTGTGGTCTTACCAGGTCCCTATATAATTGCAATAAGACGTCTTTACTCTTATACTCCAATCCTCTTGTAATAAAGGCCAACATACCATTTGCTTTTCTAATTGCTTGCTGTACTGCATGTTAACTTTGTGATTCATGTACAAGGACGGTCCCTCTGAATATCAACATTTCCCAATCTCACCATTTAAAAAAAAAAAATACTCTGCTTTTCTATTTTTTCCTACCAAAGTGGATAACTTCACATTTCTCCATTATATTCCATTTGCCATGTCCTTGCCCACTCACTTAGCCTGTCTATATCCCCTTGAAGCCTCTTTGCATCCTCCTCACAACTTACATTCCCACCTAGCTTTGTATCATCAGCAAACCTGGATATATTACATTTGGTCCCCTCATCCAAATCACTGATGTAGATTGTGAATAGCTGGGGCCCAAGCACTAAGCCTTGTACCCCACTAGTTACAGTCTGCAACACGAAAATGACCCGTTTATTCCTACTCTGTTTTCTGTCCGTTAAGCAATCCTCGATCCATGCTAGTATATTGCCCCCAATCCCATGAGCCCTAATTTTGTTTAATAATCTCGTGTGGCACCTTATCGAATGCCTTCTGAAAATCCAAATACACCACATCCACTGGTTTCCCCTTATCTATTCTGCTAGTTACAACCTCGAAAAACACTCATTTGTCAAACACTATTTCCCTTTCATAAATCCGTGTTGACTCTGCCCAATCCTATTATTTTCCAAGTGCCCTGTTACCACGTCCTTTAATAATAGATTCGAGTGATACCTGATGACTGCTTTCTCCCGACTGCTATATGTATCGGTGATTGATTTGAAGAGTGCAGTGCAGGTTGTGTCTGTGAATAGGGCTCTTAGAAAGCTCTTGCAATTTGGTATTTTCCAACTGGCTGGCCCATACTTGTGCAGAATCTGCCACATCCTGCTTTAGAGCATTGAGATACTGGGCCTAAATTGTGCCAGTCCCAGTGTTTGCAAAATGGGTGGAGAGATGCTTGCAGCACCACCATCACTACCACCTGGTTAGACTAGTGGGCTGAATATAAATGGTAACATTGTGCAGTAGTGAGTGCCAAATGAAGTCCTTGTGGGGATGTAAAGGCCCCTGGGAGTGGACTGCAATTGTTTATAAAATAGCTTGCATTCTACAAAACTGGAGAAGGACAGCAAAAGCAAAATCTGCAGATGTTGGAAATCTGCAGTTAACAGAAAATGCTGGAAATACCCTGGTCACGTTGCATCTGTGGAGAAGATGGGGTTGATGACCTTTTTGCCAGACGAACCGCAGTGCTGTTTTCCAATGTTGAGCTCTCGGGGCCTGTGGTTTGCGTACAAGTGCAAATTCTGTGCTTGTGTGCTCTGAGCTGCAATTGGTGAAAGGGTTGTATGGTACGCACACAGGTTACTACACCTACCAGAAGTTACCTATCTGGGTGTGCTGTCTATCTGCTTTAATTTTTATTGAAACGCTCTAAATGGTGTGAATAGTTAAATGTTTTGTGGAGCTATTTCAAATGTATCTCTAAATGGCCATTCTTCACGTGACCCCAGATTATGAAGGTGATCGCAGCTGAGCTTGATCTTGACATTCTCTCTCTTTTTCTCCTTCCCCCCCCCCCCCCCCCCCCCCAAAATCCGTATGCATGTACTTTAGTCACTACGATTGTAGTTAAGAGCAGGAACTAAGGATGAATTTTGTCCTTTCCAGCTGTGACCTATTTGTGTTTAGCTGTTATCTTGTTTGAGTTCATACTGCACAGACCAGCAATCAAGCCTGGGATCTGGAGTTCTGTGTGCCTTGGTGCTGAATTGTACTGTTGAAGGTTCTAGTTTGTTAGCTCGATGGGGTGGTGCTTACTATAATACAATTACATCATTATTAGACCAGCAAACAATTACAAGCTATCAGAAACTTGTACTTCCACACCTTATTTGTGTAGTTGAAAACAACCATTTGCTTTGTTAAAACATGCTTCTATTTGAATAACTGTTATTGACCACATTATTCAAACCAGGTAAATTTTTAAATTTAAGAACATTTGGTCACATTTGTGAGGTTGAGGTTTATAATTATTTGATCTGGTCAAAGTTTTCCGATTGAGGTGTAATGAAATGGTGGGATTTGCTTGCTGCTCAATATAGTTTAGAATTAATGGCGCTGACAGATTTTGCAGAACAAGAACTACTTTGCGATGTGAAATACAAGGGAGTTAAGCTCATGTAGTGAACGAGTATAGACGAGCAGCATCTGTGGAGAGAGGAACAGTTAACGTTTCAGCTCAACTGATATTTGTAACGTTGGTGTTTGGGGCATGTGTGCGCAAACTACATTGGTACAGAAAATTTGAGGAGCATTACTCTTATCTAAAACTCAGCAGACCATTAGAGTGGTTATCAGATCTCGGCCCTTTTAAAATAAGAGCACTGATTTCTCTCCTCAGCCTAAACTCACCTATTCAGACTTACTGGAACCCCTGCTAGAAAGTAGTGCAGATGACCAACTAGGGATACTCCTGTATCAACTTCTTAATGACAGCCAGGGTAGACTACAAGTGGTAGCTGGTTATTTGATGCCTTTGGCTTAAAAGAAAGTTTAAAACAAACACTCAGCTGAAAATCAACTAAACCACAAAGGTACAGTCTTCTGCATTTGGAGTGAGAAATCTTGCAGAAAGTATCTTTTTGGTTAGGCATAAAAAGTGAATTTCCAGTACCAGGTACATACCACTGTGTACACTGTACTGGTGTGACATCAGCCCTCCAGTTTCCATCAAAAGCTTCTTCGGTGGTAACAGCTACCGTCTCCAAGGTGAAGATTCAACATAAGAACATAAGAAATAGGAGCAGGAGTAGGCCAATCGGCCCCTCGAGCCTGCTCCGCCATTCAATAAGATCATGGCTGATCTGATCCTAACCGCCAATCCACTATCACAGAACCATCTCCTGAATCTAACAGAATTAGGCACACGAAATAGGAGCAGGATCAGGCTACACGGCCCCTATCTGTTATCATGGAAGCGAAGGAGATATACTGACAGTCTTCAGGGAGACCTAGCTTTGGGTGTCCTGTTGTAGAAAGGACATTAAAGTCACACGAGTGCATACTGTATAGATTCTCCAGGATGATGCCAGGGTTGGAAAATTAGTGATTTAGGAGAAACGTGAGATGCTGGGACTACCGGAAGCAGAAGCTTTCCTACAGGGAGTGGATGATGTCGAGACCATTGCATCTTTCAAGGGACAATTGTATAAATATTTGAACTAGAGGAGGATACAATGCTATGGGGAGAGCACAGGGCAGTGGAATTAGTTTTTGTTTGCTCTACAAAAGAGCCAGCCTAGACACGGTGGGCTGAATGGATGCCTCATGTGCTACAAACTTCTGTAGTTCATAAGAGGATCTGGTCTGAGCAGAAGGGAACGTTGTATGTTCCCAAGCCCAGCAGATACTCCGATCAATTATGTCAGTTATGGATTTACTGAAGTACATGTATTTGTGTAGTGGTCTTCAGCATCTTTGCCACTTTTCCTAAGAAGCATGATCTTGCTATTTTCTCTCGTGGTCTGAGAATTGTTAACTCCTGTGTGTGTCTGATGGACTGAGTTGATGTCTATCAGGGAAATAGAAGTTATCCAGCCTCATTACTAGAAAAGACTTGGTGCCAGCAGCAACTGTGTGTATTTTAATGTCTTGTGCACTAAAACTCACTTGCACAGAGGATTGTGATGTCATTACAATAGGTTTATTGATCTACATCAGGTCATTGGGAAATTACTGTTCCAGTATAACAGTGAATTTAAGATGGAGAGTACAGAAGAACAGCAACAAACTTCTGAAACAAATGGGGATTGAGCGATCGTGATATGATGGTTTGTCTTTTTGAGACCAGAAGTTTCATTTATGCAATGGTGGGATTTTGCTGCAGTTAAATTTGCCCCATTTGAGTCTAGAATGGACACACTGGGACTACTTTGATATATTTCAGAATATATGTGGATGTTGTAATAATAGCTAAATGTTTCAAAACTACTGGTGTGTCACCAAGTAGTTAGCTTTTAAGTTCAACAATAAAAGTGCTATTATAAATTAACTTGACATCAATCTTCATTTAATCAATCTGGGAAGAACCCCAGTGGAGATTGATGACATCTCAATTTGTTCCAATTAGCTTTTCAGCTTTAGAAATCTTAATACTGGACTACTTTGGTGTAGGTTTTGAAGTAATCACATGTCTGATCGGAACTTGATTTCAGAGCCCTAAAATTTACTCGCATCTGTAATTTTTGCTGGTAATCAGTTGCTGAAATATTGAATAACATGCCTATTTTTGCAGACTTGAGTTGAACTTGCAATTCCACTTCACAATGTACCAGATTAGTTATGAAACTGGACCTTTTTGGCAACATGGGTGTCTGGTCCATTTGTATAAGTTTTGTTTATATTTATATATTTGCCTATCTGTAGCTTTGTACGTGTAAGTGCAGAATGCACAGTAGGTAAGCACTATTCTCCTATGTTTGCGCTATTGATGGTAAATAGAGATTTGTTAGTTAATTTTTGCTCATTTGTTCAACTTTAATATATAGATGCCATCTAATTGGAAAATAAAAGGAATAGCTCTCCAGGAAGACTTTGCAATTTCCAGCCTGTGCTGAATAGTAAGGATGGCATCGTTTTCTCATCAATTTATTCTGTTTTAGTCCTTGACAATTGTTTCATGTTTGATTATTTTACAGCCTTTGAAAATCCTTGAGTTTCTGCAACTTTTTCTTTGCCACTTTTGGTGTTGATACTTCCTTTGGACAATGTTTTTAATTTAGTCCCTTTTGTCAAGATACGATCTGAAGCAGCATTTTTTTGGTTCGTCCCTTCAATGATCAACTCTATCAACGCTGATGTGAACGAGGTTTAAAAGTTGCACATCCTGTCATTCAGCCATTCCAATTAGTACCTATGATTACTGCTTGCTTTCTCTTACAACATTAAAGTTGGTGCTTGGTCGGTCCCAAAGTTACAGTGGACACTGGATAAGAGCTGTGTCTAGTTATAAAATGTTATCTATTCATGTGATTTTTAGTTAAGCCAATGTTTGGATGTTAAAATGCTTTGGCTATAAGCATTCTCTTTAACCACAACCCAAAAGCAAAGGACAGAGTAAACATACAATACTGGCTGGGGGTGAACAGGACCTTATTGTCTTGCGACCACAGGCATTAAAAAGGAGTATCTCGCCAAAAGAATATTTCAATAAGCTAGTAAAATTCAGGCAGCAAGGGCGTGGCTCTGTCCATTGCCATCTACTTGGGCAAAAGTAGTAATTTTGATCACTGGTTTGGGAGAATGTGGGATTTCTTCGCACTTGTTTATTGTAAAAAGGCAGTCTTGATCTGGTGTCAGAAATTGCATGGAGGAATATTTGGCTGATGGCTTTCCCTATTCTTGAGTTTACTCTTGTTACATTACAAAGGTGAGGCAAAACTCTAGCACCCATGTTCTATTCATGCAAGATTCAGTTTAAAAACTGGAAAAGGATTGAGAATTTTAATGTTTTGGTTCAAGAAAATGTTTTGGCATATCTAAGTTTAGAGTGTTAATCTGCTGATTTTCTTCTATACAAATTTGTCTTGTAATTTTTTTCAGCTTTAGTCTGAACAATATGGTCATGCTGTTTTTCCAACTATTAAAATGATCAGTAGCAAATAGTGGGCAACTCTGAAATCTTCCAATGTGAAATAAATAGGTAAAAGGATAATTAAAGCTATTTCACTGACTACATGCACAAGCTTTTTAAGTTTCAATTCATAGGAAACTGTCATGTTTCTGTGAGCATAAATAGTATTTGAGAGAGCCCCAATTATAATAACCTAAGTAGGAGTAGGCTCTACGGCCCTTCGGGCATGCTCCATCATTCAGTACGATCATCTTTGACCTCAACCCCACTTTCCCACCCGACCCTCATATCCCTTGATTCCCCTTGAGTCCAAAAATCTATCGATCTCTGGCTTGAATATACTCCGTGACTGAGCTTCCACAGCCCAGTGGGAAAGAGAATTCCAAAGCTTCACAACCCTCTGAGTGAAGAAATTTCTACTCCAATCAGTCTCAAATGACCTCTTATCCTGAGAATATGCACCCTAGTTCTAGACTCTCCAACCAGGGGACATGGTCTCTCAGCATCTACCCTGTCAAGCCCCCTCAGAATCTTGTGTTTCAAATGAGATCACCTCTCATTCTTCTTAACTCGAGAGTATAGGCCCATCAATCTTTCCTCATAGGGTGACCCTCTCATCCCAGGAATCAATCTAGTCAACCTTCATTGCACCCCCCCCCCCCCCCCCCCCCCCCCCCAAGGCAAGTATATCCTTTGGTACGGAGTCCAAAACTGCGCACAATACTCCAGGTGTGGTATAATTGCAGCAAGACTTCCTTCCTCTGGTACTCCAACCCCTTTGCAATAAAAGGCCAACATATCATTTCCCTCCGAACACCAACATTTAATAGTTTCTGACCATTTAAAAAGTATTCTGTTTTTCTGTTCTTCCTACCAAAGTGAATAATCTCTCATTTCCCCACATTACACTCCATCTTTCACCACCTTGCCCACTCTCACTTAACCTGTCTATCTATTTGCAGACTTTGTCCTGCCTACAGCTTACTTTTCTGCCTAGCTTTTTATCATCAGAAAACTTGTATACATTACACTTGGGTTTCCTCATCCAAGCCATTTATTATATAGATTGTAAATAGTGGAGACCCTAGCACTGATTCTTGCAGCACCACACTAGTAACATCCTGCCAACCTGAAAATGACCTGTTTATTCCTACTGTTTTCTGTCCTTTAACCTATTCTCCATCCATGCTAATATATTACCTCCAACCCCATGAGCCCTTATCTTGTGTAATAACTGTGGCACTATCGAATGCCTTTTGAAAATCCAAATATACTCCATCCCCTGTTTCCCCTTTATCTACCCTGCTAGTTACATCCTCAAACTAATAGATTTGTCAAACATAATTTCCTTTTCATAAAACCCTGTTGACTCTGCCTAATCATATGATTTTATAAGCGCCCTGTTACCACTTTCTTAATTTTCCTGACGGTCACGTTAACTGGCCTGTAGTTACCTGTTTGCTCGCTCCCTCCTTTCTTGATAGTGGTGTTACATTTGCTACTTTCCAACCCACTGACCATTCTAGAATCTATGGAATTTTGGAAGATCACAACCAATGTATCTGCTATCGCTGCAGCCACCTCTTTTAAAACCCTAGGATATAGGCCATCAGGCCCAGAGGATTTGTTGGCTTTTAGTCTCAATTTCTTTAGTACTTTATGTAACACCCCTATTTAAGAAAGGAGGGAGACAGAAAACAGGAAACTATAGACCAGTTAGCCTAACATCTATCGTTGAAAATGCTGGAGTCCTTCATTTAAGGAAGCAGTAGCAGGGCATTTGTAAAATCATATTGCAGTCAAGCAGAGTCAGCATGGTTTTATGAAAGGGAAATCATGTTTAACAAATTTGCTGGAGTTCTTTGAGGATGTAATGAGCAGGATCGATAAAGGTGAGCCAGTGGATGTGGTGTATTTGGATTTCCAGAAGGCATTTGATAAGGTGCCACAAAAGGTTACTGCATAAGATAAGAGCTCACGGAGTTGGGGGTAATATTAGCATGGATAGAGAATTGGCTAACTAACAGAAAGCAGTGTGTCTGGATAAATGGGTCATTTTCCAGTTGGCAAACGGTAACTAGTGAGGTGCCACAGGGATCAGTGCTGGGGCCTCAACAATTTACAATCTACATTAATGACTTGGATGAAGGGACCGAGTGTAATGTAGCCAAGCTTGTGGATGATACAAAGATGGGTGGGAAAGCAAGTTGTGCAGAGGACTCAGAATCTGCAAAGGGATATAGACAGGCTAAGTGAGTGGGCAACATTTAGAAACATAGAAACATAGAAGATAGGAGCAGGAGTAGGCCATTAGGCCCTTCGAGCCTGCTCCGCCATTCAATGAGATCATGGCTGATCATCCAAATTCAGTACCCTGTCCCTGCCTTCTCCCCATATCCCTTGATCCCTTTAGCCTTAAGAAATATATCCAACTCTTTTTTTTGAGTATATTTAATGAACTGGCCTCCACCACCCTCTGTGGCAGAGAATTCCACAGGTTCACCACTCTCTGGGTGAAGAAATTCCTTCTCATTTCAGTCCTAAATGGCTTACCCCTTATCCTTAGACTATGACCCCTGGTTCTGGACTCCCCGGCCATCATAAACATCCTTCCTGCATCTAGTCTGTCCAGGCCTGACAGAATTTTATAGGTTTCGATGAGATCCCCTCTCAATCTTCTAAACTCCAGTGAGTATAATCCCAATCGACACACTCTCTCCTCATACGTTATTCCTGCCATCCCAGGTATCAGCCTGGTGAATCTTCGCTGCACTCCTTCCATGGCAAGAACATCCTTCCTCGGGTAAGGCGACCAAAACTGCGCACAATACTCAAGGTGCGGTCTCACCAAGGCCCTGTACAACTGTAGCAAGACATCCTTGTTCCTGTACTCGAACCCTCTTGCTACGAAGGCCAACATACTATTTGCCTTCTTAACCGCCTGCTGCACCTGCATGCTTACCTTCGGCGACTGGTGCACAAGAACACCCAGGTCTCTTTGCACTTCCCCTTCTCCCAATCTATTGCCATTCAAATAATCTGCCTTCCTGTTTTTTGCCACCAAAGTGGATAACCTCACATTTATCCACATTATAGTGCATTTGCCATGTTTCTGCCCAATCACCCAACCTGTCCAAATCGTACTGGAGCTTCACGACATCCTCCTCACAGCTTACCCTCCCACCCAGCTTTGTGTCGTCTGCAAATTTGGAGATATTACATCCAATTCCCTCGTCCCGATCATTAATATATATTGTGAACAGCTGGGGTCCTAGGACTGATCCCTGCGGTACCCCACTAGTCACTGCCTGCCTCTCGGAAAACGACCCGTTTATTCCAACTCTTTGCTTTCTGTCCGCCAACCAGTTCTCCATCCAAGTCAATACCTTGCCCCCAATCCCATGTGCCTTAATGTTGCACGCTAATCTCTTATGTGGGACCTTATCGAAAGCCTTCTGAAAGTCCAAATACACCACATCCACTGGTTCTCCCTTATCTATTTTACCAGTTACATCCTCAAAAAATTCCAGTAGATTCGTCAAGCATTTTGTAATTTTTGTAAATCCTTTTGTAAATTCATGTTGACTTTGTCCGATCTTGTCACTGCTTACCAAGTGCTCTGCTATTACATCTTTATAATAGATTCTAGCATTTCCCCCACTACCGATGTCAGGCTTACCGGTCTATAATTCCCCGCTTTTTCTCTACCACCTTTTTTGAATAGTGGGGTAACATTAGCTACCCTCCAATCCATGGGTACTGTTCCAGAGTCTATCGAGTTCTGGAAGATGACCAGCAATGCATCTACTATTTCTAGGGCCACTTCCTTAAGTACCCTGGGATGTAGATTATCGGGCCCTGGGGATTTATCGGCCTTCAGTCCCATCAATTTTCCTAACACCATTTCCCTACAAATACTGATTTCTTTCAGTTCCACCCTTTCATCAGGCCCTATGTTCCCTGGCATCTCTGGGAGGTTATTTGTGTCCTCCTTTGTGAAGACAGAAAGGAGTATAATGTGGGAAAGTGAGAGGTTATCCACTTTGGCAGGAAAAATAAAAAAGCAAATTATTATTCAAATGGAGAGATTACAAAATGCTACAGTTCAGAGGGACCTGGGGGTCCTTGTGCATGAAACTCAGTTAGCATGCAGGTACAGCAAGTAATCAAAAAGGCAAATGGAATGTTGGCCTTTACTTCAAGGGGGTTGGAGTGTAAAGCAGGGAAGTCCTGCTACAACTGTACTGGGTATTGGTGAGACCACACCTTGAGTACTGCATACAGTTTTGGTCTCATTTAAGGAAGGATATACTTGCATTACATAGAAACATAGAAGATAGGAGCAGGAGTAAGCCATTCGGCCCCTCGAGCCTGTTCCGCCATTTAATGAGATCATGGCTGATCATCCACATTCAGTACCCTGTCCCTGCTTTCTCCCCATATCCCTTGATCCCTTTAGCCTTAAGAAATATATCTAACTCCTTCTTGAATATATTTAATGAATTGGCCTCAACTGCTTTCTGTGGTAGAGAATTCCACAGGTTCACCACTCTGGGTGAAGAAATTCCTCCTTATCTCAGTCCTAAATGGCCTACCCCTTATCTTTAGACTGTGACCCCTGGTTCTGGACTCCCCTGCCATCGGCAACATCCTTCCTGCATCTGGTCTGTCTAGTCCTGTTAGAATTTTATAAGTTTCAATGAGATCCCCTCTCATTCTTCTAAACTCTAGCAAATATAAGCCTAATCGATCCAATCTCTTTCCATACGTCATTCCTGCATACTTGCATTGGAGGCAGTTCAGAGACGATTCACTAGGTTAATTCCAGAGATGAGGGGGTTGACTTATGAGGAAAGGTTGGGCCTCTACTCATTGGAATTTGGAAGAAGTGAGAGGTGATCTTATTGAAACATATAAGATACTGAGGGGGCTCAACAAGGTAGATGCAGAGAGGATGTTTCCCCTCATGGGGAAATCTAGAACTCGGGGGCATAGTTCCAGAATAAAGGGTCGCCCTTTTAGAACTGATGAGGAATTTCTTCTCTGAGGGTCATAAATGTGTGGAATTCTCTGCCGCAGAAAGCTGTGGAGGCTGGGTCATTAAATACATTTACGGTGGCGATACAGATTTTTGCAAGATAAGGGAGTGACGGGTTTATGGGGAGCCGGCAGGGAAGTGACTGAGCCCAAGATCAGCCATGATCTTATTGAATGGCGGAGTAGGCTTGAGGGGCCAAGTGGCCTATTCCTGCTCCTGTTTCTTATGTTCTTGCGTTTATCTTGCTACTAATTACTTTAAGTTCCTCACTCTCATTAGACCCTTGGTTCCCCATTTCTGGTAGTTTTTTGTCTTCTACAGTGAAGATAGATATAAAATATTTGTTTAACGTCTCTGCCATTTCCTTATTCCCCCCCCATTATATCTTCTCCTGTCTCCGCCTCTAAGGGACCCACGTTTACTTTTGCCATTCTTCCTTGCATACTTGTAGAAGCTCTTGCAATCTGTTGTATTTCTTGCTAGCTTGCTTTCATTCTATTTTTTCGCTCTATCAACTTTTTGGTCAACCATTGCTGGTTTCTAAAACTCCCAATTCTCTGGTTTACTACTCTTCTTGGGAACATTATAAGCCTCTTAATCTAATTATCCTTAACCTCTCCAACAAGCGAAAGTCTAACCACCGCCCCTTGACATTCAATGGCATTACCATCGCCGAATCCCCACCATCAATATCCTGGGGGGTCACCATTGACCAGAAACTTAACTGGACCAGCCACATAAATACTGTGGCAACAAGAGCAGGTCGGAGCCTGGGTGTTCTGTGGCAAATGTCTCCCCTCCTGACTCCCAAAAGCCTTTCCACCATCTACAAGGTACAAGTAAGGAGTGTGATGGAATACTCTCCACTTGCCTAGATGAGTGCAGCTCCAACAACACTCGAAGCTCGACACCATCCAGGACAAGGCAGCCTGCTTGATTGGCCATCCACCACCTTAAACATTCAATTTCAATTCAATTCAATTCAAATCGCTTTATTGGCATGACAAGTTACATCTTATGTTGCCAAAGCATCGGAAAACATTCATGTTTGTTCACAAAAATACAGATCTATCCATACAGTGTATAAACATATATCCCTGAGTGTATAAATATATACTTTCATATAATTTATATATACTCTTATATTTACTGGTTGTCCCTCTGTTTATGGCAAGCTGTAACATAGTGTGCCGCTAGTGTTATGCAATTTCTCTCTTCCCCTAGTAGGTATGGGAGTTTTTGGTCGTCATTCAAATTTCTGAATTCCAGGCATATTTTTGTGAATTTTGGGTAGAAATTCTCCCTTATGCCCTGATATTTTCTACAAGCTGTGAGGAAGTGCATCTCTGTCTCCACCACTCCCTGACTGCAGTGAGAGCATATCCTGTCCTCTCTTGGTAGCCGGGTCTGTCTGTGTCTACCTTTTTCGATCGCCAGGTTATGTTCACTAAGTCTGTACATTGTCAAAGTTTTTCTCAGTTTGCTATCCTTTACCATGGTCAGGTCATCAGCCATGTTGTATTGTCTGTTTAGGGCCAAGTAGCAATTGAGTTTGCTTTGGGTTTTTGTTGTTTCTGCCCAATATGACCAGATATTTTTCCTTTTGCTTAGCGACGATTGTGTTGGGTTGAATTGTGTGTGTTACGCTGTCACTGTCCTGGGGCTGGTTATTGTTAGTAGTGTTAGTAGTTACGGCGTACTGTGGCTGCAGTGTGTACCATCTACAAGATGCACTGCAGCAACTTGCCAAGGCTTCTTCGGCAGCACCTCCCAAACCCGCAACCTCTACCACCTAGAAGGACAAGGGCAGCAGGCACATGGGAACACCACCACCTCCAAGTTGCCCTCCAAGTTACACATCATCCTGACTTGGAAGTATATCGCCGATCCTTCATTGTCGCTGGGTCAAAGTCCTGGAAAACACTCCCTAACAGCACTGGGAGTACCTTCACCGCACGGACTGCAGCGGCTTAAGAAGGCATCTCACCACATTCTCAAGGGCAACTAGGGATGGGCAATAAATGCTGGCCTTGTCAGCGACGCCCACATCCCATGAACGAATAAAATAAACTCTTTTTAGTTAGCCATGGATGGATCACTTCCTGTGGAGCATTTATTTCTCTGGAATGTGTTGAGAATTATGAAATATTTCTTTAAATGATCAGGCATATTTTAAAATGCTAGAACATAATCCAGTCGGCATGTTTAACTTTACCCACTGTTGAGGCTTCTGAATGCAATTTGCATTCTAAGCAGGTTAGGGAATCAATTTCTAGCTGGTTCTCTTGCTACAATTTGAAGCCAACTTGGACTAAATCAGATTCTGCATTCTTCGAGGGTTGGGAGAGTTATCTTGCACTTCCTTGACTTCCATAACCATTTTCTGTTCTAGCAATATTTTCAATCATTGGCAGATAATGGTGTCAATCTAGTGAGAGTTTTGGCTGGTGACTCGATGAACAAGGTTGTCCTTTGCACCCTGGCAGCTCAATTATGTCTTTTTTCAGCTCCAATTTAAAATTGCCCTGCTCATCATCAATTAGATCTGATATATTGGTATTCTAGTCTTACATTGACTTCAGCAATAGCATCCTATCAGTAGGTTGTACTTGGGTCCTTCTACTTGTAAATCAGTTTCAGCTCAGGCAAGTGATGATCAGAAATCCCAGTTGGAAGGCAAGATGATTATTTACTCCTTCTTGTGATTATGATGGATGTATTTGTCCCATGTTATTTGAACATTCTTGCATTGCAGTCAGCCTTGGTATTAACACTCTACAATTCTCCGAGAAGTTGGGAATCTGAACTTTGGAGGCTTTCCCTTGCCATCCACATTTTGCTTCCCATTCTCTGGGATGTTACCACAATGAAATGCCAAGAGTTTTCTCAATTTTCCTGCATTTTGCCGGAGCTGATGGTTTCCCTAGTGGCTACTTCTGTTGGCTCTTCACAGACAAGTAGATGACCATCTGCAGGGGGAGCAATGAGACCAGACTCTGGTACATGGAACCCTTGTTACAAGTGTGGTTCTGAGCAATGTTGTGAACTGTTGAGCAAGAAACTACCCAACTTAGTGAGAAGCAGGTAGATTTGAGATGAGTTGTAGCGGGCAATTCTGTAGTCGGGGGTACAGAGAGCCTTTTTTGCAGTAGTGACTGGGAATCCTGACTAGCATATTGCTTCTCTGATACCAGGCAAAAGGACAGAGCTGAGCACATGTGGAAAAAACTTGGAATTAGAGGAAGAGCAGTCAAACGTGGTCCAGATTGGAGCCAATAACACAAGTATGTTGAAGGACTGCAGATGGGATTTAAGAAGTTAGACACTAGATTGAAGAACCTGACCGCACACTGTACCAGTGTCAGAGCAGCGGGGGAGGATTTTAAACTAATCAGGAGGTTTCAGACTAATGGAAGGTAGGACTAATAGTTATTGAAATTGAAACAAGTCTTAGCTAAAATAAGTATTGACAAAATGCTATTGGAGGAGAAAGGTAAAGAAATTAGCGATGTAGTGAGTTTAAAAATACTTACAGAAGGAGAAAGGGCTACGTATTAAAAGAATGAATTTTAATCATTTCCCTGGTTCCCTAATCCAGTTCTAAAAATTGAGTGAGGAGGATTGGTATGTATATGAATGCACAAACCATTAAAATTGAGCTGGAAGCATTAATAACTGGAGGGATAGAATCATAGAATGGCCGCCTTCCTTTCTATAACCATTCAGCCCATCGAGCCTGTGCCAGCGCTCCAAGAGCACCTCCGTTCATCCCACTCCCTTGCCCTTTCCCTGTAGCACTGCAAATTTTTTCCTTCAGATACTTCTCCAACTCCCCTTTGAAAGAGATGATTGAGTCTGCCTCCACCACCCTTTCAGGCAGTGCATTCCAGATCTTAACCACTCGCTGCGTAAAGTTTTTTTCTTGCGTCGCCTTTGGTTCTTTTGCCAATCACCTTAAATCTGTCTCCTCTGGTTCTCGACCCTTCTGCCAATGGAACAGTTTCCCTCGATCTACTCTGTCTAGACCCCTCATGATTTTTGAACACCTCGATCAAATCTCCCCTCAATCTTCTCTGCTCCAAGGAGAACAACCCCAGTTTCTCCAGTCTATCAACGTAACTGAAGTCCCTCATTCTTGGAATCATTCTCGTAAATATTTTCTGCACCCTCTCTAAGGCCTTCACATCCTTCCTAAAGTGTGGTGCCCAGAATTGGACACAGTACACCAGTTGGGGCCGAACCAGTGTTTTATACAGGTTCATCAAAATTTCCACACTTTCAGAGGTGGCTTAATTTTGGGCAGAACTGGGAACTTAATATTCTTGGTATTTTTAGGAGAGGGAGGGGTGGTGTTTGGTGGCATTTGTTAGGGTGGCACTGTTAATGAAAGATTCTCTCAGTGCTGCAGCATGAGGATATTCTGGTGGGTCAGTGCAAAATAGAAAGAGATTAATGAGTTAAAGAAAAGGTTGATGTGACAGACTGGATAGATCACAAATGCAATCGGTGTAGTGTAGATGGATTTTCAGAAAGTACTTGATGTCCAATCAGGCTTGTTTGAAAAATTTGTGTGTGTGCAATTTGCTGACCACACGAGTAAGTTTGGCAGACAATGAGGAAGGTAAAAGACTTCAGGAGGATAAGTTACCAGAATGAACAGACAAGTAACAAGTGCACATTCAATTGCATTTGTTACAAGGGAGGTAACGTATGTTGGGAGTATACATTTAATGGAAAGTCACCTGAAGGGTGTGGACAAACAGATACCTACTGTTCAAATACATAATTCCTCTGACAGTGACGGTATAAAGGTCAATAGAATTTGGGGTTTTGCAAATAGGGGTATCGAATACAAGAGTGAAGAAGTAATGATTTTATACAGCACACGTGATAGGTCACAGTACGCTGTGCATTTTTGACTCTCCTTATCAGAAGTACATTCAAGTATTTGATCTAGTGGATGAAGAAACTATAGTTATGAGGAGAGACTTGAAATATTGGGATTATTTAAGGGAGCAAAGAAGGCTAAGAGGAGATTTCAGAGGTTTTTAAAATTCAACGGTTTTCAATGGTAAATAGAGAAATATTTTCTCTAGTTAGGGAGTTGAACAGGGGGCATCAATATAAAATTGTTCCTAGAAGAGAAGGGTTAGAAGTTTTGTTTTCCAGAGGGTTATTGGAGCATGTAATGTCATGGTAATGGTGGAGGGAGAGATCATTGAATTTTTTTGAAAGGGAAACTTGGATAAATATTTGCAGCTAAGCAAGAAGCAGCCCCTTGAAGAGCACTTGACATTAGGGTTAGTTTTGGATTGCTTTAAACAGATGTAGCAGGCCAATTGGCTGTCTCCTGAACTGCAAACATCTAATGGCACCAATATTATGAATAATCTAGGAAAAGAGCCAAGTATATTGACAGCCTGTGGAGGAAGCAAGAAAGAGGGGTGCTCATGCATGCGTTGGAACACTAAATGAGAACTGTAGATGAGCTCCCAAACCCACTGGATTAGACGTGCTATTTATCAGTGGGCGAAGATCAATGATGGAATTGTCCACGTACATAACTGGCTAATATTTTAGGCTAGTTTGCAATTGGATGCTTCAGATTGGGAATGTGATCCACAGCCCAGATTATCTTAACTTCACACAGGTTTAAGACATCTGATTTCTCGATTGACCGAATCCCCTTAAATGGATTTTTTTCTTGGAGAGCAACTCGAGAAACGCCAGCGGTACAATAAACTATCTCGGACGCAGCTTCCAAGGTGACGACCAGTTTGTGTAATTTAGCAGCAGTCTAAATGACAACTACTTTTATTTATTTAGCGCCTTTAACGTAGTAAAACGTCCTGCGCTGGACAGGAGTATTATAAGACACACAATTTGACACCGAGCCACATACGGAGCAATTGGGGCAGGTGATCAAAAGCTTAGTCAGAGGTAGGTTAAAAGGAGCGTCTTAAAGGAAGAAAGAGAGATAGCGAGGCGCAGGGAATTCCAGAGCTTACGGCCTAGGCAACAGAAGGTGTGGCCACCAATGGTTGAGCGATTTATAATCCAGGATGCTCAAGAATTCGAGCACCGATATCGTGGGGGGTTGGTTGTGGGGCTGAAGGAGATTAGAGATGGGGAGGGGCGAGACCATGGAGGGATTTGAAAACAAGGATGAGAATTTTGAAATCGAGCGCTGCTTAACTGGGAGCCAATGTAGGTCAGCAAGCACGGGTGATGGGCAAACGGGACTTGGTGCAGGTTAGGACACGGGCATCCGAGTTTTGGATGACCTCAGGTTTACGTAGGGTGAAATGAGGCCAGCCAGGAGTGCGTTTGGAATAGTCAAGTCTAGAGGTAACAAAGGCATGGATGAGGGTTTCAGCAGCAGAGGCAAGGGCGGAGACGGGCGATATTACGGAGCAGGAAATAGGCAGTCTTTGTTATGCTGCGAACATGTCGTCAGAAGCTCATTTCCGGGTCAAATATGATGCAGGTTGCGAACAGTGTGGTTCAGCCTCAGACAGATATTAGGGAGAGGGATGGAGTCAGTGGCTAGGCAACAGTTTGTGGCGGGGACTGAAAACAATGGCTTCGGTCTTCCCAATATTTAATTGGAGAACGTTTCTTCTCCTCCAGAACTGTATGCCGGACAGGGGATCCTTTGTACCAGATTTCAAACGTACTGGGTAGGGACACTACCAAAGGTATAAAACGTTGGCACCCTACAGCCCCAACCGCACAGTAGCTTGGTGTCACTTCTACCCAAGTACTAGCAAATGAGCAGGGACCAGGATTAAATGTTTGGTGGAAGTGACCTGGTCTTGTTATATGGCAAAGTGAGACTGGGAGGATTTCTCTGCTTCCACCAGATGGGTAACTGCAGACCCATTCTTCTTGATTCTGTCCTGTGTAAAGTAAACTTGAGTAAAACCGTAAACAGCAGTCACCCTGGATTCATTAGGGGAATATCCTACCTGACCAACCTCTTGACTTGAGGAAGTGACATCCCAAGTGAACTGTAGTAAGCCTAATATATGTTGTATCCCGAAGGTGTGGTATTTGGCTGTGGGGGATTCAGTATAAAACTTGGGTGTAGTTAAGAAATTAGCTGAAGGGTAGAGCGCAGTGGGTACTTGTCAGAAGTTCACATTAGGGTGACGGGGTGAAGTACTGACTGGGGTGTCCAAGGAACTCTTATTTGGACCACTGCTGTTTCTAATTTGTAACAATGGCTTGCACTTAGAAACCCAATACAGATTGTTCAGATTTGTGGATGATCAAATAGATGAGGCAGTGGAATGGAAAGAGGAACTCTAACTGTAGAGCGAGGGGGACACAATACATAAATGGGCAGAACAGTGGCAGGTGAAATTTTATGCTCACAAATGTAGATTGCTACATATTGGAAAGATTTCTATGGTTTTCTACGAATGGTTTTAAGTAGGTATGAAGTTGTTGAAAAAATCTAGAAATCCTGATTGCTACCCTGCATAGGTTAAACATGTTAAGTGGCAATCAGCAAAGCCAATAGAATGTTGAACCGATCACCAAAATAAAGAGTAAGTCAGAATTTCATCATGAACCTGTATAGTGCTCTTTCAGACCAGTATTGTCCCGCCTGATCACTGATACACAAATGTTGGTGCAAAGAAGAGCCATGGGCTGTTCCCTAGAGTTATTAAGGAAAGACGGTAGAAATTTGGGCTTTCAGCATTGAAAGGCATCCGAGAGGAACTTCTAGAAATATACAAGATTTGTCAGGGATGTGGAAAATTACTTGAATTTAGATTGCAAGAGTAGGGCAAGGGGCGAAAGCTTCAAACTAGTAAAAGGCAAACTTTAGACTTGATGTTGGGACATTCTTCACACTGATCAATACATGGGAGGAAGTTGTTGATCAAGTAATGGAGGCAAAAGCCCTGGAATCATTGCTTTAGGATAATTCTGAATGGATTAACTAAAACGGGCAAAATGGCTGTATTCATAATTATCGTGAACTTTCCTGCAATTTTAGACGGTAACATTTTGCAAACAGTTGTGCTCTTGGCAAAGAAGTTGTGCTCTTGGAGAGGAAGTTGTTTTTCAGGGAAGATACCCTTCGACCAAGAACAGTACAAGTGCCTCTCTTGTTTTGAGATCTCTGCCCCTCACCTATGACGGGGCTTAAATAGGAACATGTAAACATTCAGCTCTCATCCCTTTAGGACTCCTAACTCTCAAAGCTGCATATGTATGTATTCAATTAGATCAAGGCTGTTCTGTACCTCAACTCCATTTACTGACCTTTGCTCCATATCCCTTGATACCCTTACCAACAAAGATCTGTCTTGAAAATTTCAATTGGCCCAGCATTCCCTTATTTGTATTATCTTTGGTTCTTTCATCCAAACCATGTATTCACAGTGAATCATGAAACTTTACAGCAGAGGATATTCATCCCACATGCCTATCCTTGTTGTTTCCCATACTCTAATGGAATCACTACTGTACATGCAGCTGTACTTTATTATTAAACTTCTATATAGGAATAGGATGGTTCCTTTAAAAGTATTTGACCCTCAACATGAGTACTCCTTTGAAGTAGCCATATTGAATATTCAGGAAGTAGTCACTTAATGGTTGCCTTCCTTAGATGGCTGATATTTTAAAAGAAAAATATATAACCCAGCAACCCAAGCGTGGGTGTGACGGTTATGTAAATGTGATGCAGCAGGTTTTTTAAAAAAAAAACAAATTTCCTCATCAATTGACTGAATCCAAACTCAAACTAGTACAGGTTGTACACTTTGTAGGGAATGATTCCATAGTCTCCACACTAGAATTGTTTGAGAACCAGAAAACTTGAATTCATTGCCCTCGCTGTGGCAGCTAGGTTGGAGAGCAGTGCTTTTTGCCGGTCACAGGGCTATTGTCTGTGCTTGTTATTCAGGCTGCAAGGTCCAACACCAAAAGAAAACCATTGGCTTAATTAAATAATGGTCTTCCAGATGTCTTGACTGAATTGTGGGAACGTCTTATTTTCTTCCTCATTCGTGGGGATGGATGTCATCACGTGCAACTTAAACAAACTTGTTTAACAATATGGTTTGCCCTCTGAACAAATCTGTAATCACTGATTATCTGGTCCAACAGCACTTGCTGTTCTACAAAACTTAAGTAAAGAGGGGCTGATGCTCATTCCTGTATTGAAAGTGAGATCTCCTTAATGCGTCATGGGTGTGTGGGATATCCTGGCTGATGACCTGAGCAATGATGACTTATATTTCACTTGAATAAATCCTCTGATCCTAAACAAACCAGCTGCTCCTTAACACGGGTTAATGAGTTGAATCTCATTGAAATCTTCCAGAACAAATGATTGCATATCTTGCTACAGGACAAGTGGTTATCCTTGTGGCATACTAAGCAGGTTTTGCAATGAATGTCTTGTGCATATTCTTCCATTTTCCTCTCTGTTGTAATCATAACTACTTATTGGACTAAAAAAAACCAAGTTTTTATGATCAGCTGAGCACAGAATCTGGCAAGTTGTATTAATATTTGAACAGTTTTACACTTGCATAGCAGATACTATTTTTGTATTAACATACAAAAATGTATTTGGCCTGAAATTGTATAATGCTAAATGACAGGTTTTCTTTGTTGCCTAGATAATTCCTTTAACACTTCAGGGCGAGAGCCTAGCACTTGACATGCTTTAAGAGACAGTTGCAGCTTACCGCCTTCCCTTATGGAAAATTTGGTTAACATATGTTGAGTTCTTCAAAAGTTGGAAACGTACATCCTTGCTCAGTTACTCCTACCAGATCTGCGAACCACTAACTCTCATCTAACCCATCTAAACTTGTGGTTTGTTGAATTTTCTGAAAACACTTTTGCTCTTTCTACTTGCGCAACAAGCAGCTTTCATGCCAGTGGTGACCACGATGACTTGTTTGGTATTCGGGGGACTTCTTGCCTAAAATAGTATCTCATTTGTCACTGTGCCTGAGCAGGAAAAATATATTTGCCAATGTATAACTGCTTTTCTTTGGGGCTTATTTCAAAGGGAAGTTTTTTAGGTCTGTATGCTTCTTGACTGATTTGTAAAGGAGCAAATTTGAATCATTTTAATGGAGGACTAGTACTTTTGTGTTCAAAACTGAACTCTAATTTAAGTCACTTGCATTATTTATAATGCGCTCAAGTTCTCAATGCATTACTTTTGAAATGTACTCATGCTTATATAGGCAAATGTGACAACTCTTTTGTACAGATAAAGGCCCCATAAACAGGAAATGAGATAACTGACCAGTTGATCTGTTTTGATGTTGGTTTCAAGGATAACTATTGGACAGGACACTGGGAACACTCCCTTGCTCTTTTGGGCTTATTTCAGCATGGACTGGATGGGCCGAATGACCCGTTTCTGTGCCATATATCCTATGTAATCTTTGTATACTGCCATGCGGTCCATTAGTTTTGACTGAGCAGCCAAACGGGGCCTCGGTTTAATTTTTCCTGACTGCCCCTCTGACAGTTCAGTGTAAACCTAGATTGTGTGCTTAATTCTTTGGAGTGGGGCTTGAATCTGGACCCTTCTGACTCTAGCAGAATGCTGCCGATTGAACCAAGCTGACAACAGAAATGCCCATTGCTGATCTAAACGGTTCTTGTTGAATTAAGAAGCAGGTTAAAGAAAGAAAGACTTTCATTTGTATAGCGCCTTTCACAACCACCGAACGTCCCAAAGTGCTTTACAGACAATGAAGTACTTTTTGGAGTGTAGTCACAGTTGCAATGTAGGAAACGCAGCAGCCAATTTGTGCACCGCAAGCTCCTACAAACAGCAATGTGATGATGACCAGATAATCTGTTTTAGGTGATATTGGTTGAGGGATAAATATTGGCCAGAGCACCAGGGAGAACTCCCCATCTCCTCTTCAAAATAGTGCCATGGGATCTTTTACGTCCACCTGAGAGCAGACAGGGCCTCGGTTTAACTTCTCATCCGAAAGACGGCACCTCTGACAGTGCAGCACTCTCAGTACTGCAGTGGAGTGTCGCCTAGATTTTTGTGCTCAAGTCTCGAGTGGGACTTGAACCCACAGCCTTCTGACTCCGGTGAAGGTGCTACCTACTGAGCCACAGCTGACAATCTACCTTTGGTATGGCCTTCACAGTACAACTTTTAAGGTATAAAACTTCCCTTAGCTGTCTGAACTGGAGCAGTTGAAGCTTTGTTGTGAATTTAGCTCTGATCTAATTGGTGTCCTATGTTTATGAAAAGCTGAAGTGTGAATCCAGATACTTGGCTATAAGATGCAAAACTTAAAGCAATGGAGTGTTGTGGATTCCTATGCTTAATAATTTTTATCTGGCGGTTTAATTAGATTCTATCAATAACAATCATACTAACATTCTATTAATTGCTGTACCTAATGAGGAAGGGGGTGGGTTCAGAATGAAGGGTTGGGCTCAGATTATCTTAAAACCTGGCTATATCAAACCAGCAACTATTATGCTAACTTTATTGCTGCTGGTAAGTGATAATTCCAATGAAATGATTGCATTACCATTGTACCTACTAGTAAATATGTAAACGACTTCAAATTGTTTTTTGTTCTGATTTTAAAACCTGTTTTGTTTCAGTGAATGATAGTGTCTAGAAAGGGTATGTCCCTTAAGGAGAGAGGTGCCAATGTCCAACCGGCCTAATTACAATACAGGGGGGTCACTGCGACGTTCACAGAGGAACACTGCCGGGGCCCAGCCACAAGACGAAGCAGCAGGAGGAAGGCAAGTAGAATACATATTTTTAAAACTTCTTAAAAATTGCCATCTTATGCTTTTGTATTCTGACAGCCTATGCTGGGATGAAAGTTGTCTGTTAGCTTTGCGTAGTAAGTCTAGTTTTTAGTAGGCCCACAGAACTGCCGTAATTTAACACTAATTGGGCATTTTTAAGACCTGCTCCATGAATGAAATGGAAAATGGCAAAGTAAAAGGTGCTCTTGAGGTTTGGGAAGAATGGTAGGAACTTTACCCTATATTTAATCTGAGTATTTGATAGTGTCTGACATTGGAAAGTGCTCCATTCATGAACATCTCTTTTATAAAAAAAAAAAAAAAAAAAAAGATTTTACTGGTACTGAATGGGATTAATTCTAAGTGCAGAATTTTTAATTGTTTCATTTGGATTACAGTTGGTAAAGATGGCAAAAGCCTATCCTTCTGGAAATTCTTCATGGATGGGGCTGTGAAATCTGCAATATACCATGTCCTAATTGCAATATCTTTCTGTGAGGAATTGAGATGCATTGTTTTTAGATTTCTTTCCCTATGTTTTCCCTTGCAATAGGTCACAATCGGAAGAAAGGAAACCGAAGCCGATTCCAAGTAGGCCAACTGCTAAAGCAACAAAATTGCAGTCAGACACTACCTCTGGGCAGTCCAGAGGGCGTGTGTCACGAAGGTATTAAGATATTTTACTTAACAGTATAAATTTGCATGACCATGTTTGATAGAAATTGGTTAAACTACATGCCTTAAGAGATATCAGTCTTCCAAAAGCAAATATATTGAGCAAGTGGCTTTTGTAGGATTTTATACTCTGCAGTGAAAATGACATGGCCTCCATAACGCCCTACTAATTTGAATCTCTGCCTGCAGGATACGCGACTGTTCTCTGGTTCCTTTTTTGTTCAGGGTAACTGGAGAATCATGACTCTCTTTGGTGCAATCTATAAATCCCAAACTTCCCAAGTTACTTCTAATTTATGCTCCTGGTTCCTTTCTCCTGCTGCTGCCTTACTTGAAGATTGAACCCTGTTGCAGGTTTTAGTTTTGAGAGGTCACTTGTTCCTGCCCCCACTATGTAGCAGAGTTGGATCCATGAATATCAAAGCGGTGAGGGGTAAATTGGGGAAGAAGACTGCCCTGAAGGGAGGAGTAGGAACAAAACACTTTTAAATGAGAGGCAGTTACTTGCACGGAGGGGATTTGAGCAAAACTTGTGCCCCTTTACAAGCACTCTACCACAACCAGCAACCACTGAAACATTAACAGCTGTGATGCAATTTAACAATTCAATTAAACAACAGTGTAACTACATACCCACCACTGCCTACAATTTCTTGGCAAGAAATAAGGGGCAATCTTAGCTGGAATTTTTCAGAGTCTCTACTCCATTAGGAATGATTTTTTATTATTGCCCTCTCGAGGGAGTTGCCTTGCTCTGGAATTGGCTGATTCCAGTTTGACTTTCTGCTCACCTTGACACTGTCAACATTTTAGTTTTGACAGAATTTTCCATTTCTAAACAAGTATTGGAGTTGATTTTTCCAGGTTAAAGCTGCAGTAAATGCCAGACTTCAGCATCTGCATTTTAAAAATCTGCCACCTGTATAACAACACCTGGATAATCTTAATGGCAAAATTAAACCGATATTTGGGTTTACCATTGCCTGTTGAGAGAATTTCAGGCCATAATTGAACCCTTGGTTGACTGGATTTGTTTCTCTAATCATCTCTGCTAGTACAGTCTAATGTAGATTTTCTTGGGACGGCTAAGTCAATATACCTCCACTCCAGAACAGCAAGTTCCAAATAAGGAAGCCCATTTTACATGTCTTATTGTGGGTTCTTTAGTGACATTCCATTTAGTTCAACTGGATTATGGAAGGAAGCTTGCTTACTTGCCAAGAAGTTGGATGCTTTGAACATTTCATGCTTCCCACAACATTGTACAAGTAAAGATGACTGCATATCACATGCACTTGTGAAACGTATCCAGTACAAGTGGCTTAGATGCAGTCTTGTCATGCTTGTCAAGATCTTGGCATTTGGAAATTAGAAGTAGTTATTGCAAAATGCTTGTTTTGAAAATCTACAGCCCTTGTCAAGTTTCTGCTCAGTGACTGTTTAGCATTGTATGTATAACCATTGCCATAGAAGCACATGTAATCTTTCTATGTTACCTTTTCAGGAACTCCAGGAGCTGTAGCTCTTCATCAGTTGCTTCTGTGTCGCAGCAAGAAGATAGAATTAGGTCAGAAAGACCCAAAACGGGACAACATAAAAGGGACAGTTCCAAAAGCAGTTTGAGAGGTGTGAAACGTGGTCCAAGTCCTGATTACAGCAGTTCAAACTCCACCTGCTCTGCAAAAAGGCCCAAAGCACTTCAACCCTCAGAGAATCCTACTGAAACACAAAAACACAAGGTGCAAACAAAGTCCCCAAAGAAAAGGAAGTCTGTGCAAGATCAGCAGATAAGAACTGCCCAAGCAGCATCAACGAGTAAGACCCAGAGCAGAAAACAGACTGGGCCTGCTGGTGCCTCCCCTTTTCAAAAAAGGAAAAAGATTGAAACTACAACTTCTGTAAACAGTGATTCTGTGGCTGACTCGATCAGTGCTGAAGAGAGGCCTGCTAAACCAACCAAGCTGGCTTCAAAATCAGCGACCTCAGCCAAAGCTGGGTGTAGCACTGTCACTGATTCTTCTTCCTCTGCCTCTACATCATCCTCCTCCTCTGCTGCTGTCTCTGCTGCTGTGCCTCAGGGAGCCAGGCTAAAACAAGGAAAAGATCAGAATAAGGCTCGTCGTTCCCGCTCGGCCTCTAGCCCCAGCCCTCGCAGAAGCAGTCGGGAAAAGGAGCAGAGCAAAACTGGTGGTTCCTCCAAATTTGAGTGGGCTGCTCGTTTTAGCCCTAAAGTTAGCCTGCCAAAAGCAAAACTGTCACTCCCAGGGTCTTCCAAATCGGAGACTTCAAAACCGGGGCCTTCAGGCCTGCAAGCAAAGTTAGCCAGTGAGTGGATGAAATTAAGTGATTGTATTTTGGATTAGATAGTGCAACAAATTAAGAAGCTTTTGTATTAAAATGTCCAGTTTTGGAACTGTTTAATCCATTTATGTAAACAATTCACTATGTAGATGAAATGCTGAACTAACTAAAACCTTTAAATTGTGAGAGTCAGCTAAACTTGGGCATTGCACAAGTTCTGATCCATATTTGTTGCAAGTATGAAATATAATCCTTACCTGTGCGTGTACTCTCATGTTTATTTAAAAGCAGTGTGTTCATTCTTCAGTGCCATGCCTCGGGTAATTTTCTGTAGCAGGCAAAGCAAATAAATTGCAGTTGTATGGCTTGATATTAAAAAAACAATTCATTCAAGCACCTTAAGACTTTCGACCCTTTCCCAGACATACACTTGGGGTAGTGCTGAGAATTATTGCTGGCCCTTCTGTTTTCCTAGGTAGCGGGAAGGGTTTGAAGTCTGGCCCTTGTTCAGAGTAAATAGCTTTACTGAGTATTCAGCTGTTGAGTCTGTGACCTCTTCTACATTCTTGCACTTCCTTAGCCTAGGTAATTGATCTGAATTTTGTACTGCTAATGCGCCCTATTCAAATGAAATGCTGCATTAAACCTGAGCTTCAACTGTAGTTTGTGATCCAAGTTTAAATGAATTTAATTTGGAAAAGGAAGCTCATGTGTTCCTTGGTTCACCCCCTGAAACTCTGAACTAGGCCCCAGAATCAGCATTTTCCCTATGAAACTGTAGCATACTTCAAAGGCAGCATACTTCAAAGGCTAACTTGAGTGTACAAGTAAAGATAATGGCCCTGTAATTTTTTTTGGGGGGGGCGGGGGGGAGAAATCTGTGCCCTTACCTGAGGGCTCCCGAGGCCTGGACTCTTCCGCTCCTGGTGTGCGCACGCAAAAGCCCATGTATCCCAGGGGCGCAGGCAGTTCACAAGCGTCCCTGGGATCATGTGGGCCATGGGGAGCCAAAGGGAGAAGGGAAACCCCCTTCATACTTTTGACAGGTAGACCTGTCAAAAGTATGAATGGGGATCACTGAAAAAGGACACTACAACATTAAATACACTTAATCACGTTTTTAAAAAGAGTTAATTACATTAAATATTTTAAACAAATTAAATTTTTTGAAAAAAAGTTTTTTTCAGGGCTAAAAATAAACTTTAAAAAAATATTTTTTACATTATAAATTGGGGGGGAAATGTGTTTTTACTTTTTTAAACTCTTTTATGTTGGTAAAAACAGGCCTTCTGCCTGCTTTTACCAGGCATAAGATTTTTAAGGGAATTCAGCAGGCGGAGGTTCTGCAGAAAGTGAAACGCTCCACCCGCAGAGGCCCTTCTCCAGGGCAGGTGTGCGATCTATCGAGACGATTCTTGACAGATTGGAAGTGCCAGTTTTCAGCGCATGCGCTTTGCATGCCTGAAACCGGCACTTGAGGCCCCTACGGGTGTGTACACAGCTTGTACACACCCGTAGGGATTGGAAATTATGGGCCAATGTGGCCCTTGAGGCTGAAGTAAGAAAAGCTCTTTAACAGGGTACTTTTAAAGTTGTGATATTGGTGAATTGAAATAACTTGAGGTATATGGAGGGTAGCTGCATTCAAACTAAGACTGTTGAATGGAGATGGTCCATTTCTTGAGGGGCAAAAATGAGGGCCAGTAAAACACAAGCTACAGGAAACTTTCGTTTAACCGGAGGTTAAATGTCTGGCAAGCTCTATCTACCGGCAAAATTCAGGAGCCGTTTCCTATAAGTTTTTTTTACTTCTCGTTGCTTTTTTTTCCAGTCCGGCTCTGCAAGGTCTAGCTGAAGCTGTTGCTTAGCTACAAAGACGCTTTTAAGCTGCGGCCGACTGTTTTGAAGCTGTTGCTAAGCAACAGGGTTTGTTGATTCACACGGAGCTCAAAAGCTCCGTATGTTTTAACATTAGCGCTGGTTTCTACGGCAGTTTTGATGGTACGGCACCAGCTCCGTCCCATCAGTGCCGGATACCAGAAAGTTTCCTGTAACTAGTTATAGAACATCAATGACTTAGGAGGTTGTCTCTTTATCCTGTTTGGTAGAGAATGAAGCCTAATTTTGGAGAGAAATTTGGCGGGGGGGGGGGGGGGGAAAGCAAAGAATATTATAAAATGAGCTTGCTTTTTGGAACATTATAGACATACCAATTCATACACAATTCCACATCTTTTTAAGGTGTTCACTTGAAATGTTGAACAGCCATCAAGTTTAATCTTGCTACAAACTTATGAAATTCAACAAAGTAGTTTGAGCTTTTTTAAGGGCACCACTGGATAAGTTGCAGTACAAATGAATAGTAATGTAAATGTACTGGAAGTCTGTCTTTAGTGTACAATGCTAAATTGTAGCTGCCAATGTTCCATCGGTTCTGAGGGTATTTAAGTTATTGGAAGTACACAACTATTTTTATCCTGATAGATGATTTCACTGATCTCTACTGTTGAATTTTTTAAAGGCTTGAGGAGGTCTACTAAGAAACGCAGTGAATCCCCACCAGCAGAGCTCCCCAGTTTGAGGCGGAGCACAAGGCAAAAGACCACGGGCTCCTGTGCTAGCACCAGGTAAATGCTTTTAGAACTCAAGATGTGTATTGGAATTACTTTCGTGCAAGCTTTCTAAAGTCTTTTTGGTCTGAAGCCAAAATTATATTGTGATCATTTTGAGGCTGCTTAACTGACCCAAAATAGCTTTTTTAACTTGTGCTCAAACCCAAATTGGTGAATTGGTGTTTATGACTAATGGCATTTGTGCTGGATTGGTTTCTCCCAAATGTCTGCTTTACTTTGTGATGACATTGAGAGTTCCCATGGGTGATCCATTCTACTGTGGGGTTTTTTTTGTAAGCTGGTTTACACTCTTGTAGCAAGATGACCCGACACCACTTCCTGGTTTACTAACCAGACTTGTATGTCTAGCAACTTAAAATTTAGGCCATTTTTGGTCTACATTTGTCTCCAGGTGGTGGCCTGGTAATCACATTGGTAGAGCATTGGACTTTGGAGACACATTCCAATCCTGATGTTGATTGATATTTCCGCCTGGGCGTTCTCTGTGCAAGAAAACCCACGTCATTTAAATATACCTTCTGGCAATTAATACTATGGAAGAGATCCTAATAGCATCTGTCTAATTTGGCTGCATGGGCGGGGTGGAAGAGAAAGGGAAGAATGCATCATACAGTTCTAGAGTTCTAGTTTTAATTAATCTCCAACTATGCAGATTTTAAGAGAATAAAATTGATTTATTCCTTGTAACGCCTGTTGGTGAGAAGTTTGGAAAATATAAAACATCTAAATCAATTTTTTTGTTCCTGCAATATTGAAATGGATACTTTAATCTTAAATTACTGCTAGGTACAATTTGTTAAATATAGATGTAGGTTGAGTTTGGATATATTGTGCTGCCTTGAAGTCGCAACTTAAGTCTCCATAGGGCATAAACTCATGAATGGATTGGGAAAAAAATGATTATACAGTAGACAATTTTCATTTATATAGTGTCTGATCAAAACCAAGAAGTTCCAAGTGTATTGCAGCCAATGAATTACTTTTGATGTGTGGTCACTTGTGTAGGTAAATGTGACAGCCAATTTGTCAGTAGGAAGGTCCCACAACAAATGAGAACTGGTCAATTAAACTGTGTTCAATCGTCAAAAATCACTTCTTTTCACTACCAATGAGCAATTCCCACAAAACTATCCAATCAAGTCACCCAAACTTTTTTCTAATACAGCTGCCTGGAACCAGCAACTGTTGCAAGATGAATCATTAATACTTTACCTTTTTTCTTCTGAGCTATGGTAGTATATACAAATAACCCTTGCATCCTAGCAAACATCTGAAAAATATTTGCACGTCAATTAATATTAGAAATAACTGCAAGAACGTTTACTTGCAACGCCTGCTTTCTAAGGCTTGGGTCTTGAATTCTACTTTAGTCCCAGAGTTATAAACTTTGGATTCTAATAAAGTTTTCTTCTGTTACCTAGAGTGCATTGTGACATACTGTGGTAAACCAGGCCACCTGACAACTGGATAGAAAATGTGCAAATAATTGAGACCTGAGCAGCAAAAAAAAAATTGAAACCAGTTAGAATTTTTTATAATGACTTAAAGCCCACAACATTCAGGGTGGGGAGAAGAGAATTGAATTAATGGACTTGATGCATTGAGTTAATTTTGGGATAACTGCAATGTCTAAACTCGGCATTAAACTTCTGTTTCCCAACATCGGGCTCTCAGAAATGCAAAAGAGCCATCCCAAATGTATTTGGTAGGTTATAAATCTAATTTAAATAACATTTTGAACAAGTGGCAATAAAATAGTATTGCAATTATTCTGAAGATATTCTGGAAATTCTGCAATTATTCTGGAAATATCGGAAAGGTGTAATGTTTTCTTCAGTCGTATGATTAGTTCAGTAATTCCTTATTGCAGTGATGGATGAATTGTTTCATTCAGTTTGCAGCAGGAGCACCATAAACATGAGAAGCTTACTTAGAGGCTCCAGACTACCTTTGAGCAAAGGCCAACACGATCTAGTAGAATAAAAGAGAATACCTGATGTCGTATGCATGTGCAGTGTAGGTTGATTTGTCACCAATAGGCATAGTGGCACAGAAGTAACTGGAAGACCCATTTTCAATGTGAAATATTTCAGAAAATGCCTTCTGTAGATCATGAGACAAGAAAGTGTGTGCAAAATATGGGGTAAAGCTTCAGCTTTGGGTGCAATCGACGATTTAGGCATAAATTACACCCATTGAGTTTTTTTTTTCTCGCGTTTCCACTCAACTTATCTGCATATTGCCAAGTGCAAAATCTGCCATAAACCAGCACAATCGAGCAGCGCTTTAACCCCTTTTTTTAATTGCTTAAATATTGCTTGATATATTTGAGTGGTCGCTTTGTGCAGATTGATTAATACAGCTGAAAATGGATTTATCACAAAAGATGAGCATTTTTAATCTCTCATTCCACCAACCTGATTTTTAAATTACTGAAAATGAGTTTAAAAAAATATACAAACCATTTGCGAGTTATATTGGGGTACGGTAGTCAGTTTCTTGGTAAATTTAAAAAAAAAATACATTCAAACGTTTTTAAAACCTGTCTTGGTGTCCTTGCGCCCAAAAGAACCAAGATAATTTTTAGAGCCTCCTTGAAGGTCTGTGCAATATCCGGAAACTCCCAATGGTGATTGATGCATCCTGAGGGCATGGCTAGTTTTGTGGCTGGGGCCGGCTTCTCTGTTTTTTAAACTAGCTCAAAAGATTGCGGAAACTCTTTGCAACTCTATGTATTTAGCAGCCTGAGCATGGAATTTTATTTATGGGCGTCACCAATTTAATTTTTTTTGGTTAGCTAGGTGTCCAACATGTGTACTGTACTGAAACTAATCGCCATGTTTGAGTCTACACTTCAAGCTACTGAAACCTCTACCACGTGTAGGGATTGGATTTGCCCAGTTATGGAGTGCATCCTTACTCCCCCATAGCAACATATCCCAGTTACCTAACTTGAGGGAGGTTGGCAGCGTCATGGCTTACAGAGACTCCTAACTGAAATTTAACCAGCTAAATCTACATCTTACTAGAATGGTGAACTTGGTATATTTCCTGCTGCTTGTACAATAAGGGCTTTTACCTGCAGGGTTATTTGTAGACGAGCTCCAACAATATCAGCCCCCAGTGACTGGTTTGCACCTCTAGGTTCTATTAAGGAGCAATGCTGGGTGGTTGGCCTGTAATGCTTTGGATAACTGCAGATTTCCTTGGCTCACATTGAATTACTGAATCTACCATGGAAGATTAATTTAGTTCCAAATTTTGCATAATCTTGTAGCCACCTTAACCCTAAAGAGACTCTGGCTATTCTTTACACGCTTTTCTCCAGCAAATGAGGATAGTCATTAATTGTTAGACAGCTGACAAGTGCTAGGTGGACAGCAGATGCTAAGAACTCCTCACAAATGGTATGGTGAGCAGTGCAAGTCACTGTAAATGGTGAATGGATGGTTGTCATCCTCCTGAACACCGTGTGAATGTGTACCATACTCTGTTGAATGGTGGCTTCACCAGTTGGAGTTGCAGGCTCTCTGCAGCAATTGATTTGTATTACTTAAAAGGTGAAAAGAATTTCAGGTGTTTTTTTCCCCCCCCCCCCACAATAGTCGGCGAGGCTCTGGCCTGGGCAAAAGAGGAGCATCTGAGGCTCGCCGACAGGAGAAGATGGCAGATCCTGATAACAACCAGGATGGAGCAAATTCTTCTGCACGCACAGAAGATGTACCTCAAGGAGCATCAGGTAAGAAATCGATCCTTTTTAACCAGGCTGATGACTTAAAAAATGAAGATGTATCATTTGTTTTCCCTCTTAGCTTTCAACTGAGCATGGCTGTAGAGTGGGTTGTTGAATGAGGTTTGGTGATGCTCTTGGCATCTGAAAATATTCTACTCTTAAGCTATGATGTCAAGTGGCAGTTGTGAGCACTTTATCCAAGCAATCTGGCTTTATCTCCAATCTTCCAGTGGATATCTTAAATCTTGTTCCATCAGAGGTTACATGACCATTCTTTGGAAACCTGAGACTATGGTTTTGGGTTTGACTTACAGGAAACTTTGGTTTATCTGGAGGCTAACTGTCCGGAATGCTCGAGCCACCGGCAAAATTCAGGAGTCGGTTCAGTAAGTTTTTTTTCTTGCTTTTTTTTCCACTAGTCAGGCTCTGCAAGGTCTAGCTAAAGCTATTGCTTAGCTACAGAGACGCTTGCAAGCTACGGCCGACTGTTTAGAAGCTGTTAGCAACAGGGTTTGTTGCTAGATACGGAGCTCAAAAGCTTCCGTATGTTTTAACATTAGCGCTGGTTTATCCGGCAGTTTTGATGGGACGGCAACAGCTCGGTGCCGGATATCACAAAGTTTCCTGTACTTGGAAAGTAATGCCATTTGACGCTAGCAGGAATCTTAATCTTGTTCTCCACAAATTTATAATCCCTTTGATTCCCCCCCCCGTTGTGATTTTTATCAAAATGCTTGCACTGTTGGCCCTGGATTTTACATGTCAGCTCTAAGCTTCAGTAATTTCTTTGAGGAGTTGGATTGTTCTATTATTGGGCTCCATCTGATTTTTCTGTAATTTATTACCACCCATATGGTTTTCCATATTTTTTAGATGCAGTTCATCCCCCATTTACATAGTTCTTCAATCCTAATGTTTCTTTAATTTGGAGTGATTGGATCTACTTGATTTTGATGAGTTATATTAAGTGTAGACTACCCTGCAGGTTGCTTTTGTCAAGGAAAATAGTCTGACCTGAGATCATGACTCCTGTAATGGAGGAAGATCACAAGATTACTGTAAATTTCCTCCATTGCGCAGTGGATCTATTCACTGGTGTGAATCAGCTGTACTCTATGAACAAGATACTTAATCTAAGTTGTCAGTGAAGCCTTTACTAGTTCGAGGAATATTTTCTTGTGAATGATCAGGCTGTTGCCAGTACTTTGTGGTAAACATGATGTAAAAGAGCTTCACTTTGGGGTCAGCAGAATGGTTAAGTACCATACCTAATATGTAGTGATTTACTACTGGTGGTGTACTCCGTGATTGATTGAAACTTTTACGTTTTCCAATTTAAGTAAATGGTATTATACATACTTGGAGAAACAAACTGGGAAAATAAGAAAATTTGGAAAAGAAGGGAGTTTACTGTGACCCAAGCTTATAACCTGTCCTAAGTATTATAATGCAGCTTCTAGCAAACTAAGCAGAGTTCAGTTGATGACTTTATTTGGTTACTTTAAAGGCTTTTTTAACAAAAGTGGAGTGACTGTCTTGTTCACTTCAGCTTCTAGTTCCGTTGCTGGAGCTGTTGGAATGCCAACTTCTGGAGAGAGTGAATCGGATGATTCTGAAATGGGCCGACTGCAAGGTGAGGAATCTATAAGAACTAATTATTATAAGCCTTATAAACCAGTTGTATTGATAAATCTCTATGCTCAAGTACATTCGCAAGAATTCACTTTTTATGTAAAATGTGAAGCCAGAAGTTGCCATATCGTATCTTCAAACTTATGCAGAAAAAAAAGCTCCTTTCATGTCCTCAAGGAGTCCCAAAGTGCTTCACAGCCAGTGAATTAGTCTTTGAAATGCAGTTACTGTTGTGCAGGTGAACGTGACATGAGGACCCACAAGTGGGGGGTTGGAAGGGAAGGATCGTTTAAAAATCAGAGAAGCCAGCATATTTGGATTCAAAATTTTATATTCAAACCAAGTCAGTCTGCATTGATCCAAATAAGGCAGTAGTTCCTGAATTTGGTCTGATGAGTCACAAAAACTGGCACCCTTGGATGTCTAGAGGTACATTCTCAACTTGCCACCTGGGCATGAAACAGGCGTTGCGATCCAATTTCCATATTCATTGGTTTCAATAGAAATGAAAATCATGCGACAGATCCACTGCCAATTTTACACGGGTGGTAAGTTAAAAATCTACCCCATATACTGATAACTCGGGTGCTGCGATCAAATTGGAAGACGGATCCAGGGACAGAGCATTTTATTGCCACTACAGCTTTTTTTCCCCCTCTTGCAATGGAAATTGGTGAACTATCAACTGCATAAGGCATGTTATCACACCTGGGCTTGGGGCTAGGGCTTTGATGGGCAGCAGGTTGACACGATGCTCCATGGAATTTCTGGGATCCCACGGCATCATTCCCTTCTGACCGATCCACAGTATGCATGCTCTATCTGGCGTTCTTAATAAATGCTATTAGCAAGGAATCTTTTTTTTTCTTTTCTCTGTCTGCAAGTGTCCCATTTTCTTTCTCTCTCGCTCACTTTTGTGCTCTCGCTCTTTCGCGCTATGTTTCAACCCCCAATTGAAGCAGTTTAATTAATTTCAACGGTGTTGCATTTGTAACATTAACTCAAAGGCTAGTGTTGCCATGTCTGTGGTGTTGGTTTCTACCTCTGTTGCAAGTACAGGAAACGTTGGTTTATCCGGAGGTTATATGTCCGGAATACTCGATCTAACGGCAAAAATCAGGAGCAGTTTTCTATAAGTTTTTTTAGTTCTCGTTGCTTTTTTTCCCCCAGTCAGGCACTGCAAGGTCTGTAGCTATAGCAACAGCTTCAGCTAGAGACGCTTGCAGCTGCAGCCGACTGTTTTGAAGCTGTTGCTAAGCAACAGGGTTTGTTGATTCACACGGAGCTTTTCAGTTCTGTATGTTTCAACATTAACACTGGTATGTCCGGCACTTTTGATGGTACGGCACCAGCTCGGTCCTGTCAGTGCCGGATATCAGAAAGTTTCCTGTTGGTGGAACCACCACTTGGTAAGTACAGTATGCTTACCATTCATCTTGTGTAATGCGTTACTGTAGAGAGATCCATTCCCACAAGTATTTTGGCTTACTCATTGAAATTCCTTCTCTGAACTATGCACTTTTTAAAAATTAAAATTTCAAATGCAGAAATTAGTTAAGTGCTTTCTTACCAATGTTCCCATTGAACTGAGCACTCTTGTACTGGAATATGCTTTACCAATAACTAATCTTGTGCTTATCTTGTTCCAGCTTTATTAGAGGCACGTGGCCTTCCTCCCCACCTTTTTGGCCCTCTTGGTCCACGAATGTCCCAGCTTTTTCATAGAACAATTGGAAGCGGAGCAAGTGAGTAATCATATTGATACTTAAGTAGAGCAATTTTGTTTTGCAACTTTTGCTGAAAATGTGTCAATTTAGCTTTAAGAAACTGTTGCCATTTTAAGTCATCGGCAACATGCATAAGATGTAGGTGTTCTTGCTTGGTTTTAAATTTCTTTGGATGTTTGTGTAGGATGTGTGATACTGATGCTGGGGAGTAGAATGCTTTTCCTTTGAGTGCCAAATCTCTGCATCAAGTACTCCCAGGTCAGTTATTGCAGAGCCAGATGCAGAGAATTTTAATTTGCTCCAACAATGTACCTTTCTGAATGCCCTATTCTTGCAAATGTAATTTCCATTTTTCACACCAGCTATTCTTAAAGGACTTCTGAATAAGATTGCAATTGTTTTAGTAACTTGTAAAAAAAAATGTTGGCAGTTTCTGTGCTGTGAATTTGCACCATTTGTAATTGGGCACAGAAAATCCATTTGAACCCTTAGTGAGCAGAGGTTTGTAATACTATCCGTCTGAAATGGATTCAAGAACAGGTCCCACAGGTGAGACATTCTAATAACCTGTTCACCAAGGAGTTTATTCTGGATTGCTAGGCGGATGACCATAGTGGCACAGTAGCTTGTACTGACGATCTGTGGTTCGAATTGGTATAGTGTGGGCTTTTGGTTTGATTTCAGTCTGGACAATCTAAAGCATTTCATTGGAGTTGAGTCAGCTGACATTGCTCACTCACTCTTCACTAACTGGTTCAGCATAGTGGATTGTCTGCACTGTTATCACAGGTGTGGTCTTGGGACAGCAGTAGAATGGAGCTAAAAGTAACAGTTGGAAACTATTTTCTCAGGTTCAAAGGCACAGCAGCTCCTACAGGGTCTACAAGCTACTGGAGATGAGAGTCAGCAACTTCAAGCAGTCATCGAGATGTGCCAGCTGTTGGTAATGGGGAATGAAGAAACCCTGGGAGGATTTCCAGTGAAGAGTGTTGTCCCAGCTTTGGTAGGAACCATAAAGAAAATGTCTAATCATTCTTTTGTATGCAAAAGCTGGCAGCAATGTTACACGCCACATATTAGTTTCATTTCTATAGCACTCCACATACAAAGATGTCTCGGCTGTAAGTACAAGGGTGACTTTTTTGTAATAGTTTTGAGTTCAGAACACAAAGTATGAATATCGCTTTCAAAACCCAAATCTACAATTCCAGTGGACAGATGGTAGTACTGACAGCTTAATAGCCATCGAGGCCAAAATTACATGCTAAATATATTTGGTGGGGGAAATACAATCTGATTTCAAACTGGTTGCTTTTCTAGTATATATTGAGTACACAATTGGTACCATGAGTTTCATGAGAGTAGTACTTTAGTGTAAGAGTTGAATTATTCCTGTCCTAAGTCTATTAACGCTTGCATGAATACTTACTGCACCAAGTTGGCATTCTCTCAAGATTTTTTAGCATGGTACATTACTGCCAATTTTCTCTTAGCTTCATAACTAGCAAAACATTGATGGAAAATAAGGATAGCCTGAGGATTTTCATATTAGTTGCATAATGTATAAAATAAATATGGATAAAAAGAACAGGCAATATGCAAAGGCCGAATCTGCAACAATAAAGAAATGAGGGATTAACTTTAGATTCCAGCTATTGAAATGTGCATATGGTGAAACTGTCAATTCAATTGACTTAAACATATCACTACCATATAAAAATTCACTGGAAAATACTCTGGTGTTCAAGGAAATTGTTTATATTAAACTAAATTAAATCTTGAAAGTTGTTTGAAGTTTTGCATAAGTACAGACAGTAATTCTAAGATTAAAGCGGTAAATTGAGGCTAGTATTTTGAGATTTTAATCTTTGCTTTACTTGTGCAGAGGAATATGTTTCACATCTTTTGCATAAGGCTTTAATCTGTATGCACACTGGTGTAAGTGGTGACCCCAGCTTAAATGTCAAGAGGAAGTTTTTGCCAGATCTAAGTCTTGATACAGAGAACTCTAGGGGAGTAAGTTATTCTGGTAACCATGTAATAGTTATCTCTTAAGCCAGCATGCTGTGATTAATATCCAAGCTGAAGAGTACAGCAAGCACTGGCTTCACTATTGGGTGGAAACCTCAGAGTGCAGGGATATGATTTATACTGAACATGATTGAGATATGGAGTGCGAAGATGCTGAAGCTAGGTTGTATTATGTAACTGGCAATGATTTGTTTGGTGCTTGACTGATTTATATTGAGAAATACAAATATTCTGAAGTTTGAGCAGAGATGCTATAGTTAAATTTGTTTTAAGATTAATTACCTTCTGGCTAGTTCTTAAATGTGTATAAAATCTCATACAATTTCTAATCTTTTACATGCCATTGATTCTTAAAGTATGCACATCAACTCTCACCGTTAATAACTTTCCTTATTTCTTTACAGATAACTTTGTTGCAGATGGAGCATAACTTTGACATTGTAAGTATTTCCCACTAGGACGGTTATTAAAATGCTTCGTGAATTGGTTGTTCATTTACTGACGTGTTCTGCTTACTTCTAATGACAGATGAACCATGCTTGCAGAGCATTGACTTACATGATGGAAGCTCTGCCTAGGTCATCAGCTGTGGTTGTTGATGCCATTCCAGTCTTCTTAGAAAAGGTGAGAATAGGTTGACCAATTGCAAAATCTTTATAAATCTCAACAGCCACCTTCCTGCTTTGATACTCTTGTCAAATATTGCCACTCAGACTAAATATGTGAGAATATCTGATTAGTAATGGCAGCAATAAATTGTGAAAATATGTTTGCAACAGCATATATTTAAACAATAGCAAAACTGAGTAATTCCTTATGCTCTCCACATAGTGCTGAACATAGTTTACAAAACAGCTGTGAAATCTGCATTGGAAATTTTGACCCTGGGTAAACCTACTGACCGCATATATTGGATTTCCATTCAGGCAAAAAAATTGACATTTTGAGTCTCCATATTTTGAGCAAACGGTGCTTCCTGCCCTCCCCCATCTCTCCTAAGACTACTCTTTCAAGGTCTTGGAAGTATATAAGGAGTAATTTTTGGCTGGCATTTGCTTTCACCTAGCATTGTATTTCTAGAGGTCCGAAATGCTTCAAACCTTCGAAAGGAAATCCAAGCCCCACATTTAAACTGCCAGAAAGGAGAGTGTGTGGCCTAAGACTCTTTATTTCCTTTTAACTATCTGGCTGTTTTGTGTAGATTTCCAGAAATAAATTTCTTCTCGTCAGTTTCATTCCTTTAATCATTGTGCATCTAAAGCTTTATAAATATAATAATAACTCTTGGGGCAAGGAGAAGACACTAGCCCCAAAAACCATCCCTTTTTAATAGATGTCGCATCGCCTATCTGCTTTTCAAATTATCTTCATCTCATCTCTTTTTCCTGTAATGCATCCAGTTGCTGCTTGAATCTGTTATCTTTGCTTCAGTGGGTTCTGTGGTCATTTTTCTCTCTAAGTCTCTTGTTATGTAATAAGGTTCTCTCTGCTTCCTTTCTTCAAGTTATTTTTAACTTGTGCCCCCTGACATTTGAACGCTTCACCACTGCCGACAGTTTCCCTGGACCAGGTTTGCCAGTGCCTTGCCTAATCTTGAACATTTTAATTAGGTCACCTCAATCTCCTCTCTCCCAAAGGGGGCAGCCCTGATCCTTGATTTCCGACATAGTACCCCATCAAGGTTGATCATCTGTAGATGACCAAACTCATACACACTACACTGGCCGTCTTACTGAGCAACAACCGAACCTTTTGATTTGCAATTTACCACTGCGAACCATGTGTTCCTCCAATTCTCACCTCTTGTGCATCCTTGATTTCCTTCGACCCACCATTAGCGGCTGTGCCTTCAGTGGTCTGGGCCCTAAGCTCCAGAATTCCCTCCCTAAACCTCTGCATCTCTTCTTTTGAGACATTCTTTTATAAAACCTACCTCTTTGATCAAGTATTTGGTTATCTGACCTAAAATCTCCTTGTATAGCTCGGTGTCAAATTGTGTTTAACGCTCCTGTGAAGCACCTCGGGATGTGTTACTACATTAAAGCGCTGTATAAATGCAAGTTGCTGTATCTTTCTTTTATTGTAGCCAAGTATTTGAGGATGCTCAAATTTATCCGTTGATTCCCTCACCAGTATGTAGTACAATTGTTCTATTTACCCTCCATTCTATTGACTCTTTTTAGTCCCTTACTCTATCATTACTTTACGTTTATCCATTTGAGCTGCACTTGCACTTACTGGGCCAGTTACCAAAAAGATCTGAATCTTTATGAATGTGTTTATTTGCTTTACTAATTATTTGGTATCTGCAAACTTATTATTACTTAAGATACCCTGATCCAAGTTCGGGGTCTTATTTTTAAATATATCCTATGATCTGTCCCCCTCGGGTACACTCTGGCTCTTTCTAGCCTGAAAACTTGCCATTTATGGTTTTCTGTTTTAAAGTAATAGTGCATAACCTTAATTTGTTCCCATTCCATGACTCTTGGCTATTAATCACCAATGTAGAAAGGTGGCTCCCACAGTCCAATTATATAATGTCAACTGTTATCCCCCTCTGTCACACATTTTTGAAAATTCCCAACTTTAAAAAAAAATTACCTCCTGTGCTGACTTTTATTTAACAAGTGCTTTTCCAAGTGTTGACCCACTAGCTCTGTTCTTTCAAAGGGGTTTCTACATGTCTGAAGAGGTAACCATTTTGCAGTCACTGCTGAAGGCAGCTTGTAAGAAACTAGCTTTGAAACCAGGTTCCTGTGGGTTCCCTTAAATTTTAGAAATGCTTAAAAATCAGGAAATTTGTCAAACTCCAGCTTCCTTGTTTTGGATACGTTTTCCGAAGACCAGTCTCAAAATTCCTCCTTATTCTCAGTCAGAGTATCCATGTGGGAGTTGCATTTTCTGATTGCCAGTGATTACAGGGTCAATTATTTTATTGGAACTCTGTCTGCTTGCGCTGTAAATATATGCATTGAAATTTAGTCCTGACTGCTTTCAGAACACTTTTTAAAGTAGTGTAGGCTGAGGGTCCAGTACTTTGAGGTAACAGGAATCTACTTGTACTGCAGTGAATTGCATAGTCTTTATTTAAATTTGCAGCTTGCAAAAAAAAAAAAAAAAAAAAATGCTCGGGAAAAATACAAGGGAGGCATCAGTGCAAGGGAATTTCACTCATGACATTTTTGTCTTTTGGTTCTCTTGATTGTAATTGTTCTGTACAGTGCCCTTTAAAGACCAATACATAGAATTTTTAAAATTTCAAACCTTTCTGTAATGTTTTATTGTGTAACTATGGTGTCTCTAGCAAGGGTGAATTATAAACCTTTTCACGTATGTAAATTTCACCCTTGTTTCTAGCTGCAAGTCATTCAATGCATCGATGTGGCCGAACAGGCTTTGACTGCTCTGGAAATGTTATCACGCAGACATAGTAAAGCCATTTTACAAGCTGTAAGTACTGCTATAAATTTCTGTTGGTGTGGGGAGGAAGACTTCATTTCTCCTTTCCTTAAAGTTCATACATAAATGACTTCTCTCTTTATCCCCTGAAGGTAGTGATGCATGCTAGGATACAGATGTAGGGCCAGCAGTCATTCGTCCTTGCCCAACTAGTCATTCGTATGCGAGCTGAGGTAGCAATTGTCAGCAGGGGGACATCAAGCTTTATGCTATTCCCACTTGATATTCTGTACACATACTGCAAGCATGGGTAACTGATAGAAATCAGGAATAGTATCCCTAGCCAGTGTTTTTCTTTGCTGAGGCCAGTTGCTGTGCTCGTTTTGAGGTGGGCTGCACAGCTGAAGGAAGCTTCAGTCAGTAGATCAAAAAAACGGAGCCTGAGCCTATTCTGGGTCTGTGTGCAGTACCACACCAAAGAACATTTGCCACCAGAGGGCTTTTGAGCCCAGTTTTGCAAAACCAATATAAAGAAAGGCGATAAAAGACCATCATGCACGCCAATTTCGCCCCATCCAGACAATGATGCAACCACTTAAGCTTATTAAACTAAACAATCACCTGGGAGAAAAAAAAATGCAGCCAATTCAGGAAGAAACATCTGGGAAATTCCCTTCCAATGCCAAGGAAATCAGCAAGGCTTCAGCAGACTGCAGTAGCCCATACTCACAATGCTAACTAGCAATTTACCCTCTGTACTCTGAACTTGCCACGGTCCATTTTAAAGGACTGTAGCGACTCCTTAGCTACTATGTTTGGTAGTCTATTTTAGAAGGAAATTGCTGAAAATAAATACTTCCTGGCATTTACCCTAACACGTTGCTTATATATTTTATGTGCATGTTGTCTAGACCTACTGACCTATCCATCTGAAATAATCTGTACAACTAGTCTGAATTCAGTGTTAAGGTCATTTAAAAAAATTTCTGTCATATCCCCTCTAAGCTAGTTTCTCCATCTTTGAGATGTTCAAGAAATCAACTTATCTTTTATTTTGAATATTTTTGGAATGTTTAAAAGGAATTTATAGAAAGTATGAATGGGATTCCATGTAGTTTTAAAATTAAGTTTTACAAACCATATTCTTTTCTATCTTCCTTTATCTCACGGCCTCCTACCCTCCCCCAAAATGGTGCTAATATCTTTCCTTTTCATAACTTTAAAGGGAGGATTGGCTGACTGTTTGCTGTACCTGGAGTTCTTCAGCATCAATGCCCAGCGAAATGCCCTGGCAATAGCAGCAAACTGCTGCCAAAGTATTACTCCTGATGAATTTCACTTTGTTGCTGATTCATTGCCCTTGTTAACCCAAAGGCTGACCCATCAGGTACTGAAAACAAATTTTCCATTAGTGATGACTGAACATGTACATGTTGATTGTGAATTTATTTTCTCAATTTATATTGAAGTGAGAAAATGTGTATGTCCAAAACTAGTGTTAACATAGAGTTCATGTAAGCTACTTTTGTGTTTTTTTGCCAGTGCCTCCTATAGTGAATCTCCAACAGCCAATGGCCACATCAGTGTAGCCCTGCTGGATATCTTTAGACTAGTGGATTGGAAGACCCCATTATTCACTGGCGCTGATGCTGCTGCCAGAAAGTTACAGCCAGTTTGTGCATGCGTAGCTTTTTGGATCCTGTAGTGCACTCGGTTTACAGGAAGACCAGCTTCACATGACAAAAATTAATATGGGAAAGCTGCTCAATTAGCTTGCTCCCAAAATCTGGGCTGCAAAGCAGTAATTTTTTTAACTCCAGTGCTGATTTGAAGCAGAATTCTGATCAAAGTATACAATACCGTCTTAAACTGTTTCCTAAGCATTCCTAATTAGATAACTTGAGATGAGCATGCAATGTTTCCTATTGCTGGTTTTAAGTGCTTAATGCTGCTAAATGTCAAGTGGAAGAAAACGAGTATTCAGATATCAAGTACTTTTTCTTTTTTAAACTGAATGAATTTTTAAAGTGGGCTTTAGTATGACTATCTTCAATTCACACTTTTTTTGATCTGCAATTCATCCTGTACTAAGATGTCTACCAAGGTATTTGCATAAAGCTAACTACTGACATGTGGTATCTTCCTTGTGGGTAGTCTTGGTAAATCTGGCAAGTTTACATTGGTTGCCACGTCGAGAACCAGCAGTGCAAGAACCACTCTTGAGGCCACTGTAAAAGCAACTTTTGATACCTAGACCTGTAGATTTGGTGTAATCAGTTTTTATCCACTGTTTCCTGAAGTGTTTCATGATTGCAGTTGTGTGGCTGTTAATTATTCCACTTTCTTTAATAGTGGCAAAACAGACTGGATGGAGAAGTGGAATGCTGGTGTAATTCGGCTTTAAGCTGAATTAGGTATTTCTCCAAGTCTGATTTTTTTTTTTCCCCTAAATTATATACACGAAGAAGTTTTGATCCATTAAGAATAATTCTAAATCCTCTGTGCAATAATTTTGTAATTGTAGCTGAAAAATACTAACTTGTGGCCTGGTAATATTTTAAAAGACAACTTTTCTGTTTTTGATTAGGACAAGAAATCTGTCGAAAGTACTTGCCTGTGTTTTGCTCGACTGGTGGACAACTTCCAGCATGAAGAAGTAAGACATTAAAATTACATTTTACAGGGGACACTGTTATAGTTTATACACAGTAACAATGGAAAGCTGTCAAGTCAAATTTCCTTTAGCTCTATTTTGTGTAAAATTCAGTGTTGAAGCAAAACCTCTTTCACATACTTGATTTACAAAGCAGTTCATAGCAGCTGTCTGCAGTTGGTAATATCTATGGTGTAAGTTACTTCCAAACCACCATCCAGTGCTGAAAGTTGGCATTTGAAGCGCAACTTACATTTTTAACGTCATATGGAGTTGGGAAATGCAAAACTTAACTTGCTGAATAACTGTTGAGAGTCTGCAATGGTTTCTTAAACTGAAGTGATATGTGTGACCAAGACATTACTGGCACCTTATTTAGACTGATTTGTTTCTAAGTCAGTTGAATTTGATTTTTTAACCAATACTCAGATTTTTATATGTAGCCTATTAAGTTATCTATGAAAATATTTATCTCTACTGAAACGGAGATGATTAGTTCTGGTTGCAACACTTCTCTGATTTCTCAATGGGAATTTGAGCAGACTGCAGTTGACAAGCTCTGGTATGATGGAATTGTCTCTTCAAAATCTAATTTGCTGATTGGGAAACTAGTTTTTTTTATCCTTTACAATTTAGATATATAGATGTGATTTGGGGCAAGTGCTTGCAAAACACTTCTGTACGTATAAGTTTGACTTGAAAGAAACTATTTTAAAGCGCTACTGTTCAGAAAGTCTCCACTTCTGTTCACTTGCCAGTCGAGCTCCCTGATGAGTGTTATGACCCATATGATGGAGATTTGGGAAACTGAACCAACTGCATCTTAATGCTAGAAAAACCAATGTGTCTTGAGAATTTTGGCTACATTGCTGTAGAGAAGTTTTGTAGACCATGACCGTAAAAATTCTAGTTTGTTTTATTGTAATTTTAGCTGCAGATTTTTAAGTGTGAGATTCTTTCCTTTTTGGATGTTCTGTACTTGGTCAGTTACCTTTCCAGTTTTCGTGTATTTTTCAGTTCCTCGTGTAGAATGTTGCTGTCTTTCTCGCCTTTTGTAGTTATATCAATAAAAAGATTCCATGTGAGTTTGGCTGCGATATGTGCAGAGTTCTGACTCCGTAGATTAGTCCATATCATGCATGCCAGCTGGGTATGTTGATGGGCTTTAGATTTTAATCTACGAGCCACGTTTGAAAACTACAGCAAACTTGATTGGCTTAACCAGTTATCTTTTGGCCAAACCATAGAGGCAAACCTGACAACAATGTAGATGTAATGAATTTGAGCCAATACCTTTTTATACATTTAATTTGTACATTGCTGGATAATGGCCTTCAGTGTTAATTTTGTTTAGGAGCATTTGGCTTCAGCAATTTTATTGAAGTTGGGAAAAAAAATAGCTAGTATGCATTAAAGATCCCGGAGCAGTTGCATATGCCAACTTGACTGTTGGTTAAATTGAAGCGTGTAACTCGTGTCACTAATGCTTGCATATTTTTCTGAAATGCCCTGTTGATGGGATTTCAGTTTTTTTCCTGCACGTTCCCCTTTGATTTAGCTGGGACATGCTGAATATGAATTTTGCAGGAAAAGTCATATGCGTGGGAGTTTTGAGAGAAATGCAGTTTTCTGTTGTTTTCTCCTAGGTCTCTACACCACATACAAAGTAACCAATACTGACCTTGGATGATTCTCTTCTGTCCCTCCCACCCTCTCCAATAAAGGAGCACTTGTCCTGTTTGCAATCTCTCCTTGCTTTCTAATTTCAGTCATGATGTCAAGTGATTGAGTGAAAGAAGGAAGTACAGGAAACTTTGGTTTATCCGGAGGTTGTATGTCCGGAAGCCTTGATCTAACGGCAGAAATCAGCAGCCATTTTGTTAGTTTTTTTTTCTTCTCCTAGCATTTTTTTTTAAACAGTCAGTCTCTGGAAAGCTTCTCTGAAGCTGTTGCTAAGCTACAGAGACGCTTCCAAGGTAGGGGCCGACTGTTTACAAGCTGTTGCTAAGCAACAGTGTTTGTTGTCAGATACGGAGATGAAAACCTCCATATCCTTCAACATTAGCGCTGGTCTGTCCGGAAGTTTTCATAGATCGGCATCACGTCGGTGCCGGATATCGCGAAGTTTCCTGTAGCATTTTTATATAGCATCTGTCACTCCCTCGAGGTCCCAAAATGCTTCACAGCCAATGTAGTCACTGTTGTAAAATAGGGAAATGCAGCAAACGGTTTGAAAGAAGCAATGTCCAACAGCAATGAAATAAAAGACTGTGATCTAATTTAGTGATGTTGGTTCAGGGATAGCTGTTAATGAGGGCACAGAACACCCCTGCCCCCCCTCTATATAATGCCGTGCGATCTTTTATGTCCACTAAAGAGGGCAAACACAGCCTCGGTTTAATATCTCATCTGACAGTGCATTACTGCACAGCAGTGTCCGCCTAGATTACGTGCCAATTCTGTGGAATGGGGCTTGAACATATCTGACTTGCCGGCAAGCGTGCTACCATTGAGCCAAGGCTATCTTTAGACTTGGATTTTTGAAACTTCCAATGTGGTCTGCACCAATTTCCCCCAATCCTTCCCTGAAAATGGAATTTCCAAAAGTTGAAAAAGAAACCTGAAATTCCTAACGAGGTATATCTGTAGAGCGGAGATCCATGGGTTGCAGTCTGTACTCCTAACGCTAAGGTGCTGACAGTTTCACTTGTTTTAGTAGTTTGTAAATTCTTTACATATAAATTTAATGATTCCTGTGCAGCACTGAGTTGATACACGAAGTTGCTTCTAAGCAAAGTTGATCCAATAAACGTGGTATGGGTTTTTTTTAAACAGTACTTTGGACTTTCTGTAGTCACCCAATTTTTGGGAGGTTTTCTCTGCCCCGCCCCATATTGGTGTTCAGCCATATCTTGTTTAATGTGGAAAACTGCATTGAAGTTTGGAATAGAGGGCCTTGTTTGCTTGCACTCTGCAATTTGCCAGGCCTAATTTTAAAAAGTAGATTGACTCATTCTGCCAATTGTTTTGAATGATGGCTAATTTCACCGATATGTGCAAAGATGAATTCGGGTAGCTCTGATGGAGTCATTTCCACTGCTGGATCTAACCATGTGCAACTGATTCAGTGCTAATCAGTGGCATTGAACAGTGACAGCCATTGAGGTGGGTGGCCCCCATAGGAAGCCACTACTTGATTTTAGTGGCTTTGGTATTTCCGTATCCTTGTATAGGAGCAACACTTGTAGAACTATGGATTTATCTAGTCACTTGTCTTAACCTGGAGGTTATGAGCGCTTCCGTGAACAGTCAATTTCTCACTGGCTACTTGAGTTGGTACTGAATGTGACCCAGCCATTAGACCGTTGTGTCTGAGATTGATTATTTGACAAGCTGGAACATCAAATTTTGAGGATTTCTTTAGTGTGCCCAATGTTCCTGATCTGTACTGATGATTTTAACGCAACCTGTGCAGTTCCAGAAACACTAGGTTGTTGGATAATAAAGCTATTGTGGCTGCAAGTGGGAAGAATCTATGAGTGACCATAACATGGTTGAATTTCATATTCAATTAGAGGGTGAGAAGGTTGGATCTCAAACAAGCGTGCTAAGCTTGAATAAAGGAGACTATGAAGGTATGAGAGCGGAATTGAGTAGAGTGGATTGGGAAAATAGATTAAAGGGTAAGACGATACATGATCAGTGGTGTACATTTAAGGAGTTATTTTACAACTTCCAAAAAATATATATTCCACTGAGAAGAAAAGGGTGTAAAAGAAAAGACAGCCATCCGTGGCTAAGTAAAGAAATTAAGGATAGTATTCGACTAAAAACAAGGGCATATAAGGTAGCCAAATCTAGTGGGAGGATAGAGGATTGGGAAAACTTTAAAAGACAGCAAAAAATAACAAAAAGATTGATTAAGAAAGGGAAGATAGATTATGAAAGTAAATTAGCAAAAAATATAAAAACAGATAGTGAGTTTTTATAGTTATATAAAAAGAAAAAGGGTGGCTAAAGTAAATGTTGATCCCTTGGAGGATGAGACCGGGAAATTAATGGTGGGAAATACGGAGATGGCAAAAACACTGAATATTTTATATCAGTCTTTACAGTAGAAGACACGAAGAATATCCCAACACTGGACAAACGGGGGGCTAAAGGGGGGGAGGAGCTAAACACGATCAAAATCACTAAGGAAGTGGTACTCGGTAAAATAATGGGACTCAAGGCGGATAAATCACCTGGACCTGATGGCTTACATCCTAGGGTCTTGAGGGAAGTGGCGGTAGGGATTGTGGATGCATTGGTAATTTTCCAAAACTCCCTGGACTCGGCAATGGTCCCGGCAGACTGGAAAACTGCTAATGTAACACCCTTATTTAAAAAGGGCAGTAGACAGAAGGCTGGAAACTATAGACCAGTTAGCCTAACATCTGTGGTCGGTAAAATTTTGGAGTCCATTATTAAGGAGACAGTAACAGGACATTTGGATAATCATAATTTAATAGGACAAAGTCAGCATGGTTTTATGAAGGGGAAGTCATGTTTGACAAATTTGTTGGAGTTCTTTGAGGAAGTAACATATAGGGTGGATAAAGGGGAACCAGTGGACGTAGTGTATTTAGACTTCCAAAAGGCATCTGACAAGGTGCCACACAAGATTATTGCTTAAGATAAAAAATCACGGGATTGGGGGTAATATTCTGGCATGGATAGAGGATTGGCTATCTAACAGAAGGCAGAGAGTTGGGATAAATGGTTCATTCTCAGACTGGTAATCAGTAACTAGTGGTGTTCCACAGGGGTCAGTGCTGGGTCCCCAACTCTTTACAATCTATATTAACGATTTGGAGGAGGGGACCGAGTGTAACATATCAAAGTTTGCAGATGATACTAAGATGGGAGGGAAAGTAGTGAGTGAGGAGGACATAAAAAACCTGCAAGGGGACATAGACAGGCTAAGTAAGTGGGCAGAGATTTGGCAGATGGAATACAATACAGGAAAGTGTGAGGTTATGCACTTTGGCAGGAAAAATCGTAGAGCAAGTTATTATCTTAATGGCAAGAAACTGGAAAGTACTAAAGTACAAAGGGATCTGGGGGTCCTGGTGCACGAAACTCAAAAGGTTAGTATGCAGGTGCAGCAAGTGATTAAGAAGGCCAATGGAATGTTGGCTTTCATTGCTAGGGGGATAGAATATAAAAATAGGGAGATATTGCTTCAGTTGTACAAGGTATTGGTGAGACCGCACCTGGAATACTGCGTACAGTTTTGGTGTCCATACTTAAGAAAGGACATACTTGTTCTCGAGTCAGTACAAAGAAGGTTCACTCGGTTAATCCCGGGGATGAGGGGATGGACATATGAGGAGAGGTTGAGTAGATTGGCACTCTACTCATTGGAGTTCAGAAGAATGAGAGGCGATCTTATTGAAACATATAAGATTGTGAAGGGGTTGGATCGGGTGGATGCGGGGAAGATGTTCCCGATGATGGGTGAAACTAGAACTAGGGGGCATAGTCTTGGAATAAGGGGCTGCTCTTTCAAAACTGAGATGAGGAGGAACTACTTCACTCAGAGGGTGGTAGGTCCATGGAATATGCTGCCCCAAAAAGCTGTAGAAGCTACATCATTACATAAATTTAAAACCGAAATAGACAGTTTCCTAGAAGTAAAGGGAATTAAGGGTTATGGGGAGCGGGCAGGAATTTGGACATGAGTCTATGTTCGGATCGGTCATGGCCCTGTGGGTAGCGGAGCGGGCCCAGGGGCCGTGTAGCCTGATCCTGCTCCTATTTCGTGTGTCTAATTCTGTTAGATTCAGGAGATGGTTCTGTGATAGTGGATTGGCAGTTAGGATCAGATCAGCCATGATCTTATTGAATGGCGGAGCAGGCTCGAGGGGCCGATTGGCCTACTCCTCCTATTTCTTATGTTCTTACGAACAGCCAACAAAGTCCTGCTGATATTGGCTGCTGCTGATGAGTCGACTGCAGTAGGCCCTCAATTAAATAGCTTCGTTTTTTAAAAAAAATAAATACTTTTGAGGCCAGAAGTCAAAACCCACAGCAGAGTGGAGAAAGAACAGATGACTGTCCTGCTGCCAAATTCTTAAAAGGGACACGGTTGCAGTAGTTATCCATTTGGATGATTGCCTATCTATATGAACTTCTTCGAAGATTGAAAGGAATAAAGATGAGGTACACAACAAAATGACAAAGATGGAAACTAAGGCAACAGCGGACCAGTAATAACCAAAACACCTAAATGAGCTGGGGAAAAGTGCAGATAAATGTGTTTTTAAAAAAAACTGAACTAGTTTCCTCTAAATTAGAGCAAATTACTTTGATCTTTCACCTGAACTTGATTCTTCGAACTTTGTGAAGCCCACTTAAAGCTTGAAGCCAGCGTTGGGACGTTTCCAGTTGGCTCTTTTGTAAAACTATTCGTTCAGATTTTCATAATTTGATCTGCCATTAGGTAGACAGGAAATGCATCGCAAACTGCAGCTACTGAATCCCCAAAGGGAAGAAAGATTGTATACACTCAAACCCGTTTGTAAAGCTTGTTCAAGCTAGCGTTTTGTGCAATGTTTTAGTCTGCATTTGTTGTGATAAATGTTGAAAGATGAAAGTGTTGAAAATGCAATTCTTTTATAATCAAAGTACTGACATTTATGCATGAGTGATTATGCTAGTATATTAAAATTCCACTTGTATGAGGGGGGGAAAGCTTTGGTGTTATAGACCAATAAAAGTCTTTGATTTTATTTTATGTGCTGTAGATATGTTTTATGGGGGAGTATAACCTTTATTTATTTATATTAATAGAACTTGTTGCAGCAGGTGGCATCCCGGGATTTGTTGACCAACATACAGCAGCTTCTGGTGGTGACTCCCCCAATTCTCAGCTCCGGCATGTTCATAATGGTGGTCCGCATGTTCTCACTGATGTGTTCGAACTGTCCTACCCTGGCTGTGCAGCTTATGAAGCAAAGTGAGTATTTTTCAGATCTAGTTGCAACAAGTGATCAACTTTTATATGTACACTATAGGAGTTACTAACAGATCACAGCAGTGGAGTGCTTATTTTAGCATATTGAAAACGGGTGCAGTGCAGCATGACGCATGTTCTTGATTGTTTAAAATTTGCTTCCATTTCCAAAACCTAGCATACATTATGAACAATATCTTAAGTTTAGCTGGTTTGAGCCATTTGCTAAATGATATAGATAAGTTGAAGATTGTGATGAAGTTCCCTCAGTTTTATAGTTTGCTTTCTCTCAACATTGTTTTCTTGTTTAAACAATTCAAAATTATCTTTGAAACTATCTGCAACTGTTATGGCAAATCTTAGTGCTTTATAAATCATTAGGTAGACCCCTTTTGGGTTATCTATTATAGTTTCACAGCAGGTAACCTACATCAGTCATCAATGATGAGGCTTAATGTTTGAAGCCCTGACTTCCGACCTCATCCAATAGATGTTTCAACTCTAAAAAGTACATTGACCACAGGGATGGGGGATGGTGTTCCAGGAGATGTATATCCAGGTCATTGCTTTTGTGAACTGAATGTTAATAGCTGATCGATCTTCTCCTCTAGACATTGCAGAAACGCTTCGTTTTTTACTTTGCGGAGCTTCAAGTGGCAGCTGCCAAGAACAAATTGATCTTGTACCAAGAAGTCCACAAGAACTTTATGAGCTAACTTCCCTTATCTGGTGAGAGCTTTGTATAATGTAATGAAACTTTTATGTCTTCACTGTTGTCCAAGAAATGGGTTGAGTGTCTGTGTTCCTTAAAATAACCTGGGCATAATCTCTCAATTTTGAAACTGATATTAGGGACTGTATGATAAATTGGCAATGAGACAGTTGCAGTTGAAATATTGAATGATAGAAAGAATGTAGCTCTCTTCCATTCTAGCCTAGCACACATTCCACTAGTTATCCTTAAACAAAAAGATTAACTCTTGGGGAAAGAGCAGGGGAGTGGGACGAATTGGCTAGCTCTTTCAAAGAGCTGGCACAGGGATGATGGGCTGAATAGCCTCCTGTGCTGTGATTCCATGAACAGAATTCTTTGAATGAGCTATGTACATTCTTGAAGGGCAGATCTTTATTAAATCTTAATTTTGCTGTTTACTGGGGCATTTACTTTTGTACATCTGGTTATGCAAGTTTATCTAGGTAATTGTTAAGTGGGTTTGTGCATTTATCTGTAGTTTTTGTATTAAGGTAATAAATACTGTGTTTGGTACTATTTACTAAAATATTCACAGTAAATGTTTATACGTAGAGGTAAGATCTGATCTACATTTCTCTTGCAGTGAATTGATGCCATGTCTACCCAAAGAAGGAATTTTTGCTGTTGATACCATGCTAAAGAAGGGAAGTGCTCAAAATACAGATGGTGCAATATGGCAATGGCGTGATGACCGAGGTCTGTGGCATCCATACAACCGAATCGATAGTCGCATAATTGAGGTATAATAGTTTAGAATATTAAATCATTATGGGGTGGGAGGGGGCAGAAAGAAGAGGGAGGAGGAGTGGGAAGTGATTTTGATCTTTATTTTAAATTTGCAATGATGAGCACCATAGCCTGGTGGTGCAAGTCATAGATCTTGGCCCAGATTTTACGGTTAAAAATAACTGAGGCTATTGGCACTCACTGTTATAAAAGTATAAATCTGACAACTTCCGGTGACCTCTGCCACTGAAAATTAACTTTTGCAAATGTGGAGTCTCATTCGTTTAGATTTTAATTATTGTTGGAGATTTTTAAAAAACAATGTAAAATTTGGCGATACAGTTTCTTGCCCTGTTCACAGAGATCACATCCCCTGTAGAGGGCTTTCTAATCACAGCAAGTTCCAGTCCATAAGTCTGTGGGTAAGTGTAATGAACGGTGAGTGCTGTTCGATCACCGCTGACTGCAGAATCCGGCACCATGCAAAATCCGGCTCTATGAATTTAATGTCGTAAAATTGAATTCAATGGGGGGGAAGAAAAAAAAAATTAGGAATTTACTGGCTGCTACCGAGGATGGGGGGGGGGTGGGGGGGAGGAAAGAGTCTTGTCACCTGTAACCGGTCTAACGTACAGGTGACTGCAGTCCCACACTGTGGATGACTTAAACCCTAGGGATGCTGCCTTGCCAGTATTACCACATCCCAAGCAATTTTTTTTCCTTCAAAAATCAAAAAATATCTTGGTGGTTAAATTTGAGAATTTTTAACATTTTTACATTGAAACCTGTACAATGCCCTTTTAATACTTTCCTGTTTTACAGTCTGTTTACCACACAGGACTAAAATGGCAATATTTCAAATTGTATTTTAGAGGTTGGTTACCACCAGCAAGCAATTTAAAAAAACATTTTTTTTAAAGTGATCTGTCCAATAATTAAACAAAGTAAATAAGTGGCAATTCAGTGCTTAAAAATTTGAATTCTGATTATTTGAATTAAGTTACCTTGAATTAAGAGTAATCTGCACTTTTGTATCAAGTCTCAGCCCTTAAACCTTTACCTTTCTCTGATAAATTTGTCAGTTGATTTCCTGACGAGCAAACTGCACACCTAAAGTCAAACCTTGCTTAAGTAATGCACAGGAGTGACTTCAGTTTCATAGTTTATAAATATGCCTCAGCCCTTCTTATGACCTTGTTAACAAGAATTTTCATACTGCATTTGTATTCATGGGTATAAAAGCAGTATGAAGATCTTCGTGGAGTCACTGAATCCTAAGTGGCTTCAACTGAGACCTATCCCAGTTCCGTAGTGTTGTGTATGCTCTTGTGTAACACCTGGAGCTGTTCCAAGTTTCATAATTCAGTGTGCGTCATGATGCACATCCACTCTTGCTGCCTGTAAGTATGTACAATCAAGTCAGACTTCCAAAACTCTGCATATCTTTATGTACAGGCATGTATGTAATGTGCAGTGAGTAGTGACATGTGCATATGAACTGGTGCTCCGAGCTTGGAGCTGAAGTGCCCTGCATATGCTGGTAAATATTGACCAAAATGCCTTGGACACACTGGCAAGCAGTCTGATCTTAGGTCTGCAGTAATCCTTTTTTGTATGCTTTGACAGTCTGTTCACATTGTTCACAGGCAGCCCATCAAGTGGGTGAGGATGAAATAAGCTTGTCAACATTGGGTCGAGTTTATACTATTGACTTTAACTCTATGCAGCAGATCAATGAGGACACTGGGACAGCCCGTGCTATTCAGAGAAAACCCAATCCATTGGCCAACACGAACACTGGTGAGTACTGCCTAGTGAATTAATCTTATACAAACTAATTGAAGGTTTATAACTTCACTGAGGAAGTCATTTAGGTAAAGGATTTGAAAGTACCCTCGCCATTAGCCAAATTTACTTTTTGTAAACTGTAAGGTTGAATGTTTTATAAGAGACAACAAACTTGCATTTATACAGCACCTTTTACAACCTTGGGGCATCCTAAAGTGCTTTACAGCCAGTGAAGTACTTTTGAAGTGTAGTTACTATTGTAATGTAGGGAAAATGTGGCAGTCAGTTTTGCACCCAGCAAGGTCCCACAAACAGTGATGTGGCCATGACCAGATAATCTGTTTGTGACGTTGGTTAAGGGATAAATATTGGCCAGGACAACTGGGAGAACTACACTGATCTTCAAAATAGTGCCATGGCATCTTTTATGTCCACCTGAGAGCAGATTGGTTTAACAACTTGTCCGAAAGATGCTTAGTACTATACTGCACCAGAGTGTCAGTCTAGATTTTGTGCCAAAGTCTCGTGAGACTTAACCCACAACCTTCTGACTCTGAAGTGAGCGTGCTGCCACAGTTAACAGTTGTAACTAGCAGCATGGCCAGAGCATTTTTGTTCTCCAGTATTTTGTTCACTTAAGTCAATTCTGGTAAAATCTTTATGGCCTTATCACAGGCTGTAGGTTTCAGGCTAATTGAGGAAACTTGTTTACTATGATCAAAATGATTTTCCAAACAGGAATGGTAAAATGAACACTTGAGTAAGTTCTGCATACTAAAAACTTTTGTTTAGACCATTTCCAGCTTAGTATAGCAATAATATGGGTAGTACATGTCAGTTAGAAGATTTAATACATTGCTCAATGATTGCACTACTTAAATGTGTTCTCAGTAGTTTGCAGTTGATTTCCCCATGTGGCCTATTTTAGTGGCTTGAAATGTGGGGGGGAAAAAAACTCAAGCATTATTGTCAAGGATTTAAGTGCTATTTCTTTTCTCTGTGCCTTGTAAATAGATGAGAACATCAGGTCTATTGATGTCCTCTCATTGTGATTCAGGGTTTTCTGGAACAAAGCCTGGATGTAGATGAGACGTTATGGTTGCCTTTTGCCCTTTCATACATGGCTAACAGGCAGGGTTGTTGCAGTGAACAGACAGAACAGGGTTAAAATGTTACTTCCAATGAGCAAACTTGCGATAACGTTGCAGACTCAATTATGGCGTCATTAGTAGCCCAATTCAGTGATCTTGACTTTGCCTTGGTGACTTCAGCACCCCTTGCTAACTTTGCAGTTATCCACCTCAAATTTAGCTACATTTCAAAAACTTTTTTAAAGAAATGTTGTCAACCTAACCTTGTGTTTAATCTTGAAGTTGGCATTTCTTAAATAAGTGACAGTGGTGTTAATACCCAAGGAGGCGAGGCAGCAAGTGGGACTTGCAGCAAGCAGTCTATTTACTCAGCAAGTGGTCTATTTAAACAATTTGCGAACTGCAGAAAACAATTTGAAACCAAAACTACAGCAGTCTCCCAAAAAAGCAGAATTATTTCTCCAGCAGAATGCAGTGAATGGAGTACAGTTACATAATGAAAATTATGTGCATGAAATCAATTCCAGTCACTTACAGCAGTGCGGTCTTTAGGTGTGATTGACGGAAATTACTCCATCATCTCCATTCTGCCCGTGACTTGTGGTGTCACTATATGCAGCATCAAGAGATTAACTCAGTTCTATATTGTCTGTGCCTTCTAAAACAGTACAAGTTACTTCGTGTGCGTCATTGAGGATCCTATAATGTAGGTCCAAATATTTATTGAGCATTGTTCTGCGGCACCTCATGTCTTCTGTATCAGCTTCCTCCTACTGAGGATAAATGTGCAGAATAAAAGACTGACGCTGCTGCTGAAAGGATCATTAATATAAGTTGATCATTAAGTTGAGCCTGGCTGCTTTGATGTACTTATAATGGCTAAAAGTGACATTGGTGGTTTAGTAATAGGCTGACAATTTGCCTTCATTCCCTCACAATTGGGACAGAACTTCCCCAGAGTTCAAAACATAAAAGTAACTGAGTCAGTTTTATTAACTTTGTCATTGCAAATATGGGGATTTTCAGAAAAGTGCAATCTGAAGCCTGTGCTTTTTTTAATATAGGTGGTCACTCTGAAACGAGGAAGGATGATGCACGTGCTCAACTAATGAGGGAGGACCCAGACCTGGCTAAATGCTTTATAAAGACATTGTTTGGTGTGTTGTATGAAGTGTATAGTTCCTCAGCTGGACCTGCTGTCAGACACAAGTGCCTTAGAGCAATTCTTAGAATAATTTATTTTGCTGATGCTGAACTTCTAAAGGATGTGCTAAAAAATCATGCTGTTTCCAGGTGGGTATTGAATGTAAAGTACTTAAAGAACCTTATGTAATGTACATAACTGTTTTGCTGAAAATTTATAGAGCTTGAATCTTGAACATTTGTCCGGAGAATACTATCTGGGGTGAGTAATTGTCCCAGTGCTTGATTTTTGACTCCGATAAAGACAAAAAGGTTGGTAACCAGAGGACACAGATTCAAGGTACAGGAAACTCTCTTTTAACCGGCACCTAAGTAACTGGAAATCTCTGTTAACCGGCAAAATTCAGGAGTAGGTTCAGGTAAGTTTTACTTCATATTAGTGGCAGTTCCTGGATCTCTGGCTGTGTAACTGGGGTTCGTGCACTTGTTGCTAAGCAACAGGGACGCTTGGTCTGTGGCCGGAGTTCCTGCAAATGTTGCTAAGCAACAGGGAAGCCTGGATTTGTTGCTGTGTACGGAGCTCTCGTACCTTTTAAACTATACCTCTCTGTAATCTGGACTTTTTGATAAACCGGAACCACACCGGTCCTGTTGGTGCCGGATAATAGAGTTTCCTGTAATTGGCAAAAGAACCAGAGGCCACACGATGGGGGGGGGGGGGGGGAGAAATTACACAGCGAGTTATCTGGATTGCACTGCCTGAAAGTGTGGTGGTAATTGATTCAATAATAACTTTTAAAAGGGAATTGGATAAGTATTTAAAGGGGAAAAATTTGCAGGGCACTGGGACTCATTGGATAGCTTTCGAAGAGCCGGTATTGGCACAATGGGCCGAATCACCACCACCTGTGCTGTATCAGTCTGCGATTCTAAGATGCTTCTCCATTGGCACCAAAGCCAATCAAAAATGTTGATCATCTGAATTCTTAATGGAGTCTGTCGTAAGATTGAAGTGATGTCTTGTACTAGATACACCTTTATGCCTTTTTCTAACTTTGCATTGATAATTGATTACTGGAGCTCTCCTCTTCCCCGCCCATGCTGTGTACAGGAAACTTTGTTATATCCGGCACTGACGGGACCGAGCTGTTGCCGATCTATAAAAACTGCCGGACATACAAAGTTAATGTTGAAGCATACGGAGATTTTCATCTCCGTATCTGACAACAAACACTCTTGCTTAGCAACAGCTTCAAACAGTCGGCCTGTACCTTGGAAGCGTCTCTGTAGCTTAGCAACAGCTTCAGAGAGACTTTCCAAAGCCTGACTGTTGGGGGGGGGGGGAAAAAGCTAACAACGGCTCCTGATTTCTGCCGGTCGATCGAGGTTTCCGGACATACAACCTCCGGATAAACCAAAGTCTCCTGTACTTAAATTGTTTAATATGAAAGTTTCAGTTCAGCTTATTTGGAGTTAGTGCAACTGTTATTGAGAATTCTGTATTAAATTATAAAAGTATAGACATTAGCTAGATAATTTTGAGTAACGTTTGAATGTGACTGCAAAACAGGGCTTTGGCAGAGCTGTATCTTAAACTGCAATTAGTGACTTGAAAATACTGATTTATTAAGGTAATGCAGAACTACTTGACAGATCTTAATTTGAAGCAATGTCTACATATTTTTTTTCAGCTTTAGTTTTGATTTATCTCCTAGTGTGACTGCCCTGTAGTCTTTAGATGTCCTTTTTAAAGGTTACACAAAAATGCATTTCACAATTCAAAACCAATTTCACTAATGTGTGCCATTAGTTTCAGTAATTTTTTAATGTGTACTTTAAGAGCTTAATCTGATTTGCATTTATATAAACTGACTTTCTCATTTCCCCCAACTCCAACAGCCACATTGCTTCCATGCTGTCAAGTCAAGATTTCAAGATCGTTGTAGGAGCGCTACAGATGGCAGAGATTTTAATGCAGAAGTTACCAGATATATTCAGCGTTTACTTCAGAAGAGAAGGTAAAGAATATTTTCATATTCCAAGAAGTTTCCAAAATTTGGATGTTTTTTATATCTTGTAGACATTTCTCTCGTGGAATTAATTTTAACTTTGAATTATGACAAACAGCAATGGTTTTATTTGATTTTAGAGTTAAGTGAAGTGTTGAATTTTCTTAACTTTTCATAATTAAAATAGTCAGAATTGAGATGTTGAGGTACAAAATACTAATTATAGCTTTGTTTTTGTGGAAGGTGTGATGCATCAGGTGAAAAATTTAGCAGAGTCTGAGACTCTACTTACCAGCCCTCCAAAGGCATGTAGTAGTGGAATAGGAAGTCTGGGCACGACAGCCACAATTAGTACAGCCACTGCTGCAAGTAATACAGTTGCTGATCTCGGATCCCCCAGCTTCCAAAGTATGGATGACTCTTTGGACTTAAGTCCACAAGGGTAAGTTTAAAATTTCCACATTACGCAACAAACCTTTGTGCTCTCTTATCAAGTTAGGACTGTATTTGAGATGTTCTCATCTCCTGATAAGATATGTGAACTTGTTAGCAAGGACCACTTTTGATGTCTTATTCAGTGAGCTGCAGTTTGGACCAGGCATATTGATGCCAATGCCTTTCATTTAACTAATGATGTACAAGTTAGCATTTAATTGTTGAAATATAATTTTACTAAGATTCAAGTTATATTAAACTTCCTGCACTATGGCACTACAAGGTTCAGGGTATGCTTTTGACGGATGCTACACTACAATTTTGCTTTTCTTCATTCATTCACTCATCCATCCTTGGCAACTGAATAAGGCTATGACCCAAGTGAAAATTGAGATGCTGCTTTAACGCTCAGCCATCCAACTTTCTTCCTCCACACTCCCCCTCCCCAATATTGCTGTATATTAGTCCTTATTCTGTACTGTCTTTCTCCTGTCAGCAGTAGTATTATCCTTAGGCTCCACACTACGCAAAGATTCTTTGCTGTAGTTAATACTGGAAAACTATCCTGAAAAAGGGTGGTGACTTGATCACTGTGCCTCATGGGTAAGGTCTTGGAGTGCAGTTTTCATTCCAAACAAGTGGAGAATTAGTTATACACCATCATAGCCCATGCTATGTCTAACACGGATTTACTTTCTACACTTGCGTTTATGGTCTTGGCTCTAGGTCTTTAATATCAATCCAAGATCAAATTTATCTCCGTATCTTTATCATCAACTCTGTTGTCTTTGGAATTACAAGCAGCTATATAAAGTCTGTCCTTCATTTGAAAGACTTGATCAATACTTCATCTAGAGTCCTGTCACTTGCATTACTTTTGCAATCTCTAAAGCCCTACCTGGTTACCTTTTATTCTAGCTGTAAAGGAGGCTTGAAAGAGTTCAAAAATGGAATATGGAGTGGAGGGGAAAGCAAAGATGAAAATGGTATTTGGTTAATCTGATCAATTACTAAACTCACCCAACAAGTGGCAGCACATGTTAATTTTGTAATTTGGCATGTCTATCAGGGACAATGTACCCCATGGTAAACCATTGCCGTGATCTGCAATTGATGTCTTTTAGTTGGGGTGGAATCTGGGCCTAGAGTATTTTATATCATAGGCAATGCTAGCTAAGAACTTTATGTTCAAGAGTGTAAACGTAGTATTCCCAATAGGCTTGATATCAGCTGTCAGTGTATTAAGTACTTGTCTTGGTGACGGCATTCCTTTGCCTTTTCATGTTGAGCCTTACTTAATTTCACCACATTCTAAATGCCCAAACAAACTTGGATCCTTGATGCAACTTGGAGCTAGCACAGGATTCATTATCATGGGTGCTCAATTCCAGGTATGTCGAAGTCTGCTCACTGTCATGTAGCTTCAGTGCTGTACCTTTTTAAGGATGCTTCAAGGACAATCCTATTTTTGGTCCTGGGGTAGGCAATTTTATGGTTCTGCATGGAGACTTTTAATAGGGCTGTTACAGTTGAACTTTTTACTGTACACTTATCCCTGAAAGTAAACTGACCAAGAGTCAAGACTCTTGGTCCAGATAGGCTCCAATCTCTTACCTAACCAGCAACATTTTTTTTAGTAAAAGCAGAAAATGCTGGAAATACTCAGCAGGTCAGGCAGCATCTGTGGAGAGAGAGTAAACATTTCAGGTCGATTATCTTTGATCAGAACTCTTTTTTAAAGGTTAACTCATCCCAGAGTAGTCTTGCAATCAATTGAGCCACTCTGTAGAACATGGGGCTCCGCCCTCTGACACGACCAAAGCACCTTAAAGCCAAGGAGACTTCCTGTCACATCGGAAGCTTTTCAAAACAAAGTTGAGCCATATTTTCATTGTATCTTTTGACTAGACAATGGGGTGTACTTTGAACAAATTGCTTTTGCCTATAGCCTTGATCAGCACAGCTCTCAAAAGCTTTCCTATAAAGCACTTTGTCTTCAGGCTTGATATTAACCAGAGGTGCTTTGTTCTGTTTTTGTACTGAAGGTTAGGGGAAAGTATGTATTCCAGTTTCACCATGTTAGTGTTGAGTGCCAGCATATCCAGCTGCAAATTACAATACGTTTTTTGCCATCCCGATTTGTCGTTTCGCCCGCCCCCACCTATTGCATCGATGTGACGTTTTCTTAGATCCCATCATTCTGGTCTTCAGCGATGTTGCCAAATTAGAAGTAGCTTTGTCGTAAAATAATAATCCTTCAGAATTCTCTTCCACGTAAAGACTGCAAAGATCATTTCACACACCGGGCCTTTATCTTGTTCCTTTTTAATCTAGGGTGGCTTTAGCTTGATTAATTGATTATACCAGACTGCAGGATTAAGACCTAGGGAACACCTATGCTCAGAAACATGGATAATTGTATTCATTAATACTTTGTCTCGGATACAGCGCATGCTGAATATGTATTCCTCTGAGCAGTAGAGTTAATGCAGCAACTGACATATTTGACTTCTGTTGCCCAACACCCTTTCTCTCCATCTCCTGTTTCCAGCAATGACTAGAGACAAATTGGTGAAATATCTACTCTGGTAAAAGTTGTCTTCACATTTAACCAATCAGACAAGATCACTTTTTTTTCCAGTATTTGATCTAATGTCTTTGTACATCTCCCTTTTTGTGCTGAATCTTTGATATTTCAGTTTCCCTTCTGAAATTCGGGGTAGGGCAGATGGGCGAGGGGAGAAGAATGGTGATTCAGACTTGTGTACCAACAAGCTACATATTGCATTTATACAAAAGCAAAATATTGCAGATGCTGGAAGTCTGAAATAAAAACAGAAAATGCTGGAAATACTCAGCAGGTCAGGCAGCAGCTGTGAAGAGAGAAACCGAGTTAATGTTTCGGGTCGATGACCTTTCGTCAGAACTGGAAATCAAGTTAGAGATGCAACAGATTTTAAGCAAGTGCAGGGAAGGGAGGAAAGAACAAAAGGGAAGGTCTGTGATAGGGTGGAAGGCAGGAGGGAATAAAAGACAAAAGGGATGATGGTGCAAGGCAAAAGGAGATGGCAATGGGACAAGTTGAGAAACAAAAGCTGAGTCTAGATGAGGTGTAAATGGGAATGGCAGAATCAACAGCTGCCATGTGGAAAAAATAGGGGCTGAGGGTATGGTCAGAAATTGTTGAATTTGATGTTGAGTCCAGAAGGCTGTGAAGTGCCTAATTGAAAGATGAGGAACAGCACCTGCCCCTGCACTTGTTTGAAATCTCTTGCAACTTTTTCCAGTTCTGACAAAAGGTCATCGACCTGAAACGTTAACTTTGTTTCTCTCTCCGCAGATGTTGCCTGACCTGAATATTTCCAGCATTTTCTGGGTTTTATTAAATATTACATTAGTTTTCTAAATGCCCCTGTATCCTGGCCTTGAAATCAGATGTGCTTACTTCTGTGAAAGCTGAGATTTTTCAACAGTTTTTTGTTTACTGGAAATAAAATTGCCTCTTAATGTTGCCACATTTAGAATACATGTGCTTGAAGTAATAAGAATCTAGACATCCACATTTCTCTGTCTCAGACAATACACAATTAATTAACTCCCAACACAAGTTGATCCTCAAAGTAAAGAAAGTAAGAACTTGTGTTTATATAGCACTTCTCACAACCTCAGGACATCTCGACATGCTTCACAGGCAGTGAAGTATTTCTGAATTGTAGTCACTATTGTAATGTAGGAAAATGTGGCATCCAATTTGCACGGCACAGTTCCTCAAAACAGCAATGAGATAACTGACCAAACAATCGGTTTTACTGATGTTGGTTGAGGGAGAGTGCTACCACTGAACCAACAGTGAAGCCAACTGTACCTTAAGGTAATATTTAGTTATTTCCATGTTCTGTATTTCAAGGATGTATAATTTGTCTCTAGTAAATATGGGCAAATTCTGTTTAGCAAGCTTTACTTTGATCAATGATGTGAAAGGATACGTATCTGTGGCACCTCAAGACATTTATTTTTAACTTGCTGGTTGGAAGTAGACCAACACAGAAGGCAATAGTTAGCTACAAAGTATAGAAATGTAGGAACAGACCATTTCATGAACCAAAAAATAAACTGCACCAAGAACAACATTCCAAATCCCTCTTGTATCATAACAGTTGGTGGAAAACCTCTCCAAAAATGCTGGTCATTTGGTGACTATGCTAGGTATAAAAATGGATGTGGGCATAGATGTCACATTCTTGTCAGTAAAACATTGTATTCCTTGTACTGTATGCAGACTATCCTATACTTAAAGTTAAGCCGTTATATGGAAATATAAAAACATTCTGAATTTTTTAAATTAAAGAATTGGGTATAAAGCCTTAAGATTGACTCAATACAATATACAACTGATGACTATCCTGACCAGATTATCTGATTTATTTCTGTTAACAATTAAAACTACAGATTTTTGCCGCATGGTTCAGTTCAGTGTGCACTCACTCTCTCTATTCTGAGAATGGAACATTGACACAAAATATCACCAAGTTTAAAAGAGGACTTTTGTGTAGGCTGTGGTGTTGCTGTGTAAAATTAATCCCTGAGCACCTCTTGGAAGTAGTCCAGCTTACATAAATAAACACACTCTATTGGACTAGTGAAGGCATCATGAAAACCTTAGTATGTCACTGCCGCCAAAAGCGAAGTAATGTGTAAGCAACTGTAAAATATAGCTACCTTTCGTGATGCTGTTTTTCCCCATGTGTCTTGGCCAACATTGCTATCTTAACCAGCGCCACACAGATGGATTAACCAGTAATTTATCGCCTTGCTGTGTATAAAATGGCTGCCCTATTTACCCACATGACTGTAATTGCCACATCTAATTCATTCTGTGAAATGCGTTGGGACTCGGCGTCTAATTCAACCTGTGAAGTGCGTTGGACTTTTCAGATATAAGGCACTATAAATACAAGTTCTTAATAGCTTGTATGCAACTCAATTACTTTTTCAGACGATTAAGTGATGTCTTAAAGAGGAAAAGATTGCCAAAACGTGTAACCAGGAGGACAAAGTATTCACCTCCGAGAGATGATGACAAAGTAGACAATCAAGGTATGACTCCTGTATTGTCATGGTGCATTACAGCTAGTGAAAATGGAATTGTCAATTTGGATTTGCCTGTACTCTGAAGCTCTTGCAATATTGTGAGGAAAAATAGTATTTGGGTATATGGTTCAATTTTACAAGTGTAAATGCCAGGGGTACTGAATTCCACTTCTTCTAAGTATAACACTTTGGGATCTGGGATTAACAGTTGCCATCACCATGAAAGTGAAGGCTAATGGCCCAGAACTTGGTGTCGGGGGCTTGCCGCGCGTGCAAGCCCCCGATCTGCACTCACCCTGCGTGCTGACATCTGAAGCCCGGGCCTGCTTGCATTTCCTGTCACTGGCCCGGTTCAGATGTCAGCGCGATGTGCTTACCTGATCCAGCGGCGTAGTTAGTGCGATGTGCCGGCTGGGATCAGGTGAGCACTGTACAACCCATCGGGAGGGGAAGGTTCATTCATGAGTTTGAGAGTAAGAACTGCCAAACTCATGAAAACTGCGGGGGCCCAAAACACTATTTAAACTTTAAAAAACATCCCAATCCTTAAATTAAGTATAAATAAGTTTAAAAAATAATTTAAACTTTTTTTTGGAAAAAAATAAATTTTTAATAAAAAGGGTCTAAAACTAAACTTACCTTATTGTAGATTCTTTAAAATAATAAACCTGTGGGGGAAAAAAAAACTCTAAATTGCACTAAAACACCACTTACCTGTAAAAAAATAAATACTTACGTGTGCTTTTTACAAGCGTAAAGACCGGAGGCCTTTACACATGCGCAAATCCCCCAAAACAGAGGAAATCCAAGACGCATGCGCTGCCCCCTACAGCGCACGCGCTAGCCTCTTCACCTCTTGGGTTAGAGGAGAGGAAATGCCGGTTTTCAGCGCATGCGCTGTGCATGCTGAAAACCGGCATTTCCTCCGGCCAGACGCGTGAGTACCCCTTCCGTACTCGCGCGTTTGGGGAGGAATTACTGCCCCAATATAATTTTGCATTGTGTGTGTATCATGTTTGAATATCACAACTGACTTGGTGAGATTTTAATGTGGAATAGTTTTGATGGCGCAAGGGGCTCTGCTGTGATCAGGGAGTGGCAGCTGAACCTGTAACACTCCTATTGGGTCAGTAATATTGAATAGGCTATGGAACAAATGGGTCAGTTAAGTGCTAACTTTCTTTTCTTAATGTTCAAATCCACCATCCCCTTGTTACCCTTCGTGCAGGTAGCATGCTCCCAAGATTCTACCATGTTGCTGTCGTTAGCTTTAAAGGCGAGCATCCTGGGTCCTCAGTGGTTTAGGCATACAAACTCTACCATTTCTTCCCCTTATCCCAGGCAGTTGGACCATGGTTGGGGGATGTGTTTGAGAACTTGTCCAAGCACTTCAGGGCGCTGTACAGGGTTACCACCTTTTATTTTGGTTTACTTAAATTGTGTATACCATTTTTATCTGATTTTAAAGAAAAAATTGGCTCGCATTGAATTTCTGTTTGTTGTAATTGCCTGATGTGTATTAGCAGCAGGTTTGGTTGCGCTAGAAGTGACCATATGCTGCATGACCTGTTTCCAGCATTAACTGTTTTATTTCAGATTATATGTGGTCTTTATTTGAGAGAAATTCAAACTTGATAAATGTCCTTGTGTAGAACATTGTGACCGTAATACTACCTCATTACCAACATTTGAGTTTTTTTTACATAGCAAAGAGTCCTACAGCCACCCAGTCTCCCAAATCTTCCTTCCTCGCAAGCTTGAATCCTAAAACGTGGGGAAGGCTAAGCACACCGTCCAATAGCAACAATGCAGAACCAGCACGCACTGCCGGAGTTAGTGGCATTGCGCGGGTCACCCCAAAGGACACCATGTCCAACAACAGGTATTTGGTTATTCTCCATTACTTTTTCAATAAGAAATGTGTAGGAAACATTAACTTGGATTGATGTCTGGGGTTAAATTATATTGTGCTAAATTGTAAGTTCAGTCACCTGCTTAAAATAGCTTGAAGTGGTAATTGCTGTTGCATTCATTTCAGTTAATGCTTTAGTTGGAAGGTTGCTAATTCAACAGTACTTTATGTACTATTGTACACCAATTTAATTGCCACCAGCATAAGGTTTATCAGGATGATGAATAATAGCATGAAACAGTCTAAATGCTGCTTATAACTCTAAGTAGTTCAATTACTTCCAATCTGTAGGTCACCAATTGATCTGTCTTTTGTGCTTGAGTGGTTTATGAAGTGTTAATCCTATTCCAGTTAATACCCTTTTCAGTTAGCTGAAGAATTTTGCTCTTTTGCCCAGATACTTGTTTGTATACACCTCCATCCCCCACCAGGATGGCCTGAGGACGCTCCTGTTCTTCCTTGAACAGAGGCCCAACCAGTCCCCATCCACCACCACCCTCCTCCGCCTGGCTGAACTTGTTCTCACATTGAACAACTTCTCCTTTGACTCCACTCATTTCCTCCAAATTAAAGGTGTTGCTATGGGTACCCGCATGGGTCCTAGCTATGCCTGCCTTTTCGTGGGATATGTTCCAGTCCTACTCTGGTCCCCTCCCTCACCTCTTTTTCCGATACATTGATGACTGTATCGGTGCCATCTCCTGCTCTCGCCCTGAACTAGAAAATGTCATTCACTTTGCTTCCAATTTCCACCCTTCCTTCACCTGGTCCATCTCTGACTCTTCCCTTCCCTTTCCTTCCTCGACTTCTCAGTCTCCATCTCTGGGGATAGGTTATTGACAAACATTCACTGCAAGCTCACTGACTCCCACAGCTACCTGGACTACACTTCCTCCCACCCCACCTCCTGTAAGGACTCTATTCCATTCTCCCAGTTTCTCCGTCTCCGCCGCATCTGCTCAGACGATGCCACCTTCCATACCAGTGCTTCCAACATGTCTTTTTCCTCAACCGAGGATTCCCCTCTACTGTGGTTGACACGGCCCTCAATCTATCTCCTGCACTTCTGCCCTCACCCTTGCCCCTCCCTCCCGGAACTACGATAAGAGTTCACCTTGTCCTCCCCTTTCACCCCACCAGCCTCCACATTCAACGGATCATCCTCCGCCACCTCCAGCATGATCCCACCACCAAACGCATCTTCCCCCTCACCTCCCCTTTCAGCATTCCGTAGGGACTGCTCCCTCCACGACACCCTAGTCCACTCCTCTACCACCCCCTTCCCCTTCGCCTGGCACCTTCCGGTGCAAGAGCAGGAGATGCAACACATGCCCTTATACCTCTCCCCTTCCCACTGTCCAGGGCCCCAAACACCCCTTCCAGGTGAAACAGAAATTTACTTGTACTTCTTGCAATTTAGTATACCGTATTCGCTGCTCACGATGTGGTCTCCTCTACATTGGGGAGACCAAATGCCGATTGGGTGACTGCTTTGCGGAACACCTCCGTTCAGTCCGTAAGGGGGACCCCGATCTCCCGGTGGCCTGTCACTTTTTAATTCACCGCTCCATTCTCACTCTGACCTCACTGTCCGCGGCCTCTTGCATTGTTCCACGGAAGCTCAGCCTAAGCTCGAGGAACAGCACCTCTTTCGATTAGGCACTTTACAACCCTCTGGACTCAACAATTTCAGATTATAATATATATATATCCCTGTGTCTCTCCTCCTCTCCCCCCCCCCCCCCCCCCCCCCGTCATGTCATGTCCTCTCCCTCCTCTCCTTCCCTCCCTCCCCTCCCCTCCCCCACACCTACCCACCCCCTTCCCCCGCTCCCCCACTCCCCTCTGTCCCTCTCTCCGGCCCCTCCCCCTGCCTAGCGTCTGAGGTCCGGTGCGGTTGCGTCCCCCCTGCGATTTCCCGAGGCTCGCCCCGCCCCCCCCCCGCCGCGATCTCCCGAGGCTGTGCTGGTGTCACGGGGGCCGTGCGCATGCGTGCCGGCGTCAAGGCGGCTGCGCAACTGTCGTGGCGGGCCGTGCGCATGCGTGGTTTCAAGACCGCCGGCGTGCCCCGTTGCCGGGGTAACGGGGGCCGTGCGAATGCGTGCTGTCGTCAAGGCGGCCGCGCAACTGGCGGCCTCTTTTTTTTAAACTCATCAGCGCTCTTCTCCCCCCCCCCCCCCTGATATCCCGAGGCTCCTCCTCCCCCCCCCCCCCCATTAAATTGTTATTTAATTCCCTAGCACATCATTAAAATATTTACCTTAGTTCCCTAACAGTGTGTGGGGGGAAAAAATTGTGAAAAATCAAGATGGCGGCCACTCACCTCGGTTCAGAAGGATAAGGCCCGCCCACACACGCACCGATTGGTCGACCGGTCAGGTCACCGAAGCGTAGGATTGGTCAATCGTCGAGTCACTCGACACTCAACTGTAGGATGGCACGCGCCCGTCCGATTGGTCGACCTCGACGTCACACGGTCGCTAATGAGCGGAACGCTGAACGTTTTTCGGATACCGCGGGTGGGATTTTTGTCCGGCCGAAACGTAAATACGCCTATGACCGGTCCGGAATCGCAAGCTTTCTTTTGAGGCGACGCGCACGTCGGTACGCTCTCTAACTTTCAAACGTATAGAGAACAGACAGACAGACAGACAGAAGAGCCGCTATATATCACTTTTTGTTTGGCCTTTTTTCTTCCCTCCCACATGGCAGCTGTCCTTCATTCTGCCGGTGCAATTCACACTTCATCTAGAGCCATCCTTTGTTCCTTAACCTGTCCCATTACCACCACCTCTTGCCTTGAATATCTCCATGTCTCTTACTATCTCCTGCTTTCTGTCCATCACTGACCTTCCCTTTTGTTCTTTCATCCCCTCCCCCTTTTCCCAGCCCCTAAACTTGCTTTCCATTTCCTGCTTTTTCCCAGTTCTGACGAAAGGTCTTCGATCTGAAACGTTAACTCTGTTTCTCTCTCCATGGAATGCTGCCTGGCCTGCTGAGTTTTTCCAGCGTCTGCAGTATTTTGCTATCGCACTTGTTTGTATGTTCACCTAAACCAATGGCCATTGTTTAAGCATTCACTTATTATCTCTGCACTGCAACGAGCTGGTTATTGGCGCCACATAGTTTTCCTAATCATAATCAATACCTGCAGTTTCTCATTTCTCTTTCTGACCAAACTGGACATGAGCCCACTGTACCATTTAATGTTCTTTGTGCTCTAGCAGCTGCATCTCTACACTGTCCTGGGAAACAAAAGAAAGGGCATGGATCAGAATGAAATATATTCAAAGTAGTGAAGATCACCTACCTTTTGCAGTGTGAAAATTTCTTAATGTCCCCCCTTTTTTTTCCACTGGAGAGTTGGCAGTATTTGTATATGAAGGTGCAACTTTTTTTTATAAGAATGCTGAAAAGTGTTCTACTTTATGTAGACTAGTATTTGTTGCATTATGAGCATGATGCATTGGGGACAAACTAGAACTAAGTGACATTTTGGTATGTTTTAGTATTACTGTTGAATTTTGAAAGAGCTTTTTTTCTTTCAGAGAGAAGATAAAAGTGTGGATAAAGGAACAAGCCCATAAATTTGTTGACCGTTACTTCACCTCTGAGAATGTGGATGCAAGCAATCCAGCACTGAATGTACTTCAGAGACTTTGCTCGGCCACTGAACAACTCAGTTTACAGGTCTGAAACACAATTTTTGATACAGTATGAATAAATGGTTAATTTGGATCATGGGCTGCAACTTGAAAATGTTTTGCGTGGCTGTCCTAACTCTAATTCTTGGATTCCAATGAGTGCCACAGGTTGCAATCTTTGTACAACAGACTATCTGGTCCAGTTGATGATTTTATTATTCCTCTCCTGTGACTGGCCACCCCACAACATGCTTCATTTTTTAACGGAAGGTGATCAGACACTTCTTGTTCAGCACAATGTTCTGTTGTGTATACTTATCATTTTTCTACGTTCTTCATCCTTTGGTAGAGCATTTACTAAAACTGAGCTGAGCAATTCCTGTGTAGGTGAATTGCTGGCAAAAACCAGCTACCTTTAACTTCAAGGTAAAATAAATTGCGTTTTTAATAGCGCCTTTTACCTCAGGATGTCCCCAAGTACTTCACAGCCAATGAATTGCTTTTTAAAATCTAGTCACTGTTGCATGGCGACCTGCAGCAGCCATTTTGAGAACAGCAGCGTGATTTATTGCAATGATCTGTTTTAGTGGTGTTGGTTGAGGGTTAAAGTTTGGTGAGGACACTGGGAGAGCTCTCGTTGAAATAATGCCATGGCATCTTTCTCCGGTGGATGCAAAAACAGATGGGGCCTCAATTTAACATGTTATCCAAAAGACGGCACTTCCGACAGTACAATACTTCCTCAGTACTACACAAACAAACCAATAATCTATTAACAAATGAACAATTGCAGCTTACTTGCATAGAATTACATTGAAATTACCACTCTCAGGCCACTGTGACCAACCAGCCCATGCGAGCAGTAACGTATGTGCCCGCTCTGTTCCTGTATCACTTGATTCACCTTTCTGTTCCTTAAATGCTGACAATCTGCTTCAGTCACGAACTCTGATGTTTTATTTCTCTCTCTCGGCATTCTTTTTCCTATCGCTCTTTCCTCCCCCATCTTCCTTTTGGGGAAGGCCAACTTCAGACCATTACTAAACAAATTGGAGTAAAGTGCATCTTCCAAAATGGGGCCTCCTTCTAGAAGCAGTGGGGGAAGCAGAGTTGATAATGAAATTTAAATGGGTAGTACATATCTGGAAAAAGAGGGGTTGGGAATGGGACTATGTGGTAAGATGTTTCAGCAGTGTGCTGTAAGAATTCTGTGATCCTCTCTGCAAGGACTTTGGTGCCATTTTGGTTCATGAAGGTTGTTGCTCCTGTATAGCTTCCACCTTTCTCAAAACACTGACTCTTTAAAATGGAAGAGCTGCACCAGGCTCAGCTCACTCTTGTTTTATGCATCACTGAAGATGCTTGGGGTGCAAGAGGAGCAGACCTCAGGACATTAAAAAAATGATACCCCCTACTTGTTAAGATTTCCATTTTATGCATTAAGAACTTGTATGGAAGTTACTCCCTCCAGCCATTTCAAGTTGCATAGCAATTATATGCAAGTAATTAATTCTCCTTTTAAAATGTGTATACTAATGACAATTTTGCACACCGAATTATTTAAGCATTATTGTTTTAACTGTTACAATCTTGTATACAAACTCTCGGTATCTTTTTTTCCAAAGATTGATGGTGGGATTGAGTGCCTTTTAGAAATCCGCTCGATAGTCTCTGAGTCTGATGTGTCCTCCTTCGAAATCCAGCACAGTGGGTTTGTAAAACAGTTGCTGTTGTATTTGACTTCAAGAAGTGAGAAAGACCTTGTGAGCCGACATGTCAGATTGAGAAGGTTCCTTCATGTTTTCTATGGTTGTCCAGTGAGTAGTCATTTATAATTTCAAACTAAGTGTTTATAATTTCTCTGCTAGTTTATTATCAATTTGTTATCTAATAGCACTAAATCTGGTTTGGATAGATCCTGCCTTAAACTGGTGTACTGGACCACATTTCTCCCAGTTACAGGAAACTTTCTGATATCCGGCACTGACGGGACCGAGCTGGTGCCGTAACATCAAAAGTGCCGGACATACCAGAGTTAATGTTTAAACATACGGAACTGAGAAGCTCCGTGTGAATCAACAAACCCTGTTGCTTAGCAACAGCTTCAAAACAGTCGGCTGCAGCTGCAAGTGTCTGTAGCTGAAGCTGTTGCTATAGCTACAGACCTTGCAGTGCTTGACTGGGGAAAAGCAACGAGAACTAAACATATAGAAAACGTCTCCTGATTTTTGCTGTTAGATCGAGTATTCTGGACATATAACCTCTAGATAAACCAAAGTTTCCTGTATGTTGTATTTATTAATTTGTTTTAATGTGTTTTTGTGAATTAAGTGGGATGTATTTAAGCAGTCAGTTGTTTCAAATAGATTACAAAGTTCTTCAGAAAAATCTATGTGAAAATAGTGCCAACTGTTGATTCAGTGTTGATCAGAATTGTGACACTGTTGGACATGGTGAAACATCGAAACATAGACGATAGGAGCAGGAGTAGGCCATTCAGCCCTTCGAGCCTGCTCTGCCATTCAATGAGATCAAGGCTGATCATCCAAATTCAGTACCCTGTCCCTGCCTTCTCCCCATATCCCTTGATCCCTTTAGCCGTAAGAAATATATCCAACTCCGTCTTGAATATATTTAATGAACTGGCCTCCACCGCCCTCTGTGGCAGAGAATTCCACAGGTTCACCACTCTGGGTGAAGAAATTCCTCCTCATTTCAGTCCTAAATGGCTTACCCCTTATCCTTAGACTATGACCCCTGGCTCTGGACTCCCTGGCCATCAGAAACATTCCTTCCTGCATCTAGTCTGTCCAGGCCTGACAGAATTTTATAGGTTTCGATGAGATCCCCTCTCAATCTTCTAAACTCCAGTGAGTATAAGCCCAATCGACACAATCTCTCCTCATACGTCATTCCTGCCATCCCAGGTATCAGCCTGGTGAATCTTCGCTGCACTCCTTCCATGGCAAGAACGTCCTTCCTCAGATAAGGCGACCAAAACTGCACACAATACTCAAGGTGCGGTCTCACCAAGGCCCTGTACAACTGTAGCAAGACATCCTTGTTCCTGTACTCGAAACCTCTTGCTACGAAGGCCAACATACCATTTGCCTTCTTAACCGCCTGCTGCACCTGCATGCTTACTTCAGCGACTGGTGCACAAGAACACCCAGGTCTCTTTGCACTTCCCCTTCTCCCAATCTATTGCCATTCAAATAATCTGCCTTCCTGTTTTTGCCACCAAAGTGGATAACCTCACATTTATCCACATTATAGTGCATTTGCCATGTTTCTGCCCCATCACCCAACCTGTCCAAATCGTCCTGGAGTTTCACGACATCCTCCTCACAGCATACCCTCCCACCCAGCTTTGTGTCGTCTGCAAATTTGGAGATATTACATCCAATTCCCTCGTCCAGATCATTAATATAGTGAACAGCTGGGGTCCTATGACCGATCCTTGCGGTACCCTACTAGTCACTGCCTGCCACTCAGAACGACCTGTTTATTCCAACTCTTTGCTTTCTGTCTGCCAACCAGTTCTCTATCCAAGTCAATACCTTGCCCCCAATCCCATGTGCCTTAATTTTGCATGCTAATCTCTTATGTGGGACCTTATCGAAAGCCTTCTGAAAGTCCAAATACACCACATCCACTGGTTCTCCCTTATCTATTTTACCAGTTACATCCTCAAAATTCCAGTAGATTAGTCTAGCATGATTTACCTTTTTGTAAATCCATGTTGACTTTGTCCGATCCTGTCACTGCTTTCCAAGTGCTCTGCTATTGCATCTTTTATAATGGACTCTAGCATTTTCCCCACTACTGTTGTCAGGCTTACTGGTTTTTAATGCCCTGCTTTTTCTCTACCACCTTTTTTGAATAGTGGGATAACATTAGCTACCCTCCAATCCATGGGTACTGTTCCAGAGTCTATCGAGTTCTGAAAGATGACCAGCAATGCATCTACTATTTCTAGGGCCACTTCCTTAAGTACCCTGGGATGTAGATTATCAGGCCCTGGGGATTTATCGGCCTTCAGTCCCATCAATTTTCCTAACACCATTTCCCTACAAATACTGATTTCTTTCAGTTCCACCCTTTCATCAGACCCTATGTTCCCTGGCATCTCTGGGAGGTTATTTGTGTCCTCCTTTGTGAAGACCGAACCAAAATATGTATTTAGTTGGTCTGCCATTTCTTTGTTCCCCATTATAAATTCCCCTGATTCTGACTGCAAGGGACCTACGCTTGACTTCACCAATCTTTTTCTCTTCACATATCTATAAAAGCTTTTACAGTCAATTTTTATGTTCCCTGAAAGCTTACTCTCATATTCTATTTTCCCTTTCTTAATTAATCCCTTTGTCCTCCTTTGTTGAATCCTAAACTGTTCCCAATCCTCAGGATTATTGCTTTTTCTGGCCAATTTATATGTCCTCTCCTTGGATCTTATGCTATCCCTAATTTCCCTTGTTAGCCACGGTTGAGTCACCTTTTTTTGTTTTATTTTTATGCCAAACTGGGATGGACAAATTCTGTAGCTCATCCATTCGGTCTTTGAATGTTTGCCATTGCCTATCCACCGTCAACCCTTTGAGTGCCATTCCCCAATCAATCCTACCCAACTCACTCCTCAGACCATCGTAGTTTCCTTTATTTAAATTGAGGACCCTAGTCTCTGAGTCAACTACTTTATTCTCCATCTTAATGAAGAATTCGATCATATTATGATCGCTCCGACCCAAGGGGCCTCGTACAACAAGATTGCTAATTAATCCTTTCTCGTTACATAATACCCAGTCTAAGGTGGCCTGATCTCTGGTTGGTTCCTCGACATTGGTCCAGGAAACCATCCCGTAAACACTCCAGGAATTCCTCCTCCTCAGTATTGTTACTAATTTGGTAGGCCCAATCTATATGTAGATTAAAGTTACCCATGATGACTGCTGTGCCCTTATAGCACGCTTCTTTAATTTCCCTTTTAATGCCATCCCCAACCTCTGCCTTACTGTTTGGAGGTCTATATATCACTCCCACTAACGTTTTTTCCCCCTTGGTATTTCTCAATTCTACCCATACAGATTCCACATCATCAGAGCTAATCCTTCATTACAATTGTGTTAATCCCTTCTTTAACCAGTAATGCTACCCCACCTCCCTTTACTTTTTCCCTATCTTTCCTGAATATCGAATACCCCTGGATGTTGAGTTCCCAGTCTTGGCCATCCTTGAGCCACGTTTCCGTAATCCCAACCAAATCATATTCTTTTACCTCTATTTGCGCAGCCAATTAATCCACCTTATTACAAATGCTCCTCGCATTAAGACACAAAGCCTTCAGGCTTGTTTTTTTAACGCTCTTAGACCTATTAGAGTTATTATTTACTGTGGGCACGTTTGATTTAAACCGTTGATTTCTCTGACTGCCACTTTTGTTTTTCTCCTTCCTATCTTTTGCTTTTATCCTTGTTTCCCTTTCCTCTGTCTCCCTGCTCAGGTTCCCAACCCCCTGCCATTTTAGTTTAAACCCTCCCCCACAGCACTAGCAAACACTCCCCCTAGGACATCGGTTCCAGCCCTGCCCAGGTGGAAACCGTCCGGTTTGATCTGGTCCCACCTCCCCCAGAACCGGTTCCAATGTCCCAGGAACTTGAATCCCTCCCCCTGGCACCATTCCTCTAGCCACGTATTCATCTGAAGTATCCTTCTATTTCTACTCTGACTAGCACGTGGCACTGGTAGCAATCCTGAGATAACTACCTTTTTGAGGTCCTGTTTTTTAATTTATCTCCTAACTCCCTATATTCCGCTTTTAGGACCTCATCCCGCTTTTTACCTATATCGTTGATGCCTATGACAACTGGCTGTTCACCCTCCCCTTCCAAGATGTTCTGCAGCCGCTCTGAGACATCCTTGACCCTTGCACCAGGGAGGCAACACACCATCCTGGAGTCTCGTTTGCGGCTGCAGAAACGCCTATCTATTCCCCTTACAGTAGAACCCCCTATTACTATAGCTCTACCCCTCTTTTCCTCCCATTCTGTGCAGCAGAGCTACCCCTGGTGCCAGGAAGTTGGCTGCTGCTGCCTTCCTCTGATAAGCCATCCCCCCCCCCCCCAAACAGCACTCAGTGGTGTATCTGTTTGAGAGGGGGATGTCCACAGGGGACCCCTGCACTACCTGCCTGCACCTAGTACTCTGCCTGTTGGTCACCCGTTCCCTTTCTTCCTGTCCAACCTCTACCTGCGGTGTGTCCAACTCCGTAAACGTGCTATTCACGCTGTCCTGAGCATCGTGAACGCTCCAGTATGCATCCAATCGCAGCTCCAGTGCCGCAATGCGGTCTGTCAGTAGCTGCAGCTGGATGCACTTCCTGCACATGTAGTTGTCAGGGACACTTCCTGTGTCCCTGATTTCCCACATATTGCAGGAGGAGCATATCACGTGGCCCGGCTGTCCTGCCATGACTTACCCTTTAATTGATTTAATTTAAATTCAATCAATCCCACTAATTACACTACCGTTAACTGGTTTACCAACAGTCCCCGCTACACCAGAGAGACCTTAGTAACTATAAACCACAGAGTTAAAGTTTAAAAAAGAGAGAAATACTTACCTGCTTCCTGGTGACGTCACACTTTGATTACTTTTTACCTCACTCCCCCGCTGTTGAATTGGTAAGCCTCGTTCACTGCTGCCGCCGGTTTTAACTGCCGCAGCTCCTCACTGCTCCCACACAGTGCTTATGTTTATGAAGTGACTGGGAAAACACATTACTACAAGGACTGCAGCACAGGTTCTCCATCACCATCTCAAGGCAACGAGGGATGGACAGTAAATACGGCCTTACCAGCATTGCCCACAAGATTAGTGTAGGAGACGGTTAGTGGGATCTAGTTGAGCTGTACAATGAATTGATTCTTAATTCAGTTTGTTGTATCTTGCACATTACAAGGCTGATTCTATTCACTATTTTACAGATAAGCTAAAATTAACTTCGTCAATTATTGGTCCATGGGTCCGTATAATTAACTGGAGTTTAAAATCTTAAGTGCTTCAACGATCAAGTCATACCTGTGCTTGTGTATTAAAAAGGGAAACTGCAGGTTTAGGGTGATTGATCGGAGTTGGTAGTGTCAGTATGTTGGAACTGGGGTTCCTAGCCGAAGAATTGAGATCGACTCAGAAAATCAAAAACAATAAAAATTTAATGAACAAACAAAGCTGTACAGGAAACTGTAGGATACAATGCAAATAGGTCTGGTCTGCTTGAAAGCCTCCCTGGAACTGCTAGCTGGTGCTGAGCTCTACTGCTAGAAGGTTCCGAGCTCTGACGTCATGACATCATCACGTTCTTCCCGCCGTTGAGAGATCACATGACGGACAGCATGACGTCATCACGCGGAGTACAGGAAAGAAGCCCTAGTAGTTTTAACAGATACATTAAAGGTGCAGCCCCCAGCTGTACTACATTGCTGTAAAAGGAATTCTATACAATTGTCCGTAATCCTCTGGTGGTTCTGCCACAAGTACATGTTTAACTACCTGGTGCATTTCCCATGAGGTTGTTCGATTTAGATAGACTGTTCCCTTTCGTAATGATTTCTATACAATCTGCTATTTATTACAGGTAGTCTGTCGTAGTATTGCTCAAGTCAAAAAGACAAACGTTTCCTTCTGTACCTTTCCCTGTGCATTGCTGAGTCCTCCACCATCAACATCCTTGCCAATAGCTAGACGCTTAACTGGGCCAGCCAAATCAACAGTTTAGCTACAAGAGTAGGGTTGCGGTTGGGTACTCTGGCTCACATCCTAACTATTATTTATACGGCTCAAGTCTGGAATGTGCTGGAATATTCGCCATTCACTTGGATGAGTGGAACTGCAATAACACTAGAAAGTCAGCACCATCCAGGACACAGCAGTTTGCTTGACCGGTGCCCCTGCCACTGGACTTTATCAAACCCTCTGGCGTAGCTTGACTGCATTATGTACTACAGGATGCACTGCAGCAGCACGGTGGCATAGTGGTTAGCACTGTTGCCTCACAGCACCAGAGACCCGGGTTCAAATCCGGCCTCGGGTGACTGTCTGTGTGGAGTTTGCACATTCTCCCCGTGTTTGCGTGGGTTTTCTCCGGGTGCTCCGGTTTCCTCCCACAGTCCAAAGATGTGCGGGGTAGGTTGATTGGCTGTGATAAAAAAATTGGCCCTTAGTGTTAGGGGGGATTAAATACGTGGGGTTACGGGGATAGGGCTTGGGTGGGATGGCTGTCGATGTAGGGACCGGGTGCTAGGGTTTGGATGATCAGCCATGATCTCGTTGAATGGCGGAGCAGGCTCGAAGGGCCGAATGGCCTACTCCTGCTCCTATCTTCTATGTTTCTAACTCCAATGTATTTTTACAGCACTTCCCTCTTTAGTAACCTCTGCCACTGAAGAATGAGAACAATGTTGTTGGAAAGCCACTTGCGTTGACCTCCAAGCCACACATCATCCTGACTTGGACATGTCTTTGTTCCTTCATTGTTGCTGGATCAAAATCCTGGGTTCCCTACTTAACACAATTATGGAAGTGCCATGAGCACAAAGATTACAGCAGTTCAAGAAAAAACCCCACCATCATCCTTGGACAGCTAGGGGTGGGCAGTAAATGCAGCATTGGCCGTGTCGCCCACATCCTGGGGAGGGAAGAAAAAAACCTGGCAACTTTACCACATCAAAGAAAGGTGGTTAGGGATTGACATCTTTGAGGGAAAAATGTGATTTTTTTTTAATGGGCTGCTGATTTATGACTGGTAGCTTTTCCGACTTGTCTGTTTGAGCAAATCGGCAGTTAACAGTTATTTAAGACCAAGTGCAAGGGTTACCTTGCACATGTGACACTTTGAAGGCCGAGCAGCAGTTTGCCCTACAGGCACTATTGTAATTGCTGTGTTGCAGTTTGTCTCCCCTAAATTCCAGTTCCGCATCCCCCCCCCCCCCCCCCCCCCTCCAAAAACCTGGTGTATATTTGTCCCTGTTTGGAACCTGGGGAATAAAGGGAAACCAACCATGAATAGCCTTGTATTGGTACTCCTTTTATATGCTAGATCCTTGAAGACCTTCCTTTCCCTAAATCAACCCACCAAAGCCTGTCATTCCAGAACTTTGACGTAATGACACAGTTTTAAAGGTACCATACTGCACTGCTGATCAACAGCAATATGTTGGAATTTGGCTAGCAGTAGCCATGCATTTTGGCCAGTTTTGCCGTTTAAAATTACTGGTGTGGATTCGAGGTTAAAATCCTGGAGCTGGTAAGAAATGTGCTGATGCAAAGGGAACACGGGGTGAGGACCTGGAGTGCCCCAATTAGGTCCCCTCCTGTTTCTAAATTCAATTAACTGATTTGGGTTCAGATGTTCAGTGCAGACTGGTAAGATTCTCTCAATACCGAACTTGGAAGAGGGAAGTTGTTAAAATCTGAGGAGGCAATCACACACCTACAAATTGAATTGGGCAAAATATTTAAATAGGCATAGTGGCATTTATAATTTAAAATGCTAGTGGGATTTTCCAATCCGCGCAGCTGTTCTGGTACTGATGGAGCTCTGACAGGTTTGCCAACACTGGTTTACGAGGTGCATGTATCTGTCTAACTGCCTGTCTATAAGACTTGTCCCTGGTGCTGGTTTCCTCGGATTTTTTTTCCCCTAACGAATGATTGGATTTAAATTATTTGAAAAATTAAGATTGGTCATTTGTTGTTGAGGGAAATCTGAGTGCCAAGCTTCAAAACTTAGTTTTGAAATATTGAAAGCCTAGAACCCTGCCTCTTAAATCTCCTTCCTACTGAGGGTGCATATATGCAGTGTACAGCCAGAGGTGAAGGAAATAAGACATCAAAATTGAAGCCCTGATGTACAGACTCAGCTCCGAGACTGAATCTCACTGCAAGTGCTAGGGCTTGGAGGGGAAGTAAATTTATTAAAAATTAATATTGCGATCCATTGGTGACTCTTGGTAACACTACTTCATTGTGCTGATTTACCTGTTTACATCTTATTTTTCACTTTGTGCAAACAAGATTGCTGCTGGGGGGGGGAAATGAGTGATTTGTCTAGCTTTGGCTGCTGATGGTTTTTCTTACCCATCCAGTGTATTTGGCTTGTCTTTAGTCAATGCAAGCTGATCATTTGAGGCAGAGTTCTTTGGCCAACAGACATGTGACACGTTTGAAAAATCTGATGCTGTAAATGCTCACTCTTTTTTAATTATATAGGTGCATTGCTGTTTTGTGTTTTTTAAGTGCCAAAGTATTATAAACTTGTATTTTTCTCCCCTGGCAACATCACGGAACATCAACCGGTATTCGGCTGAGAGATAAACAACAGGATATAACCTGGTTGCTAATTGTTCCTTCTGTCACAAGCCTGTCTAACTTAGCACATTTACAGAATGTGATATTAAAAGCTATAAATCATGAGTACTGTGTACTATTAGGTTGAAAGCTGTCTGTTCCCAAATGGACAACTGTGACTTGCAGCTCTCAGCTGTCTGTCATTCAAACTCTTTTGCTTCAGAAGAATTTTGTGAATATTGGCCAGGTCACTAGTGTACCATGTGCTCATTTTAACACCTCCCATATAACTGTCCTTTTGGACATCTGGTCAATCAAGAAATCAAATGGATAACTGAAGGAGGAATATTAGCCATATCAGCAGCTATGAAGGGTGAAGAAAAATATAAAAACTGAGAATTGTCATGGATTTTTATGTACTTAAAATCTAACCTTGCAGCCTCCAGGCGAAGAACCTCTTGGTCGACTAGAACCTCTAGGAAATGGGCCTTTGCTCGCACTGGTGCACAAAATGAACAACTGTCTGAGCCAGATGGAGCAGTTTCCAGTGAAGGTGCATGATTTTCCGAGTGGGAATGGAACAGGAAGCAGGTATTAATTGTGTATTAATTTAACTTTACTCAGTGGAAATGTTGCGATTTAAAGAAGGCAGGTATGTGTGGGTAGTTAATCTGTCGTTTCCCCTCCTCTCCTCCTGCTCCCTTTCTGCCTCCCTCTTCCCTCCCCCCCCCACCCCAACTAGCAAAAGAAAGCCATCATTAATGAGTAACGTTTACTACCTGGTAGAAGATATTGTGGAATACAGTAATTTAATCTCCCAACATCTGAGACAGGGGACTGCAATATTGACTTGTGCCCCGATTTAACTCCCGAGCGGGAGTTGTACAACCAGGGGCCTGAGCAGATGACAAACGGTCTGGTTCTCTGCTGCATGAGGCCCAAAGGAACAGGTAAGTGGGTGGGGGGAGGGGCGCTCAATCGGGCAGAGTTTCCAAGGCCGTGACTTCCTCACGCAGGCCTTGGGATAAAATGCAGTTGGTCCCCAATTGATGGTGGCTATCCCTTTCGTTTGTTCAAAGAGCAGATTAAAATTTCAACTTGTGGAAAGGCAGCGGGATTGGTGGGGGTATGTCGTTGTGGCCATTTAAACTGCTTGCCCAGCCAGTTTCCACTGGATTAAAATCGGCGCTTTACTGTTGGGTGGGTTCTAACCTGCAAAGTCAAACTGTGTCTTGAATTTCTCTGCTGCCATTCTGTGGGATATTCTCATGGGATCTGATTGCTGACTCCATGGAATAATTTTAGAAAATGGGGATTGACCAAAATATTTAACTACCAGAAAGGATATTACTTGACTTTTGGTAAGCAATATTAAAATACTTCCCTTTTGTGTTCTCCTCTCTCTGCACCTACCCACTGTATCTAATGTTTGAAGATTTTTAACCATGTAGGTTTATGTACTGAGATTTCAAAATTCTCATCCATGTTTTCCACTTCCTCCATGGCCTTGCCCCTCCCTATCTCTAATCTCCTTCAGCCCCACAACCCCCCTGAGATATCTGCACTCCTCTAATTCTGCCCTCTTGAGCATCCCTGAGTATAATCGCACAACCATTGATGGCCGTGCCTTCTGTTCTCTACACCTCTCTCCTCCTTTTAAGATGTTCCTTAAAACCTACCTTTTTGACAGTTTCTCCTTATGTGGCTCGGTGTCAAATTTTTGTCTTCTAATCCTTCTGTGACGCGCCTTGGGGCGTTTTGTTACGTTAATGGTGCTATGTAAATACTTGGTGACCAACTGTTTGATATCCTAATTGAAAAAGTTGTAGTTGTTTTAGCTGCCTCTGCATTTTGTGCAATGGTGATAGCAGTTCTGTAAATTAATTTCTATGTAAAAGCATTTTTTCAATGTTTTTTGCCATTTGTAATTATGGAAAAAAAATCCATTTTGTTTAACAGGGGATCACAGGCCCTGAAATTCTTCAACACTCATCAGTTAAAATGTCAGCTGCAGAGACATCCAGACAGTACCAACGTCAAACAGTGGAAGGGTGGTCCTGTGAAGATCGATCCATTGGCTTTAGTACAGGCTATTGAGCGCTATCTTGTCGTCAGAGGTGGTGGCTGCTTTATTTCTGTGTTAAGCAGTAAAACTTTATTTTCTTACCCTTTTATGTTGTGCTGCAGGCAATAGTGTTCATGTTTGATGTTCATTAATGTGGTGGGGTAAAAATCCATTTGAGGGTAGGAGTTTTGGCAAAATAACACAATTGAATTGCTAAATTTCATTAATTTTAGCAACAGAATAACACTTTTTTTCTTTGCAAAAATTAACCGTGCTCTCACTTCCTATTATACAGTATAACCTGGCTTCACAACTCTTAAAATGTATGATTTTTTGATGTCTTAGTATTTACATAGTGATTTGTTGATTTCAAATGCTGAATATCAGACAATAAAGAGAGACTAGAATTAAGAGAACTTGTTGAACTGCTGGTTACTTTTTTTTAAGCTGGGATACCTCAGTCATACAAGTTGAAGGTCATGAATCCACAGTTCAGAAGTATTTTGTATTTTTTTTAGTGGTTTGTTCTGGTTGGTCCTTTGGTTTTCTAAAAAATCTGAGTACAGAGCAGAAATCTATCACAGGTGAAAAGTGAAGGACAAGCCAACAGCATGCACTTGCATCTCGATCAGTGGTTTGCAACTAGACAGGAGCAAGTGGACACTCCTACCAAACTGTAGACCAGTGCCCTGGCAGATCAATGTTATATAGTTGCGCTCCAAAGTTGGGTTTATTAGATACTCCAGATACAGTAATTAGTCACTTTTTGGTCTTTACTAAAGAGTAGAATATTAGAGAAGAGGTGAATCCTGAAGTGTGATGAGCAATATTATAATGGGTGAAAGAAACATTTTCAATAAGTTCGTTTCCCTAAAGGAAGGCAAAACGCCAGGGCCTGACCGGGTACATCCTCGGGACCTGTGAGATGAGGGAGGAAATTGCCAAAGCCTTAAAAATACTTTAGCGCTCATGAGTGTGGATGTGTGCTAGAGGACTAGAGAGTGACCAAAGTAGTACCCATTTTTAAAGGGAGATGGAGATAATCTGGGTAATTGCAGGCCAATTGCTTTTAAAAAAAAAAAAAAAAAAAATTTTAAATCCTCTCAGACAGATGTTAAAGCCTCTAAGGATGAAATGACCATGTATATTGATAAGATAATAGAAGTAGCCAGCATGGATTTCAAAAGAGACAATTCTGCTTAACAAACCTCAGAATTCTTTTAAGAGGTAACAGACATGGTAGATGGGGGAAATGTAGTGGATGAAATTACATGGACTTTAGGAAAGTCTTTGGCAGAGCTACCACATGGGAGATTACTAGAGAAGATTAAAGGGTATGGAATTGGGGGAATGATACCAAACTTGATTATAAATGGGTTAGAATCTAGAGAGAAAGCAGTAGAAATACAATATATATGTGTGTGTAATATATTTTAGATTTAAGCCTCGAGTGGGTAGTGTCAAATATTTGATACTGAAATAGAATGTATAGTTCATTCTTTAGAAGACTAAAGGGATATTGAGATGAGGAAAATGGGCTTTAAAAAGTGCCAGATGGAATTCAGTGTCACTTAAGTGTGAGGTGATGCATTTTGGTTAAGAAGCGCAGCAGTAATTATACTCGATGGAAGTTGGCTCAGTGCTGTGGAAGAAGAGGGATTTGAGGGTATGGGTTCACGGGAGATTAAAGGCAGCACCTCCGCTTGATAAGGCCGTAAAAAGAAAAGTTAATGGAATTCTAGGCTTTTGCCACACTAAATATAGAAGATAAAAGCCAAGCAGTAATGATAAACATATATAAAACCATAAGACTTGAGAGTATTGTGTGCAGTATTGGGTTCCACATTATAGGAAGGCTATTGAGGCTTTCGAGAGGGTCAAATGCAAATTCACTAGGATGCTGCCCAGTATGACTAAATACAAATGTGAAAATTTGAGGCGATATAAGTGTTTAAACCACTGGGACAGGGTGGATACAAGCGCATGGCTTCCATTAGTTGAGTCTAGAATGAATGGCTATAGATACAAGATTAATTTTAGAGATTTGGAACGGGGAGCAAAATAAACTGCTTTACACTGTTGTGGGGCTGTGAAATTCAGTTCTGGGGTTAGTAGCTAAGACTAAAATTGTCAACATTCTAAGAATAGATTGGATAAGTGGATGATGAGATATGGGAATAGGGTAGCTAAATGTGATTGGGGCTATTTGCTCACGTGGTGGGTCAACAGCAATATGGCCTGGTTGCAGGGCAGAGTGGCCATATGGGGAATCGTGAAATTTCCCAGAATGGTTCCATAGCGCTACCTTATCGGTGTGCCACCTTTGCTGGGAGAATCTCAAAACACTCCCATGTAATTTCCGAGGGAGTCAGCCTGCCCAGTTGGGCCGAATGACCTGTTTCCATGTTGTAACTCCTATGTAAGCCATAAACCATTCTGCTGTGCCATTTTTTCTTGCACTTGCATGACTGAAGTAGAGTGACTTGTTTTTTTCTTAAGCTCTTCCTCAAAAGTTCACAAATATAGTGGTCAGAGTTCACTTTTTATGAGCGAGGCACTCCTTTGTTTATGAAATGTTTTTGTCCTGTCGGAGGTTTTGTTTCTATGCATCATCCCTGTCCAGGAGGATCTGTGGATAGCTGCTGATGTACCATTCATTCTGATTTTTAAATCAGCTGCTTGGAGGTTAATAAGCAGGGTTGCTCTTGTTTCCCTCTCTGTGGGCTATGTTAGACACTTCCCCACAGTTGGAACAGCCAAGCTCGAACTCTAAATTGAGAATCTTGGACATAAGCCTGTATCCTACCAGTTTACAGTTGGGGCTTTGTTGCACTGTATTTCATGGTCATATTTGTTGCTTTGGTAAAGTTAGTCTTAGACAACCACAGACTGCTGGAGATCATAAGGTCTGAAACCTTAGGGCTCATGTTGACTTGACTGTTTCTGTAATTCAAGGGTATGGAAGAATACGTGAGGAAGATGAAGACAGTGATGATGATGGCTCAGATGATGAAATTGATGAGTCATTGGTAAGACTATTTATGTTCATAGTCTGAGAATAACAGTAATGTTTGTTAATATCAGAGCTGGTTATTGGGTCTGTGACAACCATAAAGGCATAACTCAAGGATAATGCTGCTGTTAACTGCTTGTCAGTTTGTCCAAATGCTCACTCGCTTTTGTAAGTAATCAGATTGGTTGGTGCTTCAGAAAATTGTGAATTGAATTATTTATACAACTGTTCATATTACAATATGATGTGTACATTCTTGATCACATTTCAAAATAGAAATGTATCACAGGCTTTCCTTCTAATAGGATCCTTCTGCAGTAGTGATTAGCAGCACTAATAAACCATTCCTAAACCCCCCTCACCTCCGGCAACAAGTGTGAGGAGCTCATGGACTACTTGTCTCTAGGATTGAGACCATCCGTTCAGCTGCCTCTGCCACTTCCCTTCCTTCCCTTAGCCTACCGGGACAAACTTCCTCTCAGGTTCCCCCCTGCCGTAGCCCTGAACTCGCATCTTTCTCCAGTTTCTCTCCAATCTCCCATCATGATCTGTCTGCTCATCTTGTCCATGAGACCCACTTCCTGCTCCCTTGACCCTATTCCCACCAAACTGCTGACCACTCAACTTCCTTTTCTGGCTCCCATGTTAGCTGATATTGTTAATGGTTCTCTCTCCTCAGGTACTGTCCCCTTCTCCCTCAAATCTACCATCATCACCCCCCTCAAAAAAAAAAAAACGACCCTTGACCCCTCCATCCTTGCAAGCTACCGCCCCATCTCCAACCTCCCTTTCCTTGAACGTGTTGTTGCCTCCCAAATCCTTGCCCATCTTCCCTGCAACTCCATGTTTGAATCCTTCCAATCAGGTTTCCGCCCCTGCCACAGTACCAAAACGGCCCTCATCAAAGTCACAAATTACATCCTTTGTGACTGTGACAAAGGTAAACTATTCCTCCTCGTCCTTCTTGACTTGTCTGCAGCCTTTGACACGGTTGACCTCTCCAAATCAAAAATCAAATCAACTTTTATTGTCATTGTTAGTGCACAAGTGCAGTACAACGAAATGTAGGCTTGCGGCTCCCGAGAGTGTACAATTTGGATTAGGACACTTAAACATTTCAACATACATTTGTACATATATATTAGCATAAATATGACCATAATAAAGTGCATTGGCAGATGTGCAGGCTTTAGTGTTTATTTGTGGAGTTCAGTAGGATGACAGCCCTGGGAAAGAAGCTGTTCCTAAATCTGGTCGTACGGGTGCGAATGCATCTGTAGCGTCTTCCAGATGGTAGGAGGGCGAACAGACTGTGGCTGGGGTGGGTAGGGTCTTTGATGATGGACCGTGCCCTCCGTAGGCAGCGTTTCTAATATATATGTTCTATGGTCGGTAGCCGGGTGCCGGTAATGCGTTGGGCAGTTTTGACTACCCGCTGCAGGGCTTTCGGGTCATGGGAGCTACAGCTGCCGTACCATACCGTGACACAGTTTGTCAGGATGCTCTCTATAGTGCAGCGGTAGAAGTTAGAGAGGATCAGGGGTGACAGATTACATCCCTTCAGCCGCCTCGAGAAATATAGGCGCTGCTGGGCCTTCTTCACCAGAGAGGTGTTGTTGAGGGACGAGTCGTCCAGCTGAGTGGGACTGCACTCGCCTGGTTCCATTCTTATCCATCTAATCGTAGCCAGAGAATCATCTGCAACGGCTTCTCTTCCCTCTCCCGTACCGTTAACTCTGGTGTCCCCCAAGGATTTATCCTTGGCCCCCTCCTATTTCTCATCTACATGCTGCCCCATGGCAACATCATCTGAAAATATTGCGTCACTTTCCACATGTATGCTGACGGCACCCAGCTCTACCTCGCCACTTCTCTTGGCCCCTCCACGGTCTCTAAATTGTCATTGCTTGTTCTAGATGAGCAGAAATTGTATCCAATTAAATATTGGGAAGACCGAAGCCATTGTTTTCGGTCCCTGACACAAACTGAATTCCCTAGCCACTGACTCCATCCCTCTCCCTAACACCTGTCTGAGGCTGAAACACACTCTTCGCAACCTTGGTGTCATATTTGACCCTGAAATGAGCTTCTGACCATATATCTGCGGCATAACTAAGACCGCCTATTTCTACTGCCGTAACATTGCCCATCTCCGCCCTTGCCTCAGCTCATCCGCTGCTGAAACCCTCCTCCATGCCCCTGTTACCTCTACACTTGACTATTCCAATACACTCCTGGCTGGCCTCCCACATTCTACCCTACGTAAACTTGAGGTCATCCAAAACTCTGCCCGCGTCCTAACCTGCATCAAGTCCCGTTCACCCAGCACCCCTGTGCTCACTGACCTACATTGGCTCCTGGTTAAGCAACGCCTCAATTTCAAAATTCTCATCCTTGTTTTCAAATCACTCCATGGCCTCGCCCCTCCCTATCTCTGTAATCTCCTTCAGCCCCACAACTCCCCGAAATATCTGCGCTCCTCTAATTCTGCCCTCTTGAGCATCCCTGATTATAAATCGCTCAACCATTGGTGGCCCTTCTGTTGTCTAGGCCCTAAGCTCTGGAATTCCCTGCCTAAACCTCTCCGCCTCTCTAACTCTCTCTCCTTTAAGATGCTCCTTTAAATCTACCTCTTTGATCAAGCTGTTGGTCACCTGCCCTAATTTCTCCTGATGTGACTCGGTGTCATTTTTTGTCTTCTAATACTCCTGTGAAGTGCTTTGTGACGTTTTACTACCTTAAAGGTGCTATGTAAATACTTGTTGAGTATGAGCAAAGGTCTAGGGAAAAACAACTACTCCAAATATTGATACAATCCCTGTTCAGTGTATCGATTGCATGAGGTCTGAAAGTTTTGCATTAATGTTGGGTCTGTGAAAGCAATGCTTGGGTACTGGCTGTGCTTTGAAGAATTTCCTACCATTATCTTGCTGTTGCGTTGATGACTCTTTCCTGCAATTGAATAGTTTCAGAAGTGGATCCATTGTTTAGTGGCTGGTTGTTTTTATCTAGGTAAAATTCAGATGTTATCTTAGAAGTAATGACCAATCCAGCTCTCACTTGGGTGACTAGATTGGAGCATCAGTGGCAGCAGTTCTCTTGTCACTGTGTTCCTGGTTAGTTTGACTTACTCTTCTGACTGTTTTGTCTTGTGCCAGAGTGTGGTGAAACTTTGATTTTAAACAATTGTTGATACATGCTGCAATGTACTGCTTTGCCACAAGGTGGTGCAACTTAAATAGAGTAGGGCTAGATGTTAAAACCGTGCAGGAACTGTATGCAATATGCTTTAACAAGCTTAAATTTAGTGCAACGAAATAGATTCTGCAACAACTTGCAAGTGAAATTACCTAAATTTTCTTTTAAATGGTTTGCTCCCCCTCAACATTTCACCTGTTCTACAAATTGGTCTTTTCAAAATGTTCCTAGTGTCCTTGCTCCTGTTACTGCATTCGGATATCAAGTGCTTTATAAATTGCAGGTGTTACTGGTGGTAAATATATTGCAATTCCAGTACCTGTATTTTACACAATGAAAAATTGTATTTTAAGTAGTGTCACTCTTAAATCTACCTTTTTTAAACATAAGGCCATTCAGCACCTCGAGCCTGTTCTGCCATTCACGGAGATCTTGGCTCCATATCCCTTGATTCCCTTGGCTAGTAAAAATCTATGGATCTCAGACTTAAAATTATTAATTGAGCTAGGATCTACTGCTTTTTTGGGAGAGGTTCACACTTCTACCACCTTTTGTGTGAGAAGTGTTTCCTAATTTCTGTTAACCTTAAAATCAGAGCCAGGACATTTATGTCCTGTTGTCTTAACTTTCTCTCTCTACCCTATCAATTCCTTTCAAAATCCTAATAACCTTAATCAAATCACCCCTTAACCTTTATTCCAGGGAATACAAGCTTAGTTTATGTAATCACTCCTTATAATCTAACCCTTGGAGCCCTGGTAATCTTCTGGTGAATATGCACTGCACTCCTTCCAAGGCCAATATATCTAACCAGGGCTTTGTATAGCTGTACCAAAATTTCCTCCCCTTTATATTCTAGCCCTCTAGACACAAAGCTAGCATTCCATTAGCCTTTTTTAAAAAATTTGTACGTTGCTACTACATTTTAGTGATCTGTACAGGGACCCCTAAATCTATCGGCCTCCACTATTCTTAGCTTTTCACCATTTAAAAGATACTTGGATCTATTTTTTTGGGTCCAAAATGGATGACCTCATGCTTGCATTGAAATCCATCTGCCAGAGTTTTGCCCAGTAACTTAATCTATCTATTTCCTTGAAATGTTATGCTCTTGTCTACACTACTTACAATGCCACCAATCTTTATTATTGGCAAATTTGGATATATGGCTAGCAAGGATAGGCTAACCAGAATTGCACTTTCTTCGTACCTGTAGCCTGATTCAGCTTTGCGAGCCCACAGTGCAGTAACCAAAGAAGGCACTTTTGTATCATACTGTAGCTGGACTGCAAGTGCTTTAACTGTTACTTTTAGAAGTGAGCCCAACTTTTAAACGCACAATAACTCTGCTCCAGGCAATCTGGCAACTGCGGCCTGATGATGCATGGATACCTCCACCTTGACCCCAGACATCACCTCATTCTCCAATCGGCTACAGTTACTACCCATGCCTTGTTGCAGTCTGTTAAACTGGCCTCCATTATCTGTCCCAAGCACTTGGACCTCAAGTGGGCTGAGTACAAAAGCTAGCCTTTTTACCCAAATAAAAGCTGTAGATTCTGGCTACTTAAGTGTGCTTCATAGTTAAGAATCTTACTTGAGATCCTCGGCCCAGCTACGGTCTGCACCTTAGTTTCACCCCAGCTGCTTCTGCTCAATCTTCAATAGAAGTGAATCTCCTGTTTCTGAACCTTAAATGCTTATTGTTTTAATTCCGAGCTAGCTCATTTTGTCAATCAAGTGCTGCATGCAATGGAGTTTTATTCTTGAGGCTAACAAACTCTTGAAATAACTGCTTAAAAGAATCTATTTACTAATATTTTGCACCCCTCTCTCTCCTAGGCTGCCCAGTTCTTGAATTCAGGGAGTGTAAGGCACAGACTACAGTTTTACATAGGAGATCACTTGCTGCCTTACAACATGACTGTTTACCAGGCTGTCAGGCAGTTCAGTGTGCAAGCTGATGAGGAAAGAGAGTCTACGGATGATGAAAGTAACCCATTAGGAAGGGCAGGAATATGGACGAAGACCCATACAATATGGTATGTTGGATACATCCAGCAGGTTACATCACTGAAAATTTGTTCAATAACTTTGCCTCCTAATTCCTGTTGCTCTATATTTTAAAAAAAAAGAAAACTACAAAGATAAACACCAGCCTAAGGCTTTCTGAAGTTTTTGTAGAACATAAATGTGGAATAAGTGTTTTGTATCCACTTTTAGAACATAAATACTTGACAGATTTGATCAAAGATTTCATTAATTTCAAGTCAATAGCCATGGTTTAGGATGGAGATTCAACTAGAACTCAGTTAGATGAAACAGCTTTCAGTAGTTCCCGAATTTTCTTTTTCATATTTGCATTTGGGAGTCTTGGATTGCTGTTCCTTTTAGAGGTCTTAGAAGTTCCAGTGCATTATGAAGTCTTAGCAGAATCATTGGTTGTATTAATGATGTGATAGTGTTACTTAGAGGGTTATAGGGATAATAGCAAAGTATAATTGGTGTGAAATTGCAGATAGTGTTATCTGTTCAGTCATACTTGTGAGTCGTGTCTCTTCTGTCTAGCTCCCAATCACCTGACCACTGTTGATTACAGACTTTAAGCTGTCTGTGCCTCTTAATGCCAAAGGTAAAATGGTTTTATAAAATTAAAGATACCTGATTCTTCAAAGTTTTGTATTTTTACGATTGTAAAGTAGTCCAGTGTACTGGAACAAGTCCTTTTTAATTGTTTTGGTGTCAATTCTTCATTTAAGTAGGTAATGGTGTGCACAAGTACAAAAGTGTATTAACCTTGTCCATTCTGACGTGATGTTTGCTCTCCTCATGGGTCCTGCAATCTGGTATTTGAAACTGCAGTATTTGTGTGCCATGTATTCCCTCCAGTCTGGGGCCTGTGTCCACATGATACTTGCCTGTGCTGCTTTAACTGCGGGTCAGATACAGGTCAGAATTCTCAATGTAAAAGCTAATTGAGAGCATTCTTGAATTTGTGTGCAATAGGTACAAGCCTGTTAGAGAAGAGGAGGAAGGGAATAAGGATGCAGTTGGTGGGAAGAGAGGACGTGCTCAGACCGCACCCACAAAAACCTCTCCAAGAAATGCAAGGAAACATGATGAGCTGTGGCATGGTGAGTGCTTCGGGATCTGAAGATTTCAAAACTGAGTAAATCTGAAGAAACTGAACGGAACAAACTTTTGAACTAACCTTTATTTTGCTTTAGTAAAGAATCCATTTATGCTCTCCTGTGAATTAAATAACCATATTCTGCTATATTGCAATAGGCCGTTTAGTGTAATTTCAGCAGTAATAACTTTTTAATAGTTCTGTAGATAGGTAAATGAACTGACTTGTGCAGTTTATGATTCTTACCGTCAGGACCCAGTGATTGAGTTTGAATTTGTTTTTGTAGAGCCAAGTACTTTCCTGTAGTTACTGAACAATTTTTCCACATCCTGCTCTTGTACACCTCAATTCTCACTTCTACCATCATTTGCAAAATATTTAATGGTCCGGATTTCACGGGGCCTATGTGCGTACACCGTCATAAGTGCTGTGAATGGCCCCAAGTTCTGGGTTTCAGCATGCGATGCGTGAACATCCTGCTCTTGTACACCTCAATTCTCACTTCTACCATCATTTGCAAAATATTTAATGGTCCGGATTTCACGGAGCCTATGTGCGTACGCCGTCATAAGTGCTGTGAATGGCCCCAAGTTCTGGGTTTCAGCATGCGATGCGTGAAAACCCAGAACTTGCGATCGGTCAGGTTTATTCTTGACGGATCGTACGCATCCGCTGTAAATTCACTTTCGCTGCCGCAGAGTTGGGCTGTTTGCCCAACTAATACCCACAAAACCCTTAAGCCTGGTATTTATTTTAACATACACTTGCATTTAAAATTAATTTAGGTTATTTTTGTCCTGTTTAAATTTATTTTTCAAAAAATTAAATTTTTATTTTGAAGCTTTAAAGGGTATTTTAATTAATTATGAACCTGTGGTCATTTATTTTTATTTCAGTGTTGTGAAGTTTTATTTATTGGGTGATTTCTATTATGCTTATGGGGATTCTGTATGTAAATGGAATCCCCGTAAGTGTAATAGGAATCCCCCTTTGTTATTGGCTGGCCTGGCTCACGTGATCCTAGGGACACTTGCGAGCCGCATGCGCCCCGGGATCCATGGGCCTTTACGCAGGCATACGCCTGCAGGCCCAGGACCGCAAGAGTCCGAAGCTCCGGAGACACAAGGTAAGTGCATAGTTTTCTTGCAGTTCGGAGGCATATGCGGCGGCAAGCCTCCAACTGCAATTTCCAGGCCATTATCCGTGCCACATCTTCATACTCAAATTAGATTTCCCCTTAATCTCTGATTTTACCCTCATTGTTCCTTTAGTATGCTTGGAAGTGCCCTCACTATTTTCTATTATTTGCTAGCCAGTTTTCATACATAAGCTTTCCTGTTAAATGCTCTGTCAAGTGATTTAATAATAGAAAGTAATTTTTTTTTCTCGCACAGAAAATGTACATGTAATCCTATTATCATTTTAGCTTTTATTGTATGTAATGAACCACTAATCTCTCATGAACTTTTGTCAGAACTTTAAACTTAAATGGTGTCCTTTCTAGACCATTGAACTGTTAACTTTTTCCTTACTTCCTAGACGGTGTGTGCCCTCCAGTGGGAAATCCTTTGGAAACATATCTTATTTCAATCCCTCCAGATGGAATAACATTTGAGGACCCATCATTAGATGTGATTCTGCTTTTGAGAGTCCTTCATGCTATCAGTAGATATTGGTATTACCTATATAATGTGAGTACTGCAAGATAACATCTACAAAAATGAATCCCAGCAAGCGGTTGCGAGAGAATTCTAATTGCCTCTGAGAACTTGGCCGTTAACTAACTCTGAAATTAGATCATGGCCTTTAATTTGCTCTTGGGTATTTGTTTTCCTTTATAATGTACGTGGGTTGCAATTTAGATTTGTTTTTGTTCTTTTATATCGTGCTTTATGTTTAACTTCTCCCTTCCCCACTCTATTTTTGTTTCACCTGGGGCCAAACAAATGGGAGGGTCCTTCCAGGCTTTTACTCTGAGCTTGCAAGCAGACGATGCTTGACTCTGGCAGTCTCTGGTTCAAGTGTAGATAGCCTTCGCCAGTAATTCAGAGCTCGAGATGAAATGTAGCTTTGGCTGCAGCACATGACCCAGGGACTGAGCTGGAAGGAGTGTGCTTCACAGAAACACATTGTCTCAAGGTGGGGTTTGCCTGAATACTTCCATATTTCAGACCTAAATAAATTTGATTATTAGATACTTATAAGGGGGAACTAATGTTTTTCTTACTTCCCCCTCCAACTTAAGGAGCACAGATGTGCTCATTTTGCTGTTGAAAGTCATGATGGATGAAAGGTAGCCCTGGATAGACCACTTCAAATCTGCCATACCCAGAAACCAGCTTTTATTCATTGATTACTGTGAATTCCAAAATATTGGGCCGTATTTTCCGATCGCAGGCTTCCCGCGTGCAGAGGCCTCCGATCTGGGGAAAAAATCTACGCACGCTCCTGAGGTGCATATAGTTCCGATCCTGGGCCTCTCCAACTCCCAAGTGCGCAGGGCCCATGTATCCCAGAGGCGCAGGCGGTTCGCAAGCGTCCCTGGGATCACGTGGGCCATGGGGAGCCAATCAAAGAAGGGAATCTCCCTTCATACACTTGGCAGATAGACCTGTCAATTATATGAATGGAGATCACCCCAAAAACACTTCAAAACATTAAATAATTTTTTTTAATTCACATTTTTCAAATTAATTGAAATTACAATAAATTAAATATTTTAAACAAAAATTTAATTTTTTGAATTTTTTTTTTTAACAAGGCTAAAAATAAACTTTTTTAAGTGACTGAAAAAACATTTTTTTTACTTTTTTCAAATCTTATGCTGGTAAACCAGGCCTTGCACCTAATTATCTGGCCCATTATAAATTAGATTTTCCTTTTGTCTACCTCCAATAGACTAACGCTTAGTAGCTATTGCAGTTCAATAATATGCAGCAAGACTTGTGAATTGGGAAACTGAGGAGATTTAATTGAGGTTTTTAAAATTTAAAGGGCTTTGATCGTGTGACTAGTGTAAGACCATTTCCTGATTGTAGAGTCAATGAAGAGGGGGTTATCAATTTAAATTGTCAGTGAGGACAGTTGTCTTTATACAGAGGCATGCTGGCTGAGGCAGAGGCCATTTCATATTTTTGTATCATCTGCAAACTTAATCATGCCCCCTACATTGAAGTCTAAATAATTGATCTATACCACAAAAAGCAAGGGACCTATTACTGTACAAAACTCTCGTTTAAACGGCACCTAATTATCCGGAATTCTCTAATAGGCAATTCAGGAGTAGGTTTTGAGGCTTCCATATACTGTATATTTATGGCTGTGTAACCGGGGTTCTCGTACCTTTTGCCGTGTACCCATGGCTCCTGCACCTCCGGTTGTATGATCGGGGCTCCAGCACTTGTGGCCGTGTGATCGGGGCTCCAGCACTTGTGGCCGTGTGATCGGGGCTCCAGCACTTGTGGCCGTGTGATCGGGGCTCCAGCACTTGTGGCCGTGTGATCGGGGCTCCAGCACTTGTGGCCGTGTGATCGGGGCTCCAGCACTTGTGGCCGTGTGATCGGGGCTCCAGCACTTGTGGCCGTGTGATCGGGGCTCCAGCCCTTGTGGCCGTGTGATCGGGGCTCCAGCACTTGTGGCCGTGTGATCGGGGCTCCAGCACTTGTGGCCGTGTGATCGGGGCTCCAGCACTTGTGGCCGTGTGATCGGGGCTCCAGCACTTGTGGCCGTGAGATCGGGGCTCCAGCACTTGTGGCTGTGTAACGGGGCTCTCGTACCTTGGGCCATTGCCCCTCCATGTCCCTTCTTCTGGTCGGAGGTTGGCTGATATATAAATTGCCTCGGTAGGTATACCTCTCCGTTATCCGGAATTTTTAATCAACCGGCACCATCCCGGTCCCGTAGGTGCCGGATACGAAAGAGCTTACTGTTCTGTGCCCTGTGGAACCCCACTGGAAACTGCCTTCCAGTCACAGTTATTTGCAATCTTGGTGATGTCTTGCACAATGGCATTCACCTGTTTAAGTTTATAGTGAACAATTGGTGAGTGTAGTTAACTGAGTTTCTCACATCATGCTGATGGATTTTTTTTTCAGCCTGAGTAAATAAAAACTGTAGGGTAACTGTTTCCTTCCTGGTTTAGACTTTCCCCTCAATCCTCCTGGTTTAGTTCTTATGAAACAGTTCTGCTGTACCGCTCACCTTCAATGCCATATTGCCGTTAGATGTTGGTGTGTAATTCATACTTTTGCGTGACAAGGTTGAGAAAGGTGAAACCTTCTGATTAATTTCCACCCAAAACATGATCCAGTCTTTCCATTTCAAACATTGACTAAACTACTGTATATTGCCAACATTTTTGGTTTATCTTCAAAAACTTTTAATATAGATTTGTGTATTATAAATGTGAAATAGCATGCAATAGTTTGTGAACCACCCTGCTTTTAACATCTTGTATGTAACATGCAAGCTGCTACCTTGTGGCAATCATTATTCAAGACTTGTAAGTAGATTGCTGTTCATTTGTACCTGTATCAACATGTCCTATTGCTTACAGAATGCAGTGTGTAAAGAGATTATTCCAACCAATGAGCTGATCAACAGCAAACTGACTGCAAAGGCTAACCGCCAGCTTCAAGATCCATTGGTTATTATGACAGGAAATATACCAACATGGCTGACTGAGTTGGGAAGGACCTGGTATGGAACAAACCTACTCATTTCTCTTTTCTTCTCCCCGGTCATTAGATTAACTCTACAACTTAATGAATTGAAAGCTGCATTTTATACAAAGGTTTTCAAATTCTGGTTTTCAGTTGAAGCACTTCTGTCCATGAATTTTCTTTAAGTGGAACACACTGATTAAATGTGTTACACAACTGTAGGAGGAAAGCATTGGGAAAAGTCGAGACAATTGTACCACTGGTAACTTGTGGGAAATATTCTTGCGGGTGGGGGGGAACAGTATCTGGCTGATACTGCTGTATAACTGTTCTTTCATCCCTCCTTGTCTCTCTTTACTACCTTTTTAAAAGGAGACTGGCTCAGAAATCCAGAGCTAATTATATCTGGTCGATTTCACAAATGGAGTAAAATCATTTAATTTTCCATGCAACATTATATACTTGGACAATATGTTCCAATTCCAGTTTAAATATAACATTTGCTGTTTAATACTGTAGTGAAATCAGGTGCACTTTTTGCAGCTGACTATAGCCTTGCAGGTTAGTAACTCAGATAATGACGAGGGGACATCTTTACCACTACCATGGAGAGATGTTTAATGTTGCCTAAAAACAAAGAGAAAAGCATGATCTATTCATTTCCCCCAGTTACTTACCTTTTCGTAAGTAGCTTGAGTTTGGATGACCTTGTTGACTGAACCAAGACCAGTGACCTGTAGAGCTGCATGTTACATTTGGTGTGGAATCCTTGAAGTTCCATGAGATTTGGGGAAGCTCTGTGAAGTTCATTAATTTTGTGACCCTGATTTTAGGCATTTACTGTAGTTTTCTGCAGGCTGCACAAAAAAACACACCACTGCACTTTGCAACAATATTAAACAGCAGATGCTATATTCAAAAATTCCACAGGATCCCCTTCATTTCATACAACACCAGGGACTTCAGATAACTCATGATGTTAAAACTACCAATGTTGTCAGTTCAACTGCATGGTCAGGTCAATATATATCTGACTCCAAATCAGTTTTCAGTGCATTGGCATTTCCTTTTTCTGGAAAAGAGGGGAAAAAAGACACTACCAAAATAAGACTTGTGTTAAAGGTAATGGGGGGAAAAATTCAGTATCGCCCCGTTTGGGGCGCCATTATTGGCCGTGCGCAAAATTTAGTGCCTGGTACTAATTATCGCCTCCAACGGCAAACTTGGCTTTTATCACCCCTGGAGGCGATTGGAGCGCTAAATCAGGCGCTTCACAGGCGCAAAGGCCGAGGAGCGAGGCGTTACCTCAGTGCTGGCAAAGCAAGGAAGGGCAAATCAAAATGAACCTGCAGAGCGCTGTTCAGTACCTCTTTTTTTTCTTTCTCTCTCTCTCTCTCTCTCTCTCTCTCTCTCTCTGCGTGGTGCAAAAATGTCACCAACAAAAAAAGGCAGGAAGCGGTCGCCTTTAAATAGTGCTTCCCCCAGTCCCTTTGACTGCAAAACGCGCCCCCCATTTGTCGTTGCTAGCGGCAGGCAGTAAGGCAGGGGCGCCACTCAATATCCGTACCGGGGCATTGCGATCTGCTGGCGCAGGAGATCGTGGCGGTAGTGTTTAGCACCGCCGCAAAATGTCTAGTTAATTTCGCGAGCGGCGCAAACATCGCCACGCCCGGGCACTAGTTGCTTTGTGCCCCATTAGTGCCCTCTTAAGGCGCTAACTGGAAGCGTAAACAACTGACTTTTTCCCCATATGTCTTAAGTTTGGCTTAAGATTAAAATGAAGCATTTTTGTTCCGTGCACAGTGAAGAGTTAAGTGACTTGTGATTTTCTGTACAAATATAAAAGCAGGTTACCAATCATGTTCTTTGTTTTTTAAGCCCATTTTTTTTCCCGTTTGACACACGACAAATGCTGTTCTACGTGACTGCGTTTGATCGAGATCGAGCCATGCAGAGATTACTGGATACTAACCCGGAAATCAACCAGTCTGATTCCCAGGATAGCAGAGTTGCTCCCCGTTTGGATAGGAAAAAGGTAAATGCATGTGCTTGCAGCTTAACATGGCAGTTTTTCATTACTGCTTGAACTGTGAATGGTATCTATGGTGTCATTTCCTGTAATAGGGAGAAGACTCTACTAGCAGTTACACACTGGTTTTCTGTAATGATCTAACACACATTTCAAAAATAGTGCTGTGAAGGACTGAGAGGCTAAATACTCTATCCCAATCCTGTATTAGTAAAGGGACTGGCATTGGAGACAGTGTTTCACTCTCCTCCTTTAGTAGCACTGCAAAGGGGTCAGAAGTGAATGTGTTTGGGAGAAAAACAATTTAGTAAAATCAAAGTGGGAATGAATGACTGTGTGGTGTAGTTCTGCTCCTTGTCACATGGGAAGGAAGAATAACAGACACCAGTCACCTTCCTGCAACAAGGGAAAATTCAAGGATGATGCACATAGCTGCTGTTATACCTGGGTGCTGATCACGTACATGCTGCAGAAGATAGAGACAAATTCTGAGTTGTAATGGATATTGCAGGATATGTTAAAACTTAATTCTATGTGGAAATGACATTTTTACTTAATCATTAAATGAAAAATGAATACAGTCCTTGTAGGTGACTACTGCAGGAAATTTTCTTTTTGGAGTTCAGTATTTCAGTTAAGAGTGCCGGACTCTTCAGGCCCTTTTCCTTGCATCTTCATCCTAATACTGTGATCGGCAACAGTTGACTATTGCTGCACATTAGAAAAAACCCTCTAAATTGATTCTGTCTTGTGGGACCCGTGTTGCAGTCATTGTGGTGCCTTGATCTCCCAAGTAACTGGGTCACCTTAGTCCTCCTAATAAGAGCAATAATCTTTCCATCATTGGGTAACCAGGACTATGCACAATTACTTCAGAAGAGGTTTGACTAGTGCCTTGTACATCAACTATATGATCTCCCCAGGGGTATGATAGCCTAGTGGTTATGATAATGCATTAGTAATCCATGTGTTAAAGTTGAATTCAAATAATCTGGTAATTTGTGGGCTAGTGCCAAAAAATCAGTGAAAGCCTACTGGATTGCCCTTGATTTAGGCAGGGGAAATCGGTGGGGATTCTTGGTCCTGATTGCTATCCATTGACACCTGGAAATGTGGGTTTGTTGGACATTGGCGTAGAATGGGGTTGGCTTCAGCTGCAAATCCCCCCAATGACCAATAGTCTTCTGAAACATTCAGCTACTTGGGTGAGACACTATGAAGAACATGATCCTTCTGAGTGTACCCCAGCAAACCATCCATTTAAACTCGTACCACTTTCTCACCAAGTTTTATGCAGATAATTCTAATCCAGCTGTTAATTTTTTTTCACCTACACAGCGTACTGTGAACAGGGAAGAGTTATTGAAGCAAGCCGAATCGGTGATGCAGGACTTGGGAAGCTCCAGGGCAATGCTGGAAATTCAATATGAAAACGAAGTAAGCCTAATGTCGATTCACTTTTAGTTTGAATTTGAAATTTTTCTTTTGAAGCATTGTGCCCATGTATTTTAATCCCGTCAACAGCTAAGCTAGTATTCACTTCAACTTTCTAAAATTGACCAGCTAATTCTTTTTAGGTTGGGACGGGTCTGGGTCCAACATTGGAATTCTATGCACTTGTATCTCAGGAACTGCAGAGAGCTGACCTGGGTCTATGGCGGGGAGACGAAGTCACACTGTCCCATCCTAAAGGTACGGTTTGTCAAATAAAAAAAATTGTGGGGAAAAAAAAAACTCAAACTGTTGTTTACTTTCTATGCTTGTACAGGAAACTCTCTTTTTATCCGGGACCGGTGTGGTGCTGTTTGATCAAAAAGTCCAGATTAGAGTTATACTTACTAAAGTACGAGAGCCCCGTATACAGCCGCAGATCCAGGCATCCCTGTTGCATGGCAACAGGTGCAGGAACGCCGGTTACATGGCCACAGATCCAGGAACCCCGGTTACACGGCCACTAATATGAAGTAAAACTTGCCTGAACCTGCTCCTGAATTTTGCCGGTTGAGAGATTTCCAGTTATTTAGGTGCCGGTAAAAAAGTGTTTCCTGTAATAAGCTAGACTTTTTTTAAAGTGGCATTGCCCATATTTTAATGCTTGGAGCTAATTTTTCATTTAAACAAAGTTTCTAGTTTATTAATAAAGCAATATATTCCAAATTTTGCGCACCTGATTTACTTGACAATGGTCTGAGTTCCCATCGTCTCTTTTTCCTCCCCTCCCCTTAGGGTGCATGTAGTTTGATTTAAACAGCAGTTATGGTTTGTGAATGATTAATTACAAGAAATAACTTTGCACAAGCATCATGGTGTAAATTAAACATACGGCTGACAGCTATGCAATGGATTTGGAGAAATTCATGTCAATGACTTGACTGTATGGTAGCCTTGTGGTCAGATTCACTTTAAAAAAAAACACAATCCTGAACCAGAACAGACTGGTCATCTGTGCTACAAAAGCTTAAATCTTTGTCTTTTTGGAGGAGGGATCCAACTGATATGAAGTACCAGCTATATCCAGAACCTACCTGACTCTGGTAATTTTTATCCAGAAAATTCTTAGACCGTAATACTTCCCATGCCTCTTCTAACTTTTTCTTTTCTGATTTCTCATGGCTTTGCTGGAGCCTTTTTTGAGCATTTGTTTTGCAGGTGATATCAGAACTGTTTCCAGTTTATAGTAATCATCGAGAAGAGTTTTGAAGGAAGGATAAAATGACTTGTCAACTAACTAGCTTAATTATGCTATTAGGCAGCCAAGAAGGGACCAAGTACATCCATAATCCACGGGGCCTCTTTCCTGTTCCTTTTGGAAGAAATACAAAACCAGCATATGTGGCTAAAGTGAAAATGAAGTTGCGATTTCTGGGCAAGTTCTTGGCCAAAGCAATCATGGATTTTCGATTGGTATGTTTTATTGATAACTTTGCTGTATGAATCTGCAATCAAATGAGGATATGTATGTTTGCTGGCCACACTTCATTTTAAACTAATTTTAATATGATCTGTAATTGGACGGCGAACTCATTTTCTGTTCAATCTAAGCAATGTTGAAATTAGGGCTGGAGAGAGATTTCAGTTTGTGAAGTTATGATTTTTTGTCAGGTGACTTGTAGTTGGCTAGCATGCTGTCCTTTCACCTGAGACTTCAATTTGGACTTGATCTCGAATTGACACTCCATAGAAATGGATAGTGTGGGAATGAAAGTCACACTGTAAGCCTTACATCAGTTGTGGGCAAAATGCTGGAGTCCATCATTAAGGATGAAATAGCGGAGCACTTAGCAAATGGGGACAGGATAGGACAGAGTCAACATGGATTTACAAAGGGTAAATCGTGCTTGACTAATCTATTGGAATTTTTTGAGGGAGTAACTGGTAGAATAGATGGGGGAGAGCCAGTAGATGTGGTGTACCTGGACTTCCAAAAGGCCTTCGATAAGGTCCCACATAAAAGATTAGCATGGAAAATTGAGGCTCATGGGATAAAGGGGAAAGTTTTGGCGTGGATAGGGAACTGGCTGTCAGATAGAAAACAGAGAGTTGGAATAAACGGCTCATTTTCTGAATGGCAGGCAGTAACAAGTGGGGTACCACAGGGATCTGTCCTGGGCCCCCAGCTGTTCACAATTTACATTAATGACCTGGATCAGGGAGTCGGATGCAGCATTTCCAAATTTGCAGACGACACTAAACTAGGAGGGGGGGTGGGCTCAGAGGAAGAGACCAGGAAGCTCCAGAGCGATTTGGACAGACTGGGCGATTGGGCGGATAAATGGCAGATGCACTATAATGTGGACAAGTGCGAAGTTATCCACCTTGGGTGCAGGAACGGGAGGGCAAATTATTATTTAAATGGCAATAGATTGGGAGAGGGGGAAGTACAGAGAGACCTGGGTGTTCTTGTACACCAGTCACTGAAGGCGAGCATGCAGGTGCAACAGGCGGTCAAGAAGGCAAACGGTATGCTGGCCTTCATAGCAAAAGGGTTAGAATACAGGAACAGGGATACCTTGCTGCAGCTGTACAGGGCACTGGTGAGACCACACCTCGAGTACTGTGTACAGTTTTGGTCGCCTCATCTGAGGAAGGATGTTCTTGCCATGGAGGGGGTGCAGCGGCGATTCACCAGGCTGATACCAGGAATGGCGGGAATGACCTATGAGGAGAGACTATGTAGTTTAGGGATGTACACACTGGAGTTTAGAAGATTGAGAGGGGACCTCATAGAAGTGTATAAAATTCTGACAGGTCTAGACAGACTGGATGCAGAAGGAATGTTTCCCTTGGCGGGTGAGAACAGAACTAGAGGACATAATTTAAGGATAAGGGCTAAACCATTTAGGACAGAGATGAGGGGGAATTTCTTCACTCAGAGAGTGGTGAACCTGTGGAACTCATTGCCACAGAGGGCAGTGTACGCCAGCTCATTAAATATATTTAAGAGGGAATTAGATATATTTCTACGGGCAAAAGGGGTTAAGGGTTACGGAGAGAAGGCGGGGACGGGATACTGAATTAAAGGATCAGCCATGATCTCATTAAATGGCGGAGCAGGCACGAAGGGCCGAATGGCCTACTCCTGCTCCTATCTCCTATCTTCTATATATTAGAGCAAGCCCCATTTGAGATTATGGCTAAAGCACAGTTGTTGAATTTTGGGGCATCAGTTCTGTGACTCTCGTGCTGTAAAAAGCCTGCTACTGGGCATCAAATGTTTCCTCTTTTTGCTAGCTCCAGAAACTGTCCAAAGATTGTCTATTAAAGGTAGTCACCGTCTGTTATCAAACTTATTTCCTGCTCTCAACCTTTCTTTTTCAACAGAGAAGAAAAAGAATATTCCCCCAACGTGTTTACACACTACATGAAGTGTGAACAAACCACTTCTGCCTTTATCAACCACTGCATTCTTGACATAACTGTCAATGTGAGCAAGATATGCAGTGTCTTTGCTTAAAAGCACTGACTTATCCAATAGAAAATAAATAATTTTGCCACTCAGTAAGTTGGTGGTTTAAGCTGCCAGGTTGTCTCATCTGATGCTCTAAGATATTTGTTCTAATAATACCAGGAAAGCCTCTTGGAGCCAAATGGTTTTTTGCTGGTAACCACCTTTTTTAGTTTTGAGGCCTGCATAACTGCAGATTGGCAGCACTCCTACCGATGCATTGGCTATCTGATCTTCTGCAAAACACAGTTTTCTCTTTATCGTAACATGCAGGATTAGTCGCTTTTGCTGCATCAGACACTTCATGGAGGATGCTTCTAGCTTATTGTTCAGATGTTTGTGTGTGGAGGAAATTCCCTTGTGTGTCTTCATGTCAGCTTGGCTCAGTAGTGTATTCAACTTTTAGCTCGGAAGGTTGTGGGTTTAAGCCCAGCTCCGGGGCTTGAGCATGTATGGTAAGCTGACTCATTCGTGCCATTCTAAGGGAGCGCTGTATTGTTGGAGGTGCTGTCTTTTAGATGCGGCATTAAGCAAAGGTCCTGTCTGCCTGTTCTTAGTTCAGGTAGATGTAAAAATCCTATAGCACTTTTCAAAAAGGTGTAGGAAGCCTCTTGGTATCCTAGCCAACATTCCTCCCTCACCCAATACCACCAAAAATAGATTAACTTTACATTCATCTCATTTTCTGTTTGTGGCAACTTCCTCAGTGTAGATTGGCTGCTGTTGCACACTTGCTGTTTTGCAAGTACATAAAAAAAAGCAATTGGATGAGAAAGTACTATATAAATGTAAGTTCATTCTTATCAAATATTGGTAGAGTTTCACACCATATGATTGGCTAACTCCAGAACAGCAATAACATACAAGGGGGTTCTCTCGAAACTTTCTGCAAAGCGCATGTTTTGTGTAATCATATTGTACATGTAGGTTGAACTATTCTCATGGTAGATAATGTAACATTTCTGTTAATCAGTTTGAGAATGTATTATGGGAAGACCTCATTGATGTATATAAAATGTTAAAAATAAGGTAAACCTGGAAAATTACTACCAAATAAGTCAAGCTAGTAGGAGCAAAGGACATAAATTTCAAATGGATATTGAGAAGAACTACTTTATACGAACGTTGAATGATCTCCCAGCCCCATAGTGACGACTGATATTTGAACAGATTTCAATTGGATATTAGTTTGGGGGAAATTAGGCTACCGGAGGGTTTTTCTAATCCTTGGTTATATAAAATTGTTCTTGCAAAAATAAAATCTGTTTCAACAAATCACTAACTGAGGCGTAATTTGTAGCCTTTTAGTAATTTCCAAACAGACTTTCAAGTTAGCCTGTTGTAGATTTCAGAGTTGCTGCAAACTTCCAAAGAGTTCAGTATGGTCCAGTGATTTTGTCCAAATGAGGATGGTTAAAAATTGGTAAGTGACCTAAACAAGTATAATTTGAACCAGCTGTGATTTCTACTGAAGACATCTAGCCTTAATTATGTGAAACTCAGTCTAACTCAAATAAAGGTTGCATCTGTTAGCAAGCTGTAACACCTGGTAAACTGCATATACTTTAAACTAGTGAATCTCCCATAGATTGACTGCCCAGAATGGCAGGAGATAATTGGGCCAGGGTGTACAGATGTAAATAGGTTCCCCCCTTACTTATATATTCTGTTCCTACTTTTTTATGTATTTCTATTAAATGTATTATTACTGTGTACTGTGATTGCAGCCTCCTGCCAGTTGTGGTGTTGCAGCACCTCCCACTAGAGGGAGTGTGTGATTACAGCATGACCAGTTTGCATTCAGTTTCCATTCCAAATGGAGACATAGGAACTTGTAATAGAAAAAGTTGACAGGAAGTGCATGCAGACCTTAGATTTTGAATATTGATAGATTTGAGAAAATGATTTTGCAGTCACTAATCCTTTGGTATAAAAATCTTCTAATACCGAACCCACATGAGTTTACACTGCACCGACTGCTTACAATGAGCAGAGAATCTGATCCCAAACTGAATAAAAGGAATTACATTACAACTGTATATAATTTACATTCATCTGAATTTTCAGCTTGTGTTGTACAGCATCTTATTGAACCACTTCAGCGAATGCATATCTATTTTCTATTCTTCCCTTGAGATTTAGAAACTATTTGTGGTTCCGTGATGCATATTACTGCAATGTGCATCCCTGGTTAGTGATGTCATGTATTTTACTGAAATTGTAATGCAAACTGCATTCAAGAACTGGAAAAAATCATGTGCTATTAAAATTGAATTTTTGAATGTTCTATTTATTGTGTAGAAGTAATTTTTTCTCCAACTTCTTCCACTTCTTTTGAACAGTTGGATTTGCCTCTCAGCCTATCGTTTTACAAATGGATGCTGCGACAAGAAAGTTCCCTTTGCTCCCATGATCTTTTCAACATTGACCCAGTAGTAGCAAAATCAATTTGTCATCTTGAGGACATCATAAAACAAAAGAAGAAATTGGAGCAGGATAGATCACAGGTAAGAATGAAAGTTGGCCAATTTGTTAACCTGGTGTCCTGCATCCTTGCACCTGAAATTTCTACCACTGCTTTGAACAAGTGCATTTGTGGCTATCTGATCAAAAGAAGATGCTGTGGCTGGAAATAAAGGACAGTGTCACTGCTTGATTCCTTTGGCATAAATAAACATTTAAACTAAATATTATGGGGTAGCATGGAGAAATACCTGGAAGGGAATCGAAGATGGGGTGGTGGAGGAGGAAAGACTTTGAGCGAACATTGAATGGTTTGTGAATGTGGCTTGAATCCCTGTAACTTGCAACCATAAATGGCACATGGCCCACTATTGCAATGGCAAGCTTTAGTTTTCTCCACCTTCATGTTGTAATTTAGTTGAATCATCACTTTCCCATTAACAGTTCTAGGGCCTACATTATGCCCATTTCCTCAGGTATTTGCTGTTTTACTTTTGGATAGAAGCTTTTTGCACCACTTGGTGAGGGAGTCACTGTTGGCTATGGGAATGTTAATTTTCCGTGTAGAAATCTAATGCTGTTTTTTGAATGGGTGTTTTCATGGGAACAAATCCCCTGGGGGCTGTTGACTCATTTAAGACATTTGTGATCTAGCACACTGTGATCTACCCTTGGTGTATTCAACTCCTTTTTTTTTTATATCCTATTGTATCTCTTCATTCCAAGCAGTGGACGCTGTCACATTTGAGAGATTCCTGGACTGAGTCAAACAACATTTCTCCCCACATTCTGTGGCTGCCTACTGGGCCACTTCGTGCTATAAAAAGTTGGCCATTGCTGTTTGATTTTGCTTAAAGTTGAAAAATTCTTGTGTACATTCAGGGCTCCTGATGAGGAATTTATTTATCAAGTTTTCTCATTTATGGCTTGTCTGCAAAATCTCTGTAATTTTCTCTTGCACGGCATTTTGAGAAGCAGCCTGCTGTTAATTAGCATGACCCAATTGAACAAACTGCAGTCAACCCCCATCTTGGACACGAGCCAGTTCCAACTTTGGGCTTCCAAATTTGCATTATCACCAATTCCCCTTATAACTCAGTTGCACTTGGAACATGAAATGAATTAGATTAATTAAATTTGGGCACGGCTGCCTCATTTTATTTGAGTGCAGTTAAGTGCTCACATTAAGTTCACTATGAACCTGCTGTTTGATTCTTTGACTTGGGACGCTGGAGTGACTTAAAACATGCCCACTTCTTTCCAAAGGGATTGAGATGTTACTAGACCAACGCTTTACACACTGGGGTGGATGGTGGGTAACCCATCTAATTTGCCATTAGCAATCTCGTAAAGGAACATTGTCCCAGTGCTTTTTCCCTTCGAACTTTCCATATATATGTTGTGGAAAGTGACCTATTTATAGTGGAAGGTTAAGATCGAGAAGTTACCAAGGGCAATTATTTAGGACACCTTACAAAAGTTAGATTTAATATTGTCTATGAATTTCTTGATAGAGCAAAGAATGTCTTCAACAGGCTCTGGAAAGCCTCAATATGAATGGCTGCTCTGTGGAAGACCTTGGGCTGGACTTCACACTACCTGGGTATGCCAGTGTTGAACTGAAAAAAGGAGGCAAGGACACAGTTGTCACCATACACAATTTGGAAGAGTATCTGCGGGTATGTACAGCAATTTTCACTTACATTTTTAATATTGTCTGTGGTGTACAGTAAACAGCAAAAGGACCTTGATTGGTTCCAGATGAATGCCTGCATAATCCAAGTATAGCAATCCAGTAGTGAGTCACTTCCTGTTAACTTCCAAATCATCCAAACATTGTTTTTAAATTAAAAAAAAAACTAATTGAAGTATAAAATATACATGAAATTATCCAACTATTTTTCAGATCGTTAAGTACATTACATCCCATGCTGTGTTTTATTCAGGAATTCTTGTAGATCTCATTTTAATGCCCAGCTATAATACCACTTCCAATGGCTTAGTTCCTATTGGTGCCAAATCGACTCCATTTATACTTGTGGGGCTCTGTCAAATTTTTTGTCTTGTAATACTCCTGAGCAGCGCCTTGGGATGTTTTACTATGTTAAAGGCGCTATATAAATACAAGTTGTTGTTACCAAGCAGATTCAGCAACAATTTCAATCTGCCCAGCAGTTTCCCCAACATGGCAGCTGCCCGTGCACAGGATGGTCGCAATTAACTGCACATGTGACAATTATGTGTTTATCCATTGGCTTAAAAACTTATTTGGCGCTTCCTATCCAGATTTGCACAGGACAGCAATGGTGAAAGGTCAGCCTGTCTGCAGCCAGAGTTGGTGACCCTACTCGGGTGTTCCCAATAGGAACTGCTTAGCTTGGCTGGCAGTGTTACTTTTGCCATCAAGCAATTTGCATGAAAGGGTTGTCTCCAGCCTGCTTGCTGCAAACGTGCAGTATTCAGAAGCATTAATAGTTTCAAACACTTTACAGACTAATTTACCAGTTATAAAGTACGGCACTTGAACCTTTTTTTTTAAATGGAGTTATATTTACCACTTTCTAATCCTTTATCTTTTCCAAATAAAATGAACTTTTAACATTTATGTTGCTACCCTTGAGTGTCTAATCTAATATAATTGCCATCATCTGCACATTACCTAGCTCTTCCATTCCAGACAATCTAATCTCCAACTTAAGCTCTCTGCCCTCTTCAAGACAATGCAAAATAACTCTGTTCTGCCAATTTCAGTTTCCCTCTATTGTTAAATGGCCAATATTTTCTTTTCAGTCGTAGTCAAAGTATTTCCAGCAATGACTTCTCCTCCTGCCCCGAAGTCCAAAAAGAATCCATCCTTGCCCCTCCTGATCCTCTCATGCTGCTCCTTAACCGCATCATCTGCAGACAAGGGTTTAGCTTCCACATGTATGCTGATAACACCCAGCTCTAGCTCTTCTCCACTGGTCTCGATCCCTCCATTGCCTATGTGTTGGACTGCTTGTCCAATGTCCAGTCATTGATGAGCCACAATTTCTTCCAGTTAAACATTGGGGATGCTGAAGTCATCGTCTTTAGCCCCTCATCACACACTCTGTACCCTCACCACTGGTTCCACCCACCTCCCCGCCCATTGTCTCGCGCTGAACCAGACTGTTCGCAGTCTGTCCTATTTGACCCCGAGCTGAGTTTTCAACCCCGCATGCTCTCTATCGCAAAGATCACCTGCTTCAGCCCATCTGTTCCTGAAACACTCAACCATGCCTTTGTAACCTCCAGACTCTACTATTTCACTGCACTCCTGGGTGGCCTCTCATCCTCTACCCTCCGGAAACTTCAACTCCTCCCAAACTCTACTGCCCATATCCTATCCGATACCAAATTCTGCTCGCCCAACTCCCCATCCTGGCTTGCCTGCAATGGCTCCTGGCAATCTCTGATTCTGACTTTGTGCATCCCACTCTTCACTCCACCACTGACTGCCATGCATTCAGACATCTCAGCCCAACAGTCTGGAATTGCCACCCTAAACTTCTACGCCTTTCCACCTCCCTCTCCTCCCTTAAGACTTTCTTTAACTCCCATTTCTTTGAGCAAGCTTTTGATTGCCCTTCCTGATATCTCCTTTTAGTTTGGTATCCATTTTTGTCTGATTGCACCTGGGGATGTTTCTCTCTGTTAAAGACACTTTTTATAATTGCAAGCAGTTGTGGTTTGGTATCATTAGAAGTTGTGTTTCTTTCCTGCAGCTGGTAGTGTACTGGACCCTGAATGAAGGCGTTTCCAAGCAATTTGAATCTTTTCGAGATGGCTTTGAGTCAGTTTTTCCACTCCATCACTTGCAGTATTTTTACCCTGAGGAGGTTAGTTTTTCGTAGAGATATACTGACCTAGTCAAAGGCCACCTCACTGGGAACAGCTTTAAAAATGGATACAGTTTTCCGTCATGAAGAGATAGATAGTAGTTCCCATTGAGGTTGGTTTCCTTAAATGGCAAAATTCATTTTGGTACAGTGTCAAATTCTGAAGAACCAGTAATGTGGTTAACGGGTATGTGCTGTACAGGGTACAAACAAAACTTTATTGTGCTTCAAAAATGTTTATTCTCCTGTGTCTGAAAGTCAAACTAAGTTGGAAACCAGTATTCAAATTAAAAAAATATTTAAGTTGGTATCTGTAATACAGTGCAGCAAATTCCTTGGGTATCGTTTAGAGATATGGAAAGTTTTAATCTGTTGCTTGGGAAATGGAAGTTAGTACTGTTTTTAAAGTTACTGTGATGTAATTGCCTGACCCAAAAACCACATCAGTTTGATCCTGAACACGCACACACTATTGCATCTATAAAAGAACACTGATGCATCACTGTGTACCAACAAAATTGAGAAATTACATCTCTTGTTAAAACTGCACATAGAGGTGAATAGATAGTCATCCATGTGGGTGCCGGCTGCTACGACACTGTTTTGATTTTGGTGCCATGCACGCGTACGGTTTTCAGCCGCTTTGTTCAGTGTATAAGTAATCTTTGAAGATTAGGTGGTATTTTACTACTCGAAGCAAATATACCGTGGGAAATCGGATCACAGAATTAAGCACATTATCATCAAAGCTGTCAGAGCACTAGCTAAATCTCCTTCTGGTATCTTGGTCTTCCATTCTAGCATAGTGCAAGCCATTACACTAATAGTGACTTGAGATGTTTCATTGCAGCTTTCTGCTAATGTCCCTTATCAAGGATTGTGTCAACTTCACAAATTAGTGCCACAGAGTATGCAAGGTACCTACTGACACAGGAACTAAAGGCTATAGATGATTTCTGATTTCCAACCTCCACCCCCATACACTTCAAGCATTGATCTAGATGCTCTTGCCAATTCTGAAAACTTCAGGATAAGTTCATTAGATATATTCCCAAATGAAAGGCTTGCATCGTAACCTGTCCATAAAGCTTGACTGGTGCACTTAATTACTGCATAACCAAGCCTACTGCCTAAAATAGCATTGATGCTAACTTATGCTGAAGCTTTCCTCCAAAAGACACCCAGGTTGTCTTTGTAACTCCTTGCTGCTGCAATTGGCATTAATGATGCAAGGCTTTCTCATTGGGTGGTAAACCCACCTGAAAGGGGCTGGATCCAGAGATTCTGGAGTTCTATACAGTGCATCACTTGGTAGTGCTCCTGGCTATTAAGAATCATGGGTTCAATGCTTGAGTCAAATATTTTGAGAATGTAAACAATACTGAAAATCCAGTGCAGTTCCTTTTGTGGGCTGGCTTGTTTTTGGCATTACCTTTCCTTCGAGACAACATCTAACGCAGAAACTGAGCTTTGGGCTCCTGGCCTTTCCCTCACTGTTTTCTTTAAATCCTGACTATCCCTGAACATTAAGTTTTTTCCTTTTTTGTTAATTCTGACCGAAGGAAGCAGATGAATAGATTCATCCTCGCCATAATGGGTGTGAATATTTGTTGGCCACCTGAGACTCGTGATAACTAAATGCTTCGTATCTGGGTCATTCTGGTTAATGGACCTGGGATGAAACGATAGACCCTTATTGCACCAACTTGAAATTAACTGAGCTGTGACCCAACTTTTTTTTTTTAATTGAGAATTTACGTTGTTTTAAAATACAACACTTAAGCATAGACTCAATCCCAAAAGCATTTCTGTAAAGAAAATAAATAAAAAATTGTGAAACCTGACCGTGTTGCTAACCAACAGGCCATGATAACCACGAGTAATGATGGTACCGGTAACAGTTCAGTAAAATTTACTTGTTGCCTTTACATGCCATTCTGACTTGCATGATCAGAACTGGCTGTTGAAAGGGTCACTAAACTTAAATCTGTCAAGTTTTTGGGATTGTTGCCATAGAAGGCCATTGAACTCATGTGTCGGCTGTCTGCTAGAGCAACCCAAAACCAATCCCACCACCCTGCTCACTCCCCATGTCCTCTTTCAAATATTTATACAATTTTTCCATTTAAAAGATTGTGACTTGTGCTTCTACCCCTCCCTGTGACAAAGCAACACACTTCAAAAAGAAATTTCTCCAAGTGCACCATTTCACTGGTTATTTTAAATTGACCTTGTTACTGATTCAGCAACCAGAAGAAATGGTCTTTCTGTATTCACCCCTACCAAAAAACCATTCATCATTTTTTAAAACCTGTAGTAAATCTTTTAGTCTCTGCTCCAGTGGAAATAGTCCCATAGCTTGTGTCTCCTTGTAACTATGGTTTCCTGTCCTGGCATCACCTGGTAAATCTATGGTGTACACTCTGACTTTAATGTTCTTGCTATATTTGGGCAGCCAAAGGTGCACACAGTACTCAACTAACTGGTATTAGGTGCCTGGTGATTGTAACGGCATGTGTGATCTTCCTAAGCAGAAATTGAAATCTCCAGTTTTATATAGCACTTAAGAAAAATTGATCTTTAACTTTAGCTTGAAGTTGAAGCTCATGTATACTTGCACTGTGTGTGACCTTCTCCTTATTTGACCTGTAGTTGGATCAGCTACTCTGTGGCAGCAAGTCGGAGGCATGGGACGTGAAGACTTTGATGGAATGTTGCAGACCAGATCATGGATATAATCATGACAGGTATGAGTGTTTCACCTGGAATTTCTGCAGCGGTTGTCCCCGCCATCTGCCACAGCTTCGGAACATCACAAGAAAGCCCAGAGAAATGACGAACGGCCATTTATGTCGTTTCTCCGGGGTTTCTGCTAAAGTTACGGTAGATGATCAGGGAACCCCTCCTAAAATTCTATCCTTTTTATATTTAATGGAAAACATGTATGCGTGAAGTAGTGTTTGGACTGAGATTATCCCCATGTTGCAGTTTCCATTTGCGTTCTGGTGTGAGCAAGTGGCGTGTATTTACAGCACAAACGAGCCATTTGCTTCAACAGGTCCTTGCCGCTGTATGCTCCACACGAGCCTCCTCCCACATCTCCATCAAACCCCATCAACATATCCTTCTGTTCCTTTCTCCCTCGTGCTTATCTAGCTTCCCCTTGAATTCATCAATGCTATTTGCCTCAACTACTCCATGGTAGCAAGTTCCACATTCTAACCACTCTGGTTTCTCCTGAATTCCCTATTGGATTTATTAGTGATCTTTTATTTATGGCCCCTTGTTCTGGTCTCGCCCGCAAGTGGAAACATCATCTCTATGTCTACCCTATCGAACCCTTTCATAATTTGAAGACTTCTCAGTTCACCCCTCAGTCGTCTCTTTTCTAGAACAGATCCCCAGCCTGTTCAATCTTTCCTGGTGGGTATAACCCCTCAGTTCTGTTACCGTTCTTGTAAGTCTTTTTTGCACCTTCTCCAATGCACCTCTATCATTTTTATAATAGAGATCGCAACTGTACACAGTACTCCACGTGTGGTCTAACCAAGATTCTACACAAGTTTAATATTACTTCTCTGCTTTTTAATTCTATCTCTTGAAACTAACCCCAGTACTTTGTTTGCTTTTTCACACCTTATTGACCTGCATCACTACTTTTAGTGATCTCTGTATCTGTACCCCCAGATCCCTCTGTTTCTCCACCCCATTTAGACACTTGCTTTCCAAGAAATATGTGGCCTCCTTATTCTTCCTACCAAAATGTATTATATAGTATTTATCTATATTGAAGTTCATTTTCCAATTACATGCCCATTCTGCAAGTTTATTAATGTCTTCCTGTATTTTGTTGCAGTCCTCCTCTGTATCAACTGCACCCCTCAATTTTATGTCACCGTAAATTTTAAAATTGTACTTCCGATTCCCAAGTCCATATCGTTTATATAAATGGTAAACAATAGTAGTCCCAGCACCGATCCTTGTGAAACACCACTTCCCACCATTTGCCAATCCAAGGAACTACCTTTTAATCCCTACTCTTTTTTCTGTTTTGTAGCCAGCTTGTTATCCATTCTGCTACTTGTCCTGACTCCACATGTTCTGACCTTAGTCATAAGTCTGCTTGTTGTGCCTTATCGAAGGCTTTTTGAAAATCCAAATATATTACGTCTAAGATGTTGCCCTTATCTACCCTTTCTGTTACTTTAATGAATTCAATAAGGTTGGTCAAGCATGGCCATCCCTTTAGGAATCTGTGCTGACTATTTTATTTTCAGCTTCTAGATGTTTTTCTATTACATCTTTGATTAAGAATTCCATTATCTTTCTTACCACTGACATTAAACTAATTGGTCTATAGTTCCAACTTTTGTATGCTGCTTTAAGGTACAATCCTACAAAGCAGTCTGTGAAGCTCGTGCTACTGCAGGGCAACAAAATGTTAGGATATTGAGGTTTCACAGCCATCTTGGCAATGAACAGAAACAGGAAAAAATGCTGAAAATACTCCAGGTCAGGCAGCATCTGTGGCGAGAGAAACAAAGTTGGCATTTCAGGTCGATGACCTTTTGTCAGAACTGGAACTTTTTCCGGTTCTGACGAAAGGTCATCGACCTGAAATGTTAACGCTTTACTCTCCCCACAGATGCTGGCTGACCTGCTGAGTATTTCCAGCACTTTGTTTTTATTCCAGATTTTCAGCATCTGCAGTATTTTGCTTTTGTATCAGCAATGAACAGGATGAATTGGTAGCTTTTAGAATGTTGCCATCTACCTTGGTAAGGACAGTAGCAATAGAATTGTGTTCAAATGGACATAACTGGTTTATTCTTCGCAGATGTGGATAGTAATATGTGGCATGTCCTGTAACAACAGCCAGAACGCAAGTCAACTCCTTAAGCTGTTTCCTCCCAAGAGTTAGATGAAAGATGTATGGGGATGATTGGATATGACTGGATGTTGGAACAGCATAAATAGCCGTGCCTTATGATTGCACTGAAAGATGCCCATTCTGATCTGTGGATATTATTTCTGGAGAAAAGTGTATAGAATACTTCAATTTAATTGAAGTTGGTCTTTTTTGTTCCACAGTCGTGCGGTGAAATTTCTGTTTGAAATACTCAGCAGTTTTGATGGTGAGCAACAGAGGTTATTTCTTCAGTTTGTTACCGGAAGTCCCCGACTGCCCGTTGGAGGTAAGCCTGCTGTTGCCAACTGTGTCTCTCGTGTTGATGGGGTTTCTGTTTTTTGAAGAAACATTCTGAACTATAAAGTAACGTTGATGTGATTGTAAACTTTGAAATTAAAATCTTTGCATGCCAGATCCTTCCGTTAGAGCCTCCCTCTGGTCACAGCCTTGCATCTCCTATCTCTTGTAGCAGATTTGACAATTGTTCAGTACATCAGAGAAAGCTTAGATTTAATACTTTACTGTTGTTTTTGATGGTGCTTACACCATTCCTTTTTAGCTTTAAATTAATGACTTTTTCTATTACTACTTTGGCCTGGAACAACTAGGAAGAGTTGGAACCCATTTTACTGATGCTGTGGCCAATTTGCAGGCCAAGGGGTGGGGTGGTCCCAAAATATATCTGCAAAACAGCTACTTGGATTCAATTAATATATTCACTCAGTACTGCCTTGATCTGACACTTGAGGGAAAACGGTAGTCCGGTACTCAGTGCTGCACAGAAGTGTCGGCCTAGATTGTGATCAAATCTCGAGTGGAGCTTGAACCAACAACCTTCTGACTTGGAGGCAAGAGCGCTATCACTGAACCAAGGCTGTTGTCTCCATATCACTAATTTCCCAATGTAGGCATGGTCTTGTGCATTCTGTATATTGTCTCCATGTATAAAGCTCCCTCTCTTTCCCCACCCCACCCCCCTCCATCCCTGCTTTCTTTATTACCTGGTGCATCTTCACACTTTGTGTGCATTGCCTTCTGACTTGATCTTTCTGCTGGTGCTGGGAGATGGGAAAGAGCACCAGATGAAGATGGCTATACATGGTGCAAAACAGTAGTGGCCTGAGAATGTAGTTCCTGTCATACATTCATGTGTAAAGAATCAGGAAGCCCATACCCACATTTCACTTTGGAGCACAGCTTAAATCTTAAAAGTTCAAGTATAGCTTTGTGCTGTTGAAAAGATTGGCAAATTTGGGTTTACACACATACTATAATGAAGCTTATGCAAGTTCTTATATTTTCACAGGGTTTCGGAGTTTGAACCCTCCACTGACCATTGTCCGCAAGACCTTTGAGTCCACAGAAAACCCTGATGATTTCTTACCCTCTGTAATGACCTGTGTTAATTATCTCAAGTTGCCAGATTACTCCAGTATCGACATAATGCGTGAAAAACTTTTAATAGCTGCTAGAGAAGGGCAGCAGTCGTTCCATCTCTCCTGATCACAGCGTCTGAATCTTCAAGCTGCCTGTTACAACAAATGACAAAAATCATGATTTATTTTCTAAGTGTATCACTGCATCAAGGCAATGTGTACAGCGTACTTGTTGTAGAAATGGCTTGGTATGCTGCAAATCTTCAACAAAAAGACTTGGATGGTATATTTATTAAAATAGCCCCTACGGACTGAGAAATTGAAAAAAGACCCCAAAGTTAATGCAAGATTTAAACAAAAAATAAATTCTTAAAGAAGTTCTTGTTAATTTAACAATTATTTGGGTGCAGTTTTTAAATTGCTTTTTTGCTGTGTGGTATTCAAAATCAAAAGAAAGGGATGTTTTTCTTCCAGGATGACGGAACAATAAAATGTCACTGTGCAGTTTGATATTGGTGTGTATATCCATCTGGAGCCTACATTTCTGGTGGTTTTTTTTTTGTTTCCAAAGATTAATATGTACAAACATACAGAAATGACCCACTTATACCTTGCATAAAATAATTTAAGCTCTGGTTAGTGTCATTTGCATTTTTCTCGTCTCTCTCTTCACCCTCTCCTCCATCTAGTTTGTCCTTTTATGTTTAACTCATCTGCACTTGTGTGATGTAACATAGGGTTCTGCTTTTTTGTGAGATGTTTCCTAACCCCATGATTCAACAAAAGGTTAAGCTGAGAGCTTGAAGATTTTAAGCTTTTCTTAACCTACATTGTCCCAACAATTGTATCATAGTCTAAAATTTATTCCTGTTTCCAATATTCAAATTCTAGTATTTGCCAGTAGTTTTGTTGCAAAATAATAGGACTGTTGGCAGAAGCCTTTAATTACACACTAGACCTGTTTACAGAATGACTTCAGGCAACAATACGGAGGTCTCCCTTATTTTTTCCTTTTTTTTTCTTTTTAAATTCTGTAGTTTAAACCAATATCGGGCTGGTTAGTCTGTTATTTAAGGGACAGGTAGCATTTCCAGTTGGTGTAAAACTTTAAAAGAAGAGTTCCACTTGCTGTTATAGTGGGACAGTTGCTTTATCTTGTTTAATTTACCTTGTTGTAGTTCACTTAATTGTTTTTGCACTGCTAGCTTTGAACAAAAGTAATAGTTGAGCTCTCTTGGTTTGATAAGGATAGTGCACCTGTAAACACTGCTCTGTCCAACTGTTAATGTGCTGGTTTCTGAAATCTGCAATAACTACTTCATCAGGTTAATGTTTTTACCTGAACATAAATAAATAAAATGTTTGACTCACTTTTTGTATAATTATTTTGTATTCAGCAACCAAACTTTTCTGATTCAGGGATAGTGCCAAAGTGTCTTTTTTAATTAAAGTTGTTGGAGTTTGAGTAAATAAAGGTGGAAATATTTGATGTGGTTGTAATGCTTGGAGGACTGTTGCGTTCAGTGGCCCTCTTTATATTAAAAAAAAATCAAATCTTTAAAGAATTATATCCTTCAATGGTGTGGGCAATTGATGAGTGATCAGGCTGGGAGGAGTTAGTCTAACTTGGAAAAGGAGTTAAATTATATCCGTAGATAAATAACCAAACATTAAAGTAATCTGGTTTAATAACTGCTTGCTGGCCTTCACACTCTCTGGCTCAATAACCCCTAGCCAGTTTAGCTTGATGCTCAAGTAATTACTGTTTGAATAGTTTCAAAAGTTTATGGATGTTATAAGGGAATCCTACATGGGGAGGGAGAACAAAATTAGAGTAACTTAAGGTATTCTACCACCCCTGCCCCCACAAAACGAGAAAAGAAAAGTAGGTTTAAGTGTGCCTGATCTGAGCAAATATTTGACTTGTGCAGATGCATTCATAGGCTCAGTGAGACCCACTAAATCTGGTCTCCCAACCACAGAAGACCTGATCTAATGGCTGAGTCAGTCTGCAATCAGCGCTCCACTAATACTGGAATAAAAAATTAAGGCCCAAGATTAAAAAGGTTCCTGATCCTTATGCAACTCAATGGCAGTGGTCTTGTTGGGCACCTGAGGGAATGGGTCTCCTGGATATGACACACAGATTTTCACAATTTGACGTGCTCTCGGGGGTGGGAGCTTTGATTTTTTTTAAACTTTTGATGACTACTTTGAAAGTTGAAATGATAATTCCCCATCAGTCACAATTTATCTGATTAATCTTCAGCATTTATACTTAATTAGATACAATTATATTAAACTCTAAATTCAAATGGGCTTAAACTTGTACTATATAACCAAGCAACCCTTTTAGTACACTTGTTGCAGTTTTCATCCATTTTGTAAAATATCACTGTTTTGTGCTTGCAGAAGTATTGAAACATGCTGCTGACTTCAGCCACTTACATAATTTGTTGCTTCGTCCCTATAATTTGCCTGTTTTGCCTGCCTATTTGGTTCATTGCGTGTTACTTTATAAACATTAAAAAATTGAACTAGCACTTTGCAAACCTGAGCAGATTATTGATTCATGTATGGAAAAGAGTGACATTTTGCAGTTGCAAGCAAGCCTGAGCGAGTGCCAATTCTACTATGTAGACTTTGAAAATATTCCCTCTTTTGTCAAGTGTACTGAATGGCCTAACAAATGTCAATTGAAAGTAGGGCTTCTAAGATGTCCAATTTTTTCGTGCAATTCTCGGCAATTAACAATTAGATTGCGAAATGCAATCTACTTGATAGCTATCTCTCACCTGTGGTTTAAGAAACTGGTCTGAGCATAAAATCTCTTCCAAATTAGTTAAAATTCAACTATTATATGGATGTGCCCAAGATGAGTATATAGGAATGAGGAAAGGCCATTCAGTTACTGGAGTGCTCTCATCCTGGTTCTTGTCGCACCTCCATCTGCCCAATCCTTGGTTTTTCCACCTCCGATTTGTTTCTGTCCTTTCCTGAATTAGGAATTGATACAATTTCCCCTTTAAATGCTTTGCAAGATTATTGAAAATTAGGGGAAAATCTACAAAACTGGTTTCTTAATCCACACAAAATGGATGAGGGAGGGGAAATCTGAAAAACAATGTTCTTTCTGTTTAGTAGTGAACAGAAATGGAAGAGAGGGAGAATCCATCATGGTAATGTAAGATACCCTAATTGTGTATGCATATGTGCTTAGGATTTGGTTTAATCTCATGATTTAAGTCTTTGGTTTCTTTTTACCTAATGAAATGGTTAAAACTTGTTCATCCCCAGGATGCTTTAGAGTTTAATGTGTCAGGGTACAACTTAGCTGACTGTGATTTAATTGTTCGTTGAAACAACAGGATGTGTAAAATTCATGTCTCGTCTTGTTTTCATGGCCACATTGTGAAATGAGTTAGCCAAGACCGTTTTGAGAAGTGGTGGAGCAATGAAGGCAGGATGCAAACAAGTTGGCATCCGTTGTTTTGAAGGAACTACTTATTTTCTGGGGGTTTTGTTCACAATGACTGCACAGAGGCAGAGGGCTGCACCCAGGTTCTCTGATGACTCATTCCATATGCTTATGGAGGGAGTCCGAGCATGCAGGGAGGTCCTCTTCCAGGAGACCAAAACAGCCTGGTTGCAGATTGCAGAGGGGGTCACGAGCAGGGATGTGTTCAGGAGGACCTGGGTGCAGTGCCTCAAAAGTTTCAATGATCTCATTAGAGCAAGAAACATTAGTACAAAGCCCCACTCAACTTCATCCTGCTGTGCCTCTCATCACATCCCCATTGCCTTCCCTACCCTACTGCACATCCTTACAACAACAGACCTTGTACCTTCACCCATCCCTCTACAGTATCTCATTCCCATCTCACTGGTCACCCCTCACACTTAGCCTCATCCTAGTGCAATCCTACCAAATAACACGCAAGGGTAGCCACTTAGGTGTTTTTTTTAATCCAATGTTTATGTAAAATTTCTGTTAATGTGGTGTCACAAAAATCTTTATTTTCAACACTTTCATTTGGGCAGATTTGTGTGCACCTTTGGAAGTGAATGGTGAGACATAACTGTACCCTCCGCAATGGTGATCAGTGTGAAAGGAATGGCTTGGTCATTGTAGGGATGCTTTATGGTGTTGGTGTGGGATGGTGCCAACCTGGCACATGTGGCAGCCACATGGGTGTACACTATCAAGTTAAGTAAATCTGGCCATGATGAGGCCATCCCTGGTCTCCCGGGCAGCAATGTGCTCGGGTGCTGATGCCCTCTGTCCTGTGCAGCATCGGGTGATTGCGGAAAAGGTTGGTGCTGCTGGTGTTGGGGCTCATCGTGGTCCAATTCTGAGGACCAAGTTGAGACTATAAACTGCACCCATGTTGATGGAATAGATAGTGGATGAAGTACAGATGAAGCATTGTCATTGGTGAAAGAGTTCTTCCAATATGGAGACTTTGCTGGAAAGACTTGCAGCCTGCAGAATCTATGCTGGAAATGGACTGAGCAACAGCTTCTGCCTGAGGAAAGTGATCACCTGTCAAGTGCGAGCTTTGACTGTACATTTGATGCTGTCAAGTAACCAGCTTGGAGCAACGGCTGCGGAACTCCCGCCTCCAGTTGGCACACATGCTTTCTGAGCAGCATGGTTGCCGTGGCCATGCAGTTAAATTTAACTGCAAGTTTTAAAAAAGCCTGAAGGGTCTGACAACTAGCTGTTAATCATCTCAATTGGGTTGCCTGCCACTTCCAGTTGGGTTGGCTCTGCGATGACTGACTCGCTTGGGGGGGGGGGGGGGGGGGGAAGAATATAACAGCGGGTTCCCGACCTGCTGTCATAACTTACCCACCCGACCCACCACCAATCGCACCCGCTACCACCCTGGAAAATTCTGGCAATTATTTATCTGGACTTGGTCAAATACTATAAACTGAACATTGCAAACCTATATTTAGGTGGCAGAAATTGAACTACTTGCAGTAATCAATGGAGAGGTAAACCTGGATGAAGTATGAATTGGGCTGCTGTTGGTTTTAGAACACCTGTATTTGAATTGATATAAAAGCAGTATTGGTTGTGCTCGCCCACACAATGCAGATATGAAATACAGACCTCTTAATTTTAGGTGCATTTGTAGGGTTTTGGATAGACCAAATACCCATTCTGGAAATACACAGCTTCTAAATTTTAGGGGTAAAGTTTGTGCAGAATGAGGAATGCTGTTGGGAGCAGGTTTAGATATATGGAGTAAATTGCCCTCTACTGCCTCTTCACCTCTTGAGCGCCAATATGATCTCACCACAGCTGTCCTGTCTGCCAACCAATTAGTTTGATAATGTACACTAACTGGAAAGTTCAACTCATGCCCTACAGGAAATTTTAGTTTACGCAGATACAGCAATCTGAAGTAGTCTTTCCTATCTGCTGAACTAAGTTCAGAAATCGAAATTGTGTCACAAATGCAGATGTCTCCGAGACGGGGTAATTAACTTTTGGTGATCGTGTAAAATGGGCAATAACTGATCAGATTGACTTCAATGGAAAGGAAAATTGGTAGAGGTGTACAATGGGCAACCAATCTGATATCGCTAGGTTTACCCTACCACCAAAAGTTAAAATTACTCCCAATATCTTAAGGAAAATCAATCTGGCCGGTGACTCAAACTGAAGAGCTCCTCGCACAAGTGAAATTCTGCACTGAACTGGAGCCTCCAGAAAAGTAGGAGGGTAGAAAATAGGGGAAGTAACTACAATCTAATTTGTCTAGATGCATGTACACTGGGAAGAAGCTTCTGGTTCAAGATTGCTAGTTGCAAAATTCCAAAACCAAATTCAACCACTATCCATTAAGTATTGACCATGAGACTGGTGATCTAATGAACCATTCATTGGCTATGAAAGGTGATGAATTTGTGATTTGAGTGAGATAGAAATAAGTAATTTACAGTTGCTTTCAGTCATTTAAATCAGTTGTCTGAGGTGTTGGTCTGATTGAGAAAAGTATAGATTTGTCATTTATGTTCAAAGAATGAAATCCATATCGATAGCAGGTTCTCTTTTTTAATTGGGTATTTCATACATTAAACCTTTCACTTTCCATAAACATTTTATTAAATGATTCATTTGTTTGTGTATATGGACTGGTCTGTTTATGCCATGCTAGTTGATTTGTGTTGCACACAGACAGCAATTGCTTCCTGTACTTTTATCTGCTGCTTTCTCTGTTAATGTTCCATTCTTTTACCCTATGGTTCATGTACCTCACCCATTGTTTGTAGTTTTGATTCATTCTCTCTGGGTCTTTTCCTGTCTCCTCTCATACATGTTCCTTTTACTGATGTACTCAATACCAGTATCTTGCCTTTCAACTTGGGCTATGCAGCAATATATGCCTAGCTGGGACATGCAGTGTGGGACCTGATGTAATGTGTATATGTGAGGGAAACTGGGCCTGGCAACACTTAGATGGGGCTAAGGTTGAGCATTCAGGTGCAGTGATCTGCATTTGTAAAGGATTGGGAATGGCGAGTGGAAAATAAACAATTAAAGTGCCTATAACCTCCAATAGACTGCTGCTGTTTTGCAACTGGGATCATGCTAGTCTACACTCTTGAGGGAAGAAGGCAGTCTGCAGAGGTGGAGGATTAGAATTCACAAGACTCCAGCTCCTGTCGTGCTGTTACATATCGGGTTGAGGATTGGCTGATATCAGGCAGGAAACATAGCTCAGTGGATTTGTTTGCGGAGAAGAAATAGGGAGCTAAAATGATAAATGCATGAGCTTGTATACCCCAAGCCCATATAGAGCATACTCTAACTTTAAAGGTAATGAAAAGTATGCTTTATGCCCTGTGAATATTTTCCTCACTTTGCAGACCTTTTTTCCTGTTGCCTTAGATGGAGTGCAACAAAGGTTCACTGGACTGGTTCCTGGGATGGGTGGATTGTCATATGAGGAGAGATTGAGTAGACTAGGCCTATATTCCCTAGAGTTTAGAAGAATCAGAGGTGATCTCATTGAAACATAAATTCAGAAGGGGTTTGACAGGGTAGATACTGGGGAGGATCTTCCTCCTAGCTGAGAAGTCTAGAAATAGGGGTCACAGTCTCAGGGGTTGGCTATTTAGGACTGTTATGAGAAATTTCTTCACTCAAAGGGTTGTGAAACTTTGGAATTCTCTACCCCAGAGAGCTGTGGACGCTCAGTCGTTGAGCAGATTCAAGACTGAGAGATTTTTGGATGCTAAGGGACTCTGGGGATATTGCGGGAAGGTGGAGTTAAGGTAGAAGATCAGCCATGATTATTGAATGGCCTACTGATGCTCCTATTTCTTATGTAAGACAAACTTTGCGGGAATGTAGCCTTTTTTGTGAGAGAGAACTTTATTATAATGGAAATTGACCTCTATGGTCCAAATGTGCCTAAGATTGAAACCCTATGAATAATGAGAGAGATGTCAAAGGAAACTAACTACGGGCATCTGCCAGGTTGGGAAGAAAGACTTGTAGTCAAATAAGATTAATGTATATAGGAACTGAAGTTTTTAATAGGTACTTTCAATTTACATGGGATAGAGTGGGAGCATGATGGAAGGAGTCATTAACAGTGCTGTCAAGTGCCATGTACTCACCAATAACCTGCTCATTGACGTTCAGTTTGGGTGCTGTCTGAGGCGCCCGGCCCCAGACCTTGTGCCCATGTCTGGATCAAGGCTGTAATGAGCTGAATACCAAAGGAGAGGTGAGAATAGCTGCCCTTGCCAATAAGGTGGTATTCAATCACAGTATGGTAATCAGCCCTAGCACAACTAAGAATAAGGGGGCAACCTTTCCATGGCTGGAGTCCTACCTTCTGCAAAAGAATGTGGCATAGTTGTCTGAGGTCCATCGCTGCAAGAATTAAAGGAAATGTCCAAACTTCTACTTTTCATTAATGACGTGCTCTCCATCATAAGGTCATGAGTAGGGTTGTTCACTGGTGATTCTACAGTAGTCGGCTCCATTCAAGTGCTCTGTTAATGGAGCAGCCCATGCCAGTTACAACAGAACTTGGAATACACTAGGATTGGGCTGGCAAGGGACGGGTAATATTTGTGCCACATAATTGGCATTCTTCAAGCAAAGGCTGAAACATCTTCCTCTTTCTCTGTGCCCCCCAACTACCACCAATGGCGTCACCATTGCCATGTTTCCCCCCCCCCCCCCAAAATCAACATCCTGGGGGGTTAGCCATATCAATGACATGGCTACGAGAGCAGATCAAAGGCTAGATAATCTGCAACAAGGGACTCGTGTCCTGATGACCCCTAAAATAACTTCACTTACATTCGGCAAAGTGTGCTGTAATACTCGCCAATATTTTGGATGGATGCAGTTGCAACAGCACTTGAAATTCAACATCAAGAACAGTTTGCTTAATTGGCGCCCTGCCTCTGGTTTCAATAGTTCTCTTCACCTCTTTCACTACCACCACTGGTGCACTGTATCCATAGTCTGTGCCAGTTGCAGGAAGCAATATGGTAACTAACCAAGTTTACTTGGACAGCACTTCCCAGCATCATATGAGGACAGGAGCAACAGGTTTCAAGTTCTTCTCGCATGCCAAAGGATATGGGGAAAGGCCAAGAGAACAGGATTAAATGGATAGCTCTTTGAGAGCAAGCACAGGTCCAATGGGCTGAATGGCCTCCTCTGCTGTAAAGTATCTATGATTCTAATAGGCATCCTGAAAGAGGCAAATATTAACAGGCTAGATAAGTATAGTAAGGTAGTCAGTATTGATTTTGTTGGAGGTTTTGCTTAACAAATTTACTGGATTTTTTAATGGAATGATGGACCTTGTTGACATTGGAAATTCTATGGATGTGACTAATTTAGATTTCAGCAAGGCTTTTGATAAAGTGCCACACAACTGATTAGTCCATAAGGTTAGCAAGCACAGATTAGGAGGCAAGCTTCTGAAGCCAATTGAAAATTGGTTAGATCAGGAAAAGCAAAGGGGGGTTGTGAATGGAGTTGTGTCAACATGACAAGTGCAGTGCCAAATGGAACAGTGCTGGGGCCATTGCGGTTTACAGTGTGTGTGAATGATTTGGAGCTGGGAACAGAAACAAAGCTGTCTAAATATGTTCTAAGTCTATACTTTGCTCATTTGTTGTGTGCCTTTCACTTTTCCATTACATTTGTGAATTATACTGCATTGACTATTGATGCAGGAATTGTATGTCAACCTAAGCCCTACTGTGTTTCTGTGTAACACAAAGGCACTCTACTTTTTGCCTAAATACTAAAATAGAATTTTTATTTTTAAAACAAAACTAAAAAGAAAAGCCATTGGCCCTGAATTCATGTGTGATTGTCTGGTGCCAAGCTTATCAACCCTTACAGCACAGTTTAAGAACAATAACATGATATTGCAGTTTGCATTGGTGTACATTTGTATTTATTTGCATTTGTACATCCCATTTATTTTGTTATCGTCTCATAGTCCTAACCCACGAGAACCGGGACAGTCCCTTGAAGCAGATTCAACACACAAGAAAAAATGACCAGAGTGGTTCCCCATCTTCCTATCCCTGAAACATATGATAGATTCCACAGGCACAAGGAGCTTCAAGTTACAGAAGAAGCCTGTGAGCTGTGTCCCAAGTGTTCTGGAAAACATTGACCGGAATTTCCTGGGGACCGTGCGGATGCGATTGGAGGCGGGTCGGGTGGGAAATTTGAAAAGTCACAGTGGGTCAGGAACCCGCCATCATCCCGCCCCCACGCGCATTTCCCTCGGGTGCATTTGCCAGTGCAGCAGTCACCCGACCGGCAGAGGCGGGCGACCTAATTCAAATCATTAACAGGTAGTTGTCAAACCTTTGAGCCTTTTTTAGCCTACTTTTCGAATTTCCCATGGGATTCACACAGCTCGGGAACCACGTCTGTCAGCCTGAGGTGGGTGTTGAGTGGCCATTGCTCCAGCTGATTAGATGACAGCATAAAATGTACTATAAAACCTCCCACCTCTCAGCGGATCACTTTCCTTAGGCAGAAGCTCTTGCTGGCTGCATTCCCAGCACACATTTAGCTTTCTACAGGCTGCAAGTGCTTCCAGCAAAGTCGGCATCCTGTCTCACCTCATTGTTCCAGCCTATCACACCATTGACAGCATGCTCCTCTGATCTCCACTTGACTTGCCATCTATTCCATTAACATAGGTTCCCGACCCACTCTGACTTATTTCAAATTTCCCACCCGACCCCCCTCCAATCGCGCCCGCATGGACCCCAGGAAATTCCGGCCAATGTTTTCCAGAACACTTGGGACACAGCTCACAGGCTTCTGCTACAGCTTGAAGCTTTTTGTGCCTGTGGAATCCATCTTATATTTTGGGAATGGTAGCATAGTGGTTAGCATACTGGACTAGTAATCCAGAGGCCTGGACTAATGAGCCAGAGACGTAAGTTCAAATCCCACCACGGCAGCTGAGGAATTTAAATTCAATTAATTAAATAAATCTGGAATAAAAAATTAGTATCAGTAATGGTGACCATGAAGCTATCGGATTGTCGTAAAAACCCATCTGGTTCACTAATGTCCTTTAGGGAAGGAAATCTGCTGTCTTTACCTGGTCTGGCCTATTCTCCTCTTCTCCTTCTTAGGCAGTCCCTCGGAACCAAGGATGACTTGCCTCCACGCTAAAAATGAGTTCTCAGGTGACTGATGAGTCCAATGCGGGACCTACAGTCTCTGCCACAGGTGGGGCAGACGGTGGTCGGGGGGGCGGGGTGCTTGGGTTGACGTGCGCTCCTTCCGCTGTTTGTGCGTGGCCTCTGCTTGCTCCCGACGAAGAGACTCGAGGTGTTCGGCGCCTTCCCGGATGCTTCTCCTCCACTTTGTGCTGTCTTGGGCCAGGGATTCCCAGGTGTCGGTGGGGATGTTCCACTTTTTCAAGAGGCTTTGAGGATGTCCTTGAAGCGTTTCCTCTGCCCACTTGGGGCTCTCTTGCCAGGTCGGAGCTCCAAGTAGAGTGCTTGTTTTGGGAGTCTCGTATCGGGCATGCGGACAATGTGGCCCATCCATCAGAGCTGATCGAGCGTGGTCAAAGCTTCGATGCTGGGGATGTTGGCCTGAGCGAGAACACTGACATTGGTGCGCCTATCCTGCCAATGGATTTGCAGGATCTTGCGGAGGTCTGGCCTATATGTGACTCCAGACCCACAGCAATGTGCTTGACTCTTAACTGCCCTCTGAAATGGCCTAGCAAGCCACTCAGTTGTAACAAACCGCTACAAGAAACAATAATAAGAATAAAACCAGACAGACCACCCGGCATCGACCTCAGCACCGGCTACGGACATGGCAATGGCACACCCAGCCCAGTCAACCCTGCAAAGCCCCCCTCACCAACATCTGGTGACCTGTGCCAAAATTGGGAGCGCTGTCCCACAGACTAGTCAAGCAACAGCCTGACATAGTCATACTCACAGAATCATACCTCTCAGCCAATGTCCCAAACTCCTCCATCACCATCCCAGGGTACGTCTTGTCCCACCGGCAGGACAGACCCACCAGGGGTGGTGACACAGTGGTATACAGTCGGGAAGGAGTGGCCCTGGGAGTCCTCAACATTGACTCCGGACCCCATGAAGTCTCATGGCTTCAGGTCAAGCATAGGCAAGGAAACCTCCTGCTGATTACCACCTACCGCCCTCCCTCAGCGATGAATCAGTACTCTTCCATGTTGAACACCACTTGGAAGAAGCACTGAGAGTAGCAAGGGCAAAGAATGTACTCTGGGTGGGGAACTTCAATGTCCATCACCAAGAGTGGCTCGGTAGCACCACTACTGACTGATGTGGTCGAGTCCTGGAGGACATAGCTGCCAGTCTGGGCCTGCGACAGGTGGTGAGAGAACCAACACGAGGGAAAAGTGTTTCCACCATCTACTAGGCACAAGTAAGGAGTGTGATGGAATACTCTCCACTTGCCTGGATGAGTGCAGCTGCAACAACACTCAAGAAGCTCGACACCATCCAGGACAAAGCAGCCCGCTTGATTGGCAACCCATCCAGCACCTTAAACATTCACTCCCTCCACCACTGGTGCACCGTGGCTGCAGTGTGTACCATCTACAAGATGCACTGCAGCAGCTCGCCAAGGCTTCTTCGGCAGCACCTCCCAAACCCACGACCGCTTCCACCTAGAAGGACAAGGGCAGCAGGAGCATAGGAACACCACCACCTCCAAGTTGCCTCCAAGTCACACACCATCCTGACTTAGAAGTATATCGCCAATCCTTCATTGTTGCTGGGTCAAAATCCTGGAACTCCCTACCTAACAGCACTGTGGGAGTACCTTCACCACAGGGACTGCAGCGGTTCAAGAAGGCAGCTCACCACCACCTTCTCAAGGACAATTAGGGATGGGAAATAAATGCTGGCCTTTCCAGCGACACCCAGATCCCATAAGCGAATAAAAAAAGCTACTTGACCTCGTCCTCACCAATCTACCTGTTGCAGATGCATCTGTCCATGACAGCCTTTGTAGCAGTGACCACCGCACAGTCATTGTGGAGATGAAGTCCCGCCTTCACACTCGGGACACCCTCCATCGTGTTGTGTGGCACTGCCACCGTGCTGAATGGGACAGATTAAGAACAGATCTAGCAGCTCAAAACTGGGCATCCATGAGGCACTGTGGGCCATCAGCAGCAGCAGAATTGTATTCCACCACAATCTGTAACCTCATGGTCTGGCATATCCATCACTCTAACATTACCATCAAGCCAGGGGACCAACCCTGGTTCAATAAGGAGTGTAGAAGAGCATGCCAGGAGCAGCACCAGGCATATATAAAAATGTGGTGCCAACCTGGGGAAGCTGCAACACAGGACTACATGCATGCTAAAAAGCAGAAGCAGCATGCTATGGACAGGGCTAAGCGATCCCACAATCAACGGATCAGATCAAAGCTCTGCAGTCCTGCCACATCCAGTTGTGAATGGTGATGGACCATTAAACAACTAACAGGAGGAGGAGGCTCCATGAATATCCCCATCTTCAGTGATGGTGGAGCCCAGCACGTGAGTGCAAAAGACAAAGCTGAAGCATTTGCAACCATCTTCAGCCAGAAGTGCTGAGTGGATGATCCATATCGGCCTCCTCCTGAGGTTCCTACCATCACAGAAGCCAATCTTCAGCCAATTTGATTCACTCCATGTGATATCAAGAAATGGCTGAGCGCACTGGATACAGCAAAGGCTATGGGCCCCAACAACATCCTGGCTGTCGTGTTGAAGACTTGTGCTCCAAAACTAGCTGCACCTCTAGCCAAGCTGTTCCAGTACAGCTACAACACTGGCATCTATCCAACAATGTGGAAAACTGCCCAGGTATGTCCTGTCCACAAAAGCAGGACAAATCCAATCCGGCCAATTACCGACCCATCAGTCTACTCTCAATCATCAGCAAAGTGATGGAAGGTGTCATTGACAATGCTATCAAGCGGCACTTACTCACCAATAACCTGCTCACTGATGCCCAGTTTGGGTTCCGCCAGAACCCTCGGCTCCAGACCTCATTACAGCCTTGGTCCAAACATGGGCAAAGGAGCTGAATTCCAGAGGTGAGGTGAGAGTGACTGCCCTTGACTTCAAGGCAGCATTTGACTGAGTGTGGCATCAAGGAGCCCTAGTAAAACTGAAGTCAATGGGAATCGGGGGGAAAACGCTCCACTGCCTGGAGTCATACCTAGCACAAAGGAAGATGGTTGTGGTGGTTGGAGGTCAATCATCTCTGCACCAGGACATCACTGCAGGAGTTCCTCAGGGCAGTGTCCTAGGCCCAACCATCTTCAGCTGCTTCATCAATGATCTTCCCTCCAACATAAGGTCAGAAATGGAGATGTTCGCTGATGACTGCACAGTGTTCAGCGCCATTCACAACTCCTCAAATAATGAAGCAGTCTATGCCCGCATGCAAATAGACCTGGACAACATTCAGGCTTGGGCTGATAAGTGGCAGGTAACATTCGCGCTCACAAGTGCCAGGCAATGACTTTCTCCAACAAGCGAGCGTCTAACAACCGCCCCTTGACATTCAATGACATTACTATCACCGAATTCCCCACCATCAGCATCCTGGGTGTCACCATTGACCAGAAACCTAACTGGACCAGCCACATAAATACAGTGGCAACAAGAGCAGGTCAGAGGCTGCGTATTCTGCGGCAAGTGTCTCACCTCCTGACTCCCCAAAGTCTTTCCACCATCTACTAGGCACAAGTAAGGAGTGTGATGGAATACTCTCCACTTGCCTGGATGAGTGCAGCTCCAACAACACTCAAGAAGCTCGACACCATCCAGGACAAAGCAGCCCGCTTGATTGGCACCCCATCCACCAGCTTAAACATTCACTCCTTCCACCACTGGCGTACCGTGGCTGCAGTGTGTACCATCTACAAGATGCACTGCAGCAACTCGCCATGGCTTTTTCGGCAGCACCTCCCAAACCCGCAACCTTTACCACCTAGAAGGACAAGGGCAGCAGGCGCATGGGAACACCACCACCTCCAAGTTCCCCTCCAAGTCACACACCATCCTGACTTGGAAGTATATCGCCAATCCTTCATCGTCGCTGGGTCAAAATCCTGGAACTCCCTCCCTAACAGCACTGTGGGAGTACCTTCACCACATGGACTGCAGCGGTTCAAGAAGGCAGCTCACCACCACCTTCTCAAGGGCAACTAGGGATGGGCAATAAATGCTGGCCTTGCCAGCAACACCCACATCCCATGAATGAATTAAAAATAAATTTATACTGTGTCACCTTGGTCCTCAGAATCAGACCATGATGAGCCCCAACACCAGCAAAACCAGCAGTACCAACAACACCACCAATCTTCTCCTCAACCACTTGATGCTGCACAGGACAGAGGGCATCAGCACAGGGCTGCACCGCGCCAGAGGCAATAACCCCAACACAGGGTATGCAGGCAGAGGATGAGCTTCCTCAATATGACTGAGCAGCAATGCCAAAGGAGGCTCAGGCTATCGTGCCAGGTCGTCGCAAACATTTGCACAATGCTCGATCAAGACCTGCAGCCCAGAGCAGCAGGTGGACATGCCTTACCAGTGGCTGCCAAAGTCACCAGCGCCCTCAGCTTCTTCACCTCAGGCTCCTTCCAGGGATCTGCTGCAGACATTTGCGGCATCTCGCAGTCGGCCGCCCACAGATGCATCACACAGGTCACCGATGCCCTCTTTGACAAGTTAGCCAATTATATCAACTTCGCCACTGATGAAAACAGAGTTAATGAGCGGGCGCTTGGCTTTGCTACTCTGGCTGGCTTCCCATGGGTGCAGGGCATCATCGACTGCACACATGTGGCCATCGGGGTACCCCATCATAACCCAGGAGTCTTTGTCAACCGCAGGGGCTTCCACTCCCTCAATGCGCAGCTGGTCTGCAACCATAGGAAGATCATCATGCATGTGTTTGCCAAATTCCCTTGCAGCTGCCTTGACTCTTTCATCCATCACCTGTCCAGCCTCCCTCAGCTCTTCGCTCCTCCAAACAGACTTTCCGGCTGGCTGCTAGGAGACAAGGGCTATCCACTGAAGACGTGGCTCATGACACCCTTGAGGAGGCCAAGTACTGAGGCTGAGGAGAGATACAATGAAAGCCACATCTCCACAAGATATGTCATAGAGCAGACAATAGGCATGTTCAAAATGCGCTTTAGATGCCTTGACAGATCTGGAGGAGCCCTTCAGTATGCACCAGTCAGGGTCGCCAGAATCATCGCGGTCTGCTGCGCCCTGCACAACATAACATAGCAGCAAGGATTAGCGCTGCATGAGGAGTAAGGCACTGAGCGCACAGCCTCTTCAGAGAAGGTGCAGGAAGAGGAGGAGGAGGAGGAGCATCAGCTGGAAGACGAGGAGAAGCAGGAGCTGGAGGAACCTGTGGACCAAATCCCACATTGCTGCCCAGAAGGCCAGGGATGGCCTCATCATGTCCAGATTTACTTAACTTTATGCAGTGACGTAATAAAGAGTCACTACGCACTTGGTTGAACATAAAGCAAGGCTTTAATCGACTTGTAACAAAACATGGAGGTCTAGTTAGTAGTCACTAGCTTCCTGTTTCCAGATTGTCTCTGGGCAAGTTGGGCCCACGCCCGAGTATTTATACTCCTCGTACGGCACCCTCAGCTGGCCGTCCAGTAGTACTTCCTGAGTTACTTCTTGTAGAAGTTGCGATTTATGACATGCAGTACACCCATAAGGCTGCCACGTGCTGCGCCAGGTTGGCACCACCTCACAGCAACACCATAAAGGATCCCTACAATGACCAAGCCATTCCTTTCACACTGACCGCCATTGCTGGAGGTACCGTTATGTCTCACCAGTCACTGCAACTCACTAAGCCACTTCCAAAGGTGCACACAAATGTGTCCAAGATGGGAAAGTGGTGAAAATAAAGATTTTAATGGTTGACAATACTTTAACGGAAACTTGACATTAACATTGACTAAAACACCCAAGTGGATACCCTCATGAATCTACTTCTGTGTCATTTTCTCTTCTATGAGGTGCTACCCCTGTGGCTTCAGCAGAGGTAGAGGAAGCCTGCTCACTTCCCTGCTGCGACTGCTTAGACACTCTTGGTGGACGTCCTCTGGGTTTTGGAGCCTGTGATGGCCCCGCCAAAGTCAGCTCCTCCTGCGACTGTGCAGGGGCAGACTCGGCCATCGCGATCCGACGAGCCATCTGGGGCTCTGACTGATGGGGTGGCAATGGGGCAGAAGTGAAAGCTCTTTGGGAGGAGCCCACACTTCCCTCTCCCCTCTCATGAGCCACCCGCACTTCCCTGCTAGCAAGGAGCTGGAGAGCACTTGCTGCACATCAGTGGGGCCATGAGGACCCATGTCTACGCTGACATCCTTCCCAGACAAGAGGTCTATGAGCCTTTGCCATTTATACTCCATAGATAGCCATCTATTCTCCATAGAGACCATGTGCTTCTGTGAGTGGCGCATTAGCTGCTCCATGCAGGTGACCATCCTCTACATGGAAGAGCCTACAGTTGCCATCGCCTGCGACACGGTGGTGCTCATGTTGGAGATGGACTCCTCCATTCTCTGAACATTTGTAGACATGGATACGGAATTGGTTTAAGTGATAGGAAACAGAGAGTAGTGGTGAATGGTTGTTTTTCGGACTGGAGGTGGTGTTCCCCAGGGGACGGTTCTCGAACCACTGCTTTTCTTGATATATATTAATGACTTGGACATGGGTGTACAGGGCACAATTTCAAAATTTGCAGATGACACAAAACTTGGAAGTATAGTGAACAGTGAGGAGGAGAGTGATAGACTTCAGGAAGACATAGACAGGCTGGTGAAATGGGCAGATATGTAGCAGATGAAATTTAACGCAGAAAAGTGTGAAGTGATACATTTTGGTAGAAAGAATGAGGACAGGACATATAAACTAAAAGGTACAATCCCGAAGGGGGTGCATGAACAGAGAGACCTGGGGGTATGTGTGCACAAATTGTTGAAGGTGGCAGGGCAGGTTGAGAAAGCAGTTAAAAAGGCTTACAGGATCCTGGGCTTCATAAATAGAGGTATATAGTACAAAAGTGTGGAAATTATGATGAACTTGTATTAAACACTGGTTCGGCCCCAACTGGAGTACTGTGTCCAATTCTGGGCACTGCACTTTAGGAAGGATGTGAAGGCCTTAGAGAGGGTGCAGAAATGATTTACGAGAATGATTCCAGGAATGAGGGACTTCAGTTATGTTGATAGGCTGGAGAAGCTGGGGTTGTTCTCCTTGGAGCAGAGAAGATTGAGAGGAGATTTGATAGAGGTGTTCAAAATCATGAGGGGTCTGGACAGAGTAGATAGAGGGAAACTGTTCCCATTGGCAGAAGGGTCGAGAACCAGAAGACACAGGTTTAAGGTGATTGGCAAAAGAACTAAAGGCGATGTAAGAAAAAACTTTTTTACGCAGCGAGTGGTTAAGATCTGGAATGTATTACCTGAAAGGGTGGTGGAGGCAGATTCAATCGTGGCTTTCAAAAGGGAATTGGATAAGTATCTGAAGGAAAGAAATTTGCGGGAAAGGGCGGGGGAGTGGGACTAGCTGAAGTGCTCTTGCAGAGAGCCGGCACAGGCTCGACGGGCTGAATGGCCTTCTTCCGTGCTGTAACCATTCCATGATTCTATGATCGCGGTCACAAAACCTGTCAGAGCCTCCTGCACTTCTTCCTGCACCTCCAGGATCGCCCTCTTTATGGATGGCCCCCGAGGCTCGGTGTCTGCATGCAGCTGAGCAGAGCTGGGAGCATCCTGCGCCCTCTGACGAGGAGTCTCCACTACTGTCCCTGTCTCCACAATCTGTTCTTGCTCACTTGTGACTTGTAACGGACCCGGTGACAACATTACTCTATCTCGCGTGGGACCCACCGAGGTGTGCGACTCTGCGCTGGTGCTGGGTGCGCTCATGTCTGGTGACGGTGCACCCTCAGAGGCTGGAGGTGCCTCTGAGGAGTCGTCTTCCTCTTCCTCCTGGACAGTGGAGGGGGTTCTTGATGGACCAGTGGGAGAGTAAAGAGATATGTTCGATATGCCATATGAAGAATGGGTACAGATACCATTATGCACATGATGACCATTCAGTGGCTGATGACATCAGTCCCCATGTGAGTGACTGATGTATGCCATGTGGCTGTATGAGATGTAATTCTGTCACCAGGTTGCTGAAATGTCCCCCTCTCTCTGTTTCCCACCTCCAACTGCTCGGCCACTCCCGACACTTCCAACGCAGTCTCCTCTGCTGTTATGAGGGCAAATAACGGAGGCCCATCTCCAGTTCTCTTCCTCTCCCTCTTATTGTGCGCTCTCTTCTCCTGCAAGGAGGGAAAGAAGAGAAGGTTGAGTGCAAGTGATGGAATGAGTGTAAGGAATGAATGGGTTACATCTTTAGAGAGTGACAATGAGGGAGTCAGGTGGCAATGCCAAGTGGCCTCCTTGCGTGTTGTTAGTTGGTATGATTGCATTGGGATGAGGCTGAGTGTGAGCGGTGGCTAGTGAGATGGGGATGTGATAATGTAGATAGAGAGAGAGGGATGGGTGGACGTGCAAGGTATGTTGGTGTGAGTAAGGATGTGCAGGAGTAGGGTTGGGAAGGCAGAGTGATGGGGATGTGATGAGAGACACAGCAGGATGAAGTTGAATGTGGCTTTGTACTCACCTTTCCTGATCTAATGAGATCATTGAAATGTTTCCGGCACTGCACTCAGGTCCTCCTGAACACATCCCTGCTGTTGACCTCCTCTGCAATTTGGAACCAGGCTCTTTTTGTCTCCTGGGGAGGTCTCTTCCGCCCATTGGAAGAGGAACTCCCTGTGAGGAGAACCTGGGTGCAGCCCTCTGCCACCGTGCAGCCATCTCTCCAACTGTTTGGAGCAATTATAACCTCCAGTGTTCTGCCTGTGCACTCCTCGATGAACCTTCAAATGCAATGTGGCCATGGCTCCTTTAAATATCCCGGCGGAAAACACATCATGGACGACGTCATCAGATCCGCACCATTTAATTGGGCTGGGTAACGCGCAGGGCAGACTTAATAGGCCCCATTAGCGCAAAGTCGATTTCTGCAGCGGGAAGGAAACAACAATGGAGTCGCAACCCGCCACGCCGACTGCCCGCACCTGACCCGCCCAGGTACAGAAAATTCAGGCCATTATCTTCTATTAAGTAAATCAGGCATTTTAATGTATTACAGAAGCTCCAAAAAGAAAGACTTGCATTTATATAGCGCCTTTCACAACCTCAGGATGTCCCAAGTGTAATGTATATACCTTTAAGGGGGGAACTACTTTTTACAGCTCAGGTATATTGTAGTACCGGCAGTGACCACACCTGTATATAGCACTGAGTAGTAATCTGTACAGTCAGTTCCACTGTGAGCCACGTTGAGTAAACACCTGTTGTACCGTTTCTCCTGCAGTCTGTGTCTTATTATACATGGACGCAACATTGGCGACGAGGCAAGTTCGAACCTACCTGCAACTCAGCATCACCTCCCGGGGATTCGTTCCTGGAGATCAATGGATTGGAGGTCAAGGCTAGAGACTCGGGCGTCGACCACGGGCAACCGCCCAGTCATCCAGCAGAGACTCGAGAATTGCGGGGGAGGCTGTCGAGAGCCAGGCTTGGCTTTCCAGTCGAGGTGGTCCAGCGAAACGGGCTGGCAACAGGTAGTGCGCAGACCCTTCCCGGACAGCGGCGGGCTAGAGCCCGACCGAGCGGCACAGCAAAGGGCCGAGCAGCGTCGACGGGGGAGAGAGAGAGAGAGGGCAGAGCGCACAGGGCGCAGCCGGTGTTCAGGGGCCGAGCAGCGTCGAAGAGAGGGAGAGAGAGACGCGCAGAAACCCACGAGGACCGCCGAGAGCGGCGTTGGCAGCAGCGCAGGAGAAGCGCGCAAAACCTACAGGGCGCCGCCATTGCCATGAGAACTGCCGGGAGCGGTGTCGGCAGCAGTGGGGGAGGAAGGAAAGCGCGGGAGACGCCATTTTAAGCCATTGGGAGACGCCATTTTAAACCACACCCAAAATGCCGAAGAGTGGCAATATCACCGCATTTGACAATGAAGTCGAAGATTGGACTACATATGTCGAACGAATAGAGGTGTGCTGCAAAGCAAATGAGGTGTCAGATGACAAGAAAGCGTCGGTATTGTTAAATTTAATGGGTGCAAAGACGTATGGGTTATTACGAAATCTAGTAACCCCAACGAAGCCAATGGTAAAGAGTTTTGAAGACATAGTAACGATACTACAGGGACATTTAAACCCCACACCGCTGCTGATAGCAGGAAGATTCCAGTTTCACAAACGGAACCAGCATAAGGATGAAAGCAATGCTGATTATTTAACAGAACTGCGCAAACTATCGAAACACTGCCAGTTTGGAGCGGGACTGGTAGATACCTTAAGGGACAAGTTTGTGTGTGGGCTTCAAAGTGAAGGAACCCAGAAACGGCTTTTATCTGAAAAGGACCTTACGCTGAAAAAGGCTTTCAGCATTGCGGTATCATATGAAGCAGCAGCACGGGGCGCTGCAGAGATACAACAGAGACCGCAAGAATATGGCACAAACGAAATGTCATATGGAACAGAGAAGTGCTATCGCTGCGGCAGAACAACACACGACCAGAATGATTGCTGGTTCAAAGACAAAGTGTGCAGACAGTGTGGAAAAGTAGGACACATAGCACGAGTCTGCAGGTCGGGAAAGAAAACCAGCAATAAGAAACCTACCAAAGGAAAGTACAAGAAGGTACATAAGGTGACGGAGAATAGTTCAGACGAACAAAAGAGTGATAACGACTCCGAAAGCAGGGAACTGAGTTGTCTGAAACTACATAATGTGATCACAACGGAGGATCACCGAACCATTTGGGTCGCTCTCAAGATAGCAGGAGTCCAGGTAAAGATGGAATTGGACACAGGATCAGCCCTAACAGTCATAAACCGACGGGACTACGAGCGGCGATTCTCACACATACCCTTGAGAGACACAAAAATTATTTTGAAGATGTACACGGGGCAAAAACTCTACCCCAAAGGAAAAATAAGGGTGACCGTTATATATAACGGTAAGGAAACACCAAAACTAGACCTGTATGTATTGCAAGATGGAGGACCACCATTACTGGGACGTGAATGGATCCGGAAAATACAACTGGATTGGCATTCCATACAGGCACTGACTGTGGCTGACAAAAAGGATGACAACGTCACACCTGGGCGACTGTCAAAGATCCTAACTGACGCAAAAGAAGTGTTCCAGCAAGGACTCGGAACACTAAAAGGCATGACAGCGACGATTAAAATTGAAGAAAACGCAAGTCCAAATTTTTTTAAGGCCAGACCGGTACCTTATGCGATCCGCCCAGCCGTCGAAGCAGAGCTGGAGAGTCTGGAACGTTCAGGTGTACTGTCCAAGGTAGACTGGAGCGAGTGGGCTACACCCATCGTCCCTGTGATGAAAAAGTCGTTGAGCAGCACACCTGGGGAACCAAGGAAGGTTCGCATCTGTGGGGACTTTAAGGTTACAGTGAACCCGATCCTTCACACCGTACAATATCCACTTCCGCGGATTGAAGATATTTTCGCCTCGCTATCTGGAGGGAAAAGCTTCACTAAGATTGATCTGGCCCAGGCGTATCTGCAAATGGAGGTAGAAGAAGCATCAAAAAAATACCTCACAATCAACACCCATAAAGGGCTCTACCAATACAACCGGCTGGTATTCGGGGTAGCATCAGCTCCGGCTATTTGGCAGAGGGCAATGGAACAAGTCCTGCAAGGGATCCCAGGGACCCAGTGTTATTTGGACGACATCCTGGTCACGGGCGAAAATGACAGTGATCACCTTGCCAACCTGGAGCAGGTGCTCACTAGATTGCAGGAATATGGGCTCCGAGCTAACCGCCCCAAATGCGAGTTTTTAGAAAACAGATCTCGTATTGTGGCCACGTTATCTATAAAGAGGGGTTACATAAGTCCCCAGAGAAGATTGAGGCAGTAGTCAAGGCTCCAGCACCGGAAAATGTGTCACAACTGAGGTCGTTCCTCGGGCTGGTAAACTACTACCATAAGTTCTTGCCAAATTTGTCTACAATACTACACCCACTGAACACTCTGCTGCAAACTGGGGTGCCATGGAAGTGGAGTGACGAATGTAGACGAGCTTTCCAGAAGAGCAAAACACTAATCACATCGAAAGAGGTATTGGCCCATTACAACCCAGCATTACCAATTCGGTTGGCATGTGATGCGTCACCCTACGGCATTGGAGTGGTGCTGTCACAAAAATTCTCGGACGGCTCAGAGAGGCCAATAGCCTTTGCGTCACGATCACTAACCTCAGCCGAGCGTAACTACACCCAGATTGACAGGGAGGCCCTCAGCCTGGTGTGGGGAGTGAAAAAGTTCAATCACTATCTGCACGGGCAGAAATTCACCTTGCTGACTGATCACCAGCCTCTTGTCTCCATTTTTAATCCGAAGAAGGGCGTTCCAGTGATGACTGCGCAACGACTACAAAGATGTTCACTTTTTCTAGGGGCGCACCGCTATGAGATTGAATATAAGGGCACGAAACAGCATGGAAATGCTGATGGGCTATCACGCCTGCCACTGCCTACTGCGGAGGAAGCACCAGCAGTGGATCCTGTCGAAATATTCCATTCGACTATAGTTGAATACCTACCGGTAACTAACGCCTATATCGAAAAGGAAACCCGAAATGACCCGACACTGTCTCGGGTATATGATTTGATGGTGAAGGGATGGCCAGCACATGGCGACTCACTGTTGCCAGCATTCTCGACAAGGAGAGAACAGCTGTCAGTGTGCTGGGGGACCTTGATGTGTGGATCCCGAGTGGTAATTCCACCCAAGTTAAGGGATAGAGTGCTCAATGAGCTTCATGAGGGTCATCTGGGAGGGGTAAAAATGAAAAGCCTAGCCAGGGCTTATGTGTGGTGGCCGGGAATCGATAAACAAATCGAGGACCTGACCAAGAGCTGCTCAGGATGCCAGAAAGTTCAAAATGCACCACCACAGGCCCCTCTACACCCATGGGAGTGGCCCTCATCTCCATGGCAACGGGTGCATATTGATTTTGCTGGTCCATTCATGGACTCAATGTTTTTAATAGCTGTGGATGCGCACTCGAAATGGCCTGAGGTCATCAAAATGTCCTCCACCACCACGGAGAAAACTATTGCAGTCCTATGGACCATTTTTGCCAGGAATGGCTTGCCAGAACAGATTTGCTCCGACAACGGACCACAGTTTGTGTCCGAAGAGTTCCGGAGGTTCTTGAAAAAGAATGGGGTAAGGCATTACACATCCGCCCCGTATCATCCAGCCACAAATGGATTGGCTGAGAGGTTCGTACAAACCTTTAAGAAGGCAATAAAGGCTATGTACAATGACAACATTCCGCTGCAGCACAAGGTGGACAATTTCCTGTTCACCTACCGGAATGCGACACATGCAGTCACCAACCAGGCCCCAGTCATGATGTTCTTTAACCGAAGGTTAAGATCTCGCCTGGATTTGCTCTGACCAAACGTACAAAGAGATGTTGAGAGTAAGCAATTCCAGCACATCCATGAGAAGCCAACAAGGAGCTTCAATGTAGGGCAACCAGTCTTGGCCCGCGACTACCGAACAGAAAAATGGCAGCCAGGAACGATATGCACATGGCAGGGCCCACTAATGTACACAGTGGACATTGGGGAGAGCATCGTGAGATGCCATGCTGACCAGATCCTAGAGTCACAGGAACAAGTCAACCCCATGCCTCGCCCATACGTACCTGGTGATGAACCCGACGTACAGGTCGCATCTACCCCAGAAACAGTAGCATCGGAAGCTGATGAACCAACCAACGACAGGGGGCCAGAATCGCCTCCGCACCAAGAGGAAGACACTCGGGAAAGGCGCTATCCAGAAAGGATCAGGAAGCCTCCCCAAAGACTGAATATATAAATAGACTATTTTCAGCTAATGTTGCATGTTAAAAGTGTTAATTGTAATTAGTTTGCTATTTAATTATTAAATGAGTGTTATGGTACTGTTAATCTAAAAGGGGAGGAATTGTAATGTATATACCTTTAAGGGGGGAACTACTTTTTACAGCTCATGTATACTGTAGTACCGGCAGTGACCACACCTGTATATAGCACTGAGTAGTAATCTGTACAGGCAGTTCCACTATGAGCCACGTTGAGTAAACACCTGTTGTACCGTTTCTCCTGCAGTCTGTGTCTTATTATACACGGACACAACACCAAGCACTTTACAGCCAATGAAGTACTTTTGGAGTGTAGTCACTGTTGTAATATAGGAAACGCGGCAGCCAATCTGCGCACAGCAAGCTCCCACAAACAGCAATGTGATAATGACCAGATAATCTGTTTCAGTGATTTCCGAGCAAACAAATTATCTTAAAATTCAAACTAAGCCAGTTAAAAGAAAATTCAGGAAAAATGTCTTCTTAGAAGCGGCAGTGAGGATGTGGAATACACTGCCCCAAATGCCCATAAATGCAGAATCAATTGAGGTGTTTATAACGAAGATAAATACTACTTGGAAAGTAAGGGTAATGAGATATGGAGAAAAGGCAGGATATTGGAATTATAGGTAAAGCTGCCATGGTTATCAAAATAATGGAGCAGGTTTGTTGAGCTGACTGGCTTACTCCTATTCTTGTGTTATCATAGAATCATAGAAACAATGATATTTACAACACAGAAGGAGGCCATTTGGCCCATCGTGCCAGCCAAAAAAACTATCCAGCCTAATCCCACTTTCCAGCTCTTGGTCCGTAGCTTGGCAGGTTACGGCACTTCAAGTGTATATGCAAGTGCTTTTTAAATGTGATGGGGGTTTCTGCCTCTACCATTTCAGGCAGTGAGTTCCAGACCCCCACCACCCTCTGGGTGAAAAAGGTTCTCCTCCACTCCCCTCTAATCCTTCTATCAATTAATTTAAATCTATGCCCCCTGGTTAATGACCTCGCTGCTAAGGGAAATAGGTCCTTCCTAGCCACTCCATCCAGGCCCCTCATAATTTTATACACCTCAATAAGGTCTCCCCTCAGCCTCCTCTGTTCCAAAGAAAACAACCCCAGCCTATCCAATCTTGCCTCATAGCTAAAATTCTCCAGCCCAGGCAACATCCTCATAATTCTCTGTACCCTCTCTAGTGCAATCACATCTTTCCTGTAATGTGGTGACCATAACTGTGCGCAGTACTCTAGTTGTGGCCTAACTAGTGTTTTATACAGTTCAAGCATAAGTTTCCTGCTCTTATATTCTATGCATCAGCTAATAAAGGAAAGTATCCCGTGTGCTTTCTCAACCACCTTATCTACCTGTCCTGCTACCTTCAGTGATCTGTGGACATGTACTCCAAGGTCCCTCTGTTCCTCTACACTTCTCAGTGTCCTACCATTTAATGTGTATTCCCTTGCCTTGTTAGTCCTCCCCAAATGCATTACCTCACACTTCTCTGGATTGAATTCGATTTGCCACTGTTCTGCCCACCTGACCAGTCCTTTGATATCTTCCTGTAGTCTATAGCTTTCTTCCTCACTATCAACCACACGGCCAATTTTTGTATCATCTGCAAACTTCTTATTCATGCCCCCTACATTGAAGTCAAACTCATTGATATATACCACAAAAAGCAAGGGACCTAGTACTGAGCCCTGCGGAACCCCACTGGAAACAGCCTTCCAGTCACAAAAACACCCGTCAACCATTACCCTTTGCTTCCTGCTACTCAGTTAATTTTCGATCCAACTTGCCACTTTCCCTTGGATCCCATGGGCTTTTACTTTTCTGACCAGTCTGCCATGTGGGACCTTGTCCAAAGCCTTGCTAAAATCCATGTAGACTACATCAAACGCGCTACCCTCATCGAGCCTCCTTGTAACCTCCTCAAAAAATTCAGTCATGTTAATCAGACACGACCTTCCCTGAACAAATCCATGCTGACTGTCCTTCATTAATCCGTGCCTTTCTAAATGATGATTAATACTGCCCCTCAGAAATGTTTCCAATAATTTGCCCACCACTGAGGTTAGGCTGAATGGCCTCCAATTACTCGGTCAATCCCTTTCTTGCTTTTTAAACAACGGTACGTTAGCAGTCCTCTGATACCACACCTGTAGCCAGAGAGGATTGGAAAATGATGGTCAGAGCCACCGCTATTTGCTCAGACCGCGGGTGTTGGCGGGAGGCGCGAGCGGGAAGCTTAAAAAGGCTTCAGAGACCCAGGTAAGGCGTACCAGTCTCCAGTCTCCGAAGTCAGAGGGAAGGAGAGAGGTAAAAAGTAATCCAAGTGTGACGTCACCAGAAGGCGGGTAAGTGATTGGTTGGTAAGTATTTCTCTCTTTTTAAGCTTAAACTCTGTGGTTTATAGTTTCTAAGGTGCGATATTCATCATCTAGAATTGGGGCAGAGGGTATTTAAAAATAATATTAATAAATTTAATTAATTACATAGAATGGCAGAGCAGGTGATGTGTTGCTGCTGCAATATGTGGGAGCTGGTGGACACCATTGATGCTCACGGTGATCACATTTGCAGTAAGTGTTGGCTGCTCGAGGAATTCCGGCTCCGTGTTGAAGAGCTGGAGCCCGAGCTTCAAACACTGGGACACATCAGGGAGGGGGAGAGTTACCTGCACTCTGTGTATCAGGAGGTAGTCACACCAATTAGATTAATTAATTCAGATGTAGTCCGTGGCCAGGGTCAGGATGGTGTGACTAGAAGTGAGGCAGGTACGGGGATCCAGGAGGTAGTGTTGGAGGAGCCGCTGCCCTTGCTCTTGTCCAACAGGTTTGAGGCTCTTACTCCCTGTGAGGATGGGAACAGGGACTGCGGGGAGGATGAGCAACCTGGCCACAGCACCGTGGAGCGGGGGGCCATTCAAGTGCAGGGAGTTAAAAGAAATGTTGTAGTGGTAGGGGATAGTATCGTTAGGGGGATAGATAGAGTTCTTTGCAGCCGAGAGCGAGAGTCCCGAAGGCTGTGTTGCCTGCCCGGTGCCAGGGTTAAGGACATCTCCTCTGGGCTGGAGAGAAACTTAGAGTGGGAGGGGGAGGATCCAGTTGTTGTGGTCCATGTTGGTACCAACGACATAGATAGGACAAGGAAGGAGGTTCTGCTGAGGGAGTTTGAGCAGCTAGGGGTCAAATTAAAAAGCAGAACCACAAGGGTAATAATCTCTGGATTACTACCTGAGCCACGTGCAAATTTGGCTAGGGTAAATAAAATTAGAGAGTTAAATGCGTGGCTCAAAGACTGGTGTGGGAGAAATGGGTTTTGCTTCCTGGGACACTGGCATCAGTACTGGGACAGGAGAGAGCTGTTCCGCTGGGACGGACTTCACTTGGCCAGTGCTGGGACTAGAATCCTGGCGAATCGAATAACTAGGGCTGTAGAGAGGGCTTTAAACTAATTAGTGGGGGGGAGGTTTTAAGAGAGTGAAAAATAAAAATGACAGCGGAGAAGGCAATAGAGCAAGGTAGCAGTGGGGGAATTAAAAACCAGAGCGTGTCAGGAAGGGACAGAATGTATAATGATAAAGGTAAAGTAGTAAAAGGGGTAAAAGCAGGAATAAATCATCAGAAAACATATTTGAAAGTTCTTTATCTGAATGCACGCAGCATTCGTAACAAAATTGACAAGTTGACGGTGCAAATAACTACACATGGGTATGATCTGGTGGCCATTACAAAAACATGGCTGCAAGATAATCATGAATGGGAACTAAACATACAAGGGTATTTGACAATTAGGAAGGGCAGACAGGAAGGAAAGGGAGGTGGGGTTGCTATGTTAATCAAGGATGGAATCACTGCAATAGTCAGAAATGATATTGGGTCAAAGGATCAGGATAGTGAAACAGTTTGGGTGGAGATAAGGAATAATAAGGGGAAAAAGTCACTAGTGGGCGTAGTCTATAGGCCTCCTAACAGTTGCAACTCTGTTGGTCGGAGTATAAATCAGGAAATAGTTGGGGCTTGTAATAAGGGAACAGCTATAATCATGGGGGATTTTAACTTTCATATTGACTGGACTAATCAAATTGGGCATGGCAGCATTGAGGAAGAGTTCATAGAGTGTATTAGGGACAGGTTCCTTGAGCAGTATGTAACTGAACCAACCAGGGGGCAGGCAATCTTAGATCTGGTCCTGTGTAATGAGACAGGATTAATAAAAAATGTCCTAGTAAAGGATCCCCTTGGAATGAGTGACCATAATATGGTTGAATTCCAAATTCAGTTTGAGGGTGAGCGAGTTGGATCTCAAACCAGCGTACTGAGCTTAAATAAAGGAGACTATGAAGGTATGAGAGTAGAATTGACTAAAGTGGACTGGGAAAACAGATTAAAGTGTAAGACGGTACAAGAGCAGTGGTCTACATTCAAGGAGATATTTCACATCTTTCAAGATAAATATATTCCACTGAGGAAAAAGGGGAGTAAAAGAAAAGACAGCCATCCGTGGCTTAGTAAAGTAATAAAGGATAGTATTCGACTGAAAACAAGGGCATATAAATTAGCCAGATCTAGTGGGAGGATAGAAGATTGGGAAGCATTTAAAAGCCAGCAAACAATAACTAAAAGATTACTTAAGAAAGGGAAGATAGATTATGAAAGTAAACTAGCAAAAAATATAAAAACAGATAGCAAGAGTTTCTACAGCTATATAAAAAGAAAAAGGGTGGCTAAAGTGAACGTTGGTCCCTTAGAGGATGGGACTGGGAAACTAGTGGTGGGGAACATGGAGATGGCAAAGATGCTGAACAAATATTTTGTATCAGTCTTTACAGTAGAGGACACTAAAAATATCTCAACACTGGACAAACAGGGGGCAATGGGGGCGGGGAGGAGCTAAACACGATTAAAATCACTAAGGAGATGGTACTCAGTAAAATAATGGGACTTAAGACGGATAAATCCCCCGGACCTGATGGCCTACATCCTAGGGTCTTGAGAGAAGTGGCGGTAGGGATTGTGGATGCATTGGTGATCATTTTCCAGAACTCCCTGGACTCAGGAAAGGTCCCGGCAGATTGGAAAACTGCTAATGTAACACCCTTATTTAAGAAGGGAAGTAGACAAAAAGCTGAAAACTATAGACCAGTTAGCCTAACATCTGTGGTTGGCAAAATGTTGGAGTCCATTACTAAGGAAACAGTAACAGAGCTTTTGGATAAACATAATTTAATAGGACAGAGTCAGCATGGTTTTACGAAGGGGAAGTCATGTTTGACAAATTTGCTCAAATTCTTTGAGGATGTAACATACAGGGTGGATAAAGGGGAACCAGTGGATGTAGTGTATTTGGACTTCCAAAAGGCATTTGACAAGGTTCCACACAAAAGATTACTGATCAAGATAAGAAATCACGGGATTGGGGGTAATATACTGGCATGGGTGGAAGATTGGCTATCTAACAGAAAACAAAGAGTTGGGATAAATGGTTCGTTCTCGGGCTGGCAATCAGTAACTAGTGGTGTTCCGCAGGGGTCAGTGCTGGGACCCCAACTCTTTACAATTTATATTAACGATTTGGAGGAAGGGACCGAGTGCAACATATCCAAGTTTGCCGACGATACAAAGATGGGAGGGAAAGCAGTGAGTGAGGAGGACATAAAAAACCTGCAAAAGGACATAGGCAGGCTAAGTGAGTGGGCAGAGATTTGGCAGATGCAATATAATGTTGGAAAGTGTGAGGTTATGCACTTTGGCAGAAAAAATCAAAGAGCAAGTTATTATCTAAATGGAGAGAAACTGCAAAGTGCTACAGTACAAAGGGATCTGGGGGTCCTGGTGCATGAAACACAAAAAGTTAGTATGCAGGTGCAGCAGGTGATCAGGAAGACCAATGGAATCTTGGCTTTTATTGCGAGGGGGATGGAGTATAAAAACAGGGAAGTCTTGCTGCAGTTATACAGGGTATTGGTGAGGCCACACCTGGAATACTGCGTGCAGTTTTGGTTTCCATATTTAAGAAAAGATATACTTGCTCTCAAGGCGGTTCAGAGAAGGTTCACTCGGTTGATTCCAGAGATGAGGGGGTTGACGTATGAGGAAAGGTTGAGTAGGTTGGGACTCTACTCATTGGAGTTCAGAAGAATGAGAGGCGATCTTATCGAAACATATAAGATTGTGAGGGGGCTTGATCGGGTGGATGCGGTGAGGATGTTTCCACTGATGGGTGAGATTAGAACTAGGGGGCATAATCTTAGAATAAGGGGCTGCCCTTTCAAAACTGAGATGAGGAGAAACTTCTTCACTCAGAAGGTAGTAAATCTATGGAATTTGCTACCTCAGAGAGCTGTGGAAGCTGCAACATTAAATAAATTTAAAATGGAGATAGACATTTTCCTAGCAGATAAGGGAATTAGGAGTTACGGGGAGAGGGCAGGGAAGTGGACGTGAGCCTAGATCCTATTGAATGGCGGAGCAGGCCCGAGGGGCCGTATGGCCTACTCCTGCTCCTATTTCTTATGTTATGTTCTCCCTTGCTTCTCTTAACAGCCTGGGATACATTTCATCCGGGCCTGGCAATTTATCTACTTTCAAAGATGTTAAACCCCTTAAGATTTCCTCTCTCACTATGTTTATCTCATCTAATATTTCACACTTTTCCTCTGTTGTGGCTCAGTTGGTAGCATTATTGCCTCCGAGTCAGTAGGTTGTGGGTTCAAGTCCCACTCCAGAGACTTGAGCACAAAAAAACTAGGTTGACACTCCAATGCAGTACGAGATGTACGGACGAGATGTATCCCAGGCTGCTGTGGGAGGCAAAGGAGGAGATTGCAGGGGCTCTGACACAAATTTTCAGAACCTCTCTGGCCACAGGGGATGTACCAGAGGACTGGAGAACAGCTAATGTAGTACCACTATACAAGAAGGGTAGCAGGGATAAACCAGGGAATTACAGGCCAGTGAGCCTAACATCTGTGGTAGGGAAATTATTGGAAAAAATTCTGAGGGACAAAATTAATCTCCACTTGGAGAGGCAAGGATTAATCGGGGATAGTCAGCATGGCTTTGTCAAGGGTAAATCATGCCTGACAAATCTGATTGAATTTTTCGAGGGGGTGACTAGGGGGGTGGATGAGGGAAATGCTGTGGATGTGGTTTACATGGACTTCAGTAAAGCTTTTGACAAAGTCCCGCATAGGAGACTGGTCAAGAAGGTAAGAGCCCATGGGATCCAGGGTGCCTTGGCGCGTTGGATCCTAAACTGGCTGAGTGGCAGGAGGCAGAGGGTGATGGTCGAAGGATGCTTTTGTGACTGGAAGCCTGTGTCCAGTGGGGTACCTCAGGGATCAGTGCTGGGTCCCTTGTTGTTTGTGATCTACATAAATGATTTGGATGAGAATGTAAAAGGTATGATCAGTAAGTTCGCAGATGACACGAAAATTGGTGGGGTGGTAAATTGCGAGGAGGAAAGCCTCAGGCTACAGGACGATATAAACGGGTTGGTCAGATGGGCGGAAAAGTGGCAAATGGAATTTAACCCTGAAAAGTGCGAGGTGATGCATTTTGGACGGACAAATAAGGCAAGGGAATACACAATGAGTGGTAGGACCCTAGGAAGTACAGAGGGTCAGAGGGACCTTGGTGTACATGTACATAGATCTCTGAAGGCAGCGGAACAGGTAGATAAGGTGGTTAAAAAGGCATATGGGATACTTGCCTTCATTAGCCGAGGCATAGAATATAAGAGCAGGGAGGTTATGATGGAGCTGTACAAAACGCTGGTGAGGCCACAGCTGGAATACTGTGTGCAGTTCTGGTCGCCTCACTATAGGAAGGATGTGATTGCTTTGGAGAGGGTGCAGAGAAGATTCACCAGGATGTTACCTGGGATGGAGCGCCTCAGCTATGAAGAAAGACTAAACAGGCTGGGGTTGTTTTCCTTAGAGCAAAGAAGGCTGAGGGGGGACCTGATTGAGGTGTACAAAATGATGAGGGGCATAGATAGGGTAGATAAAGAGGAACTTTTCCCCTTAGTAGGGGGGTCAATAACAAGGGGGCATAGATTCAGGGTAAGGGGCAGGAGATTTAGAGGGGATTTGAGGAGGAACTTTTTCACCCAGAGGGTGGTTGGAATCTGGAACTCACTGCCTGAAAGGGTGGTAGAGGCAGGAACCCTCACAACATTCAAGAAGCATTTGGATGAGCACTTGAAATGCCATTGCATACAAGGCTATGGACCAAATGCTGGAAAATGGGATTAGACAGGACAGGGGTGGATGGGCGGCGCGGACACGATGGGCCGAAGGGCCTCTTTCTGTGCTGTAAAACTCTATGACTCTATGACTCTAAAGGAGTGCTGCACTGTCGGATGTGCCGTCTTTCGGATAAGAAGTTATACCGAGGCCCCGTCTGCTCTCTCTGGTGGGCGTAAAAGATCCCATGGCACTATTTTGAAGAAGAGCAGGGGAGTTATCCCTCATAGTTATCCCTCAATCAAAATCACCAAAAAACAGATTATCTGGCCATTATCACATTGCTGTTTGAGGGAGCTTGCTGTGCGTATATTGGCTGTTGCATTTCCTACATTACAACAGTGACTACACTTCAAAAGTACTTCATTGGCTGTAAAGCACTTTGGGGCGTCTGGTGGTTGTGAAAGGCGCTATATAAATGTAAGTCTTTTTTCTTTTAACCACACTGTCTGCATCATCCCTCTCTTTTGTGAAGACAGACGCAAAGTATTCATTAAGCTACAACAGCACCCTGCAGCTAGCTTACTTCTAGATCCAAGTCTCCAACTTTGCTGTGTATGGATTCCCCGCCCTCTATTCGCTTCAACAGATTGATTTCCTTAATGAAGTGAGCCATCCTTCCCGGAAGCAAAGTTCTTGATTAATTTCCATTGCAGAGAACTGTGATGCCAAGCAAGTTTGGCTCTCTGCTAACCAAAGGTTTTGCTGTAGCTCTAAGCATCATAATGATGTGTGTAATGGGTTTCTCCACTTCAAACAAAATGTGCTGGGGAACCTAAAAAGGGTGAGAAAAAATATCATTACAAGTGTTAATCTTCAACTGAAGTAGCTTCATCTAGCTTTCACTTATAACACTCTTGGAATAGAAAAATATGCTCTGAGCCATGGCAGTGGAGATGAAAGATATTTGGATCTTAGGACAGCAAGCTAAGTGCGCTGCTCTCCTGCATTTATTTGTGTATTTTGAAGTCGGTCTTTCTGTAAAGTGCTTGCATGTGGAGCTCATGACTTGACAAATTGGCCAGTGTGCATGTGTTAAGTGGTGACATCAGGACATTGCATAATAATATCACTACAGAGAGAATATCTGCCTGTGCGAATGAAAACAACATCTTGAGGTTTTGTCATGATGTCACTACCCAAAGACTACTGCTGCTGGAACAGGTTGCCTTCTGGCTCCAGAAAGATTGGCCACAGTCAGAAAGGGTCGTTTTTTTAAAAATGGGTCTTCCAGCCCGAATAGCCTTTAAAAAAAAAATCTGGCAGACCAGCTACACGAAAACCGTGCTATAAGAGCCAATAACTGAAAACCGATATGACAGCAGCTGAAAATCTCCTGCAGATCCTGAATAAAGACCAGGGCAATTTCAGTGGGTTGGCCATCAGTTTTCCTATGACTGCCTTGATTTCTTCTCTTTACCACTGGAGGTCACTGGTTTCTTACTATCAGAAACTGCACTGATCATTGCAGTCTACAAGGAAGTGGACTCTTTTTTGCCAAGTGGAAACAGCTTTCTAAACTAAAAGTGCTTTTAATTTGAGGTGATCAAATTTTCCAACCTCTTGCTGTCCCGACCCCATCAGCACCAATTCTTTTGCATTAATGAATTGTTAATGTATGTTGAGTTACATCAAAATACCTAGATCAGACCAAGGTTAAGTTTTAAAACATAGGAACAGGAGTGGGCTATTCAGCCCCTCAAGCCTATTCTGCCATTCAATGAGATCATGGCTGATCTGCATCCTAACTCCATTTACCTGCCTTGGTTCCATATCCCTTAATAACCTGAGCTAGCAAAAATCTATCGATCTCAGATTTAAAATTATTAATTTAGCATCTACTGCTTTTTATGGGAGAGAGTTCCACACTTCTACCACCCATTGCGTAAAGAAGTGTTTCCTAACTTCTCTCCTGAATGGCCTGGCTCTGATTTTAAGGTTATAGAGTCATAGGGGGAGAAATTCGGTATCGCCCCGTTTGAGGCGCAATTATCAGCCGGGCGCAAAGTTTAGCGCCTGCCGCTAATTATCGCCTCCGACTGCAAACTTGGCTTTTATCGCCCCTGGAGGTGATTGGAGCACTAAATCAGGCGCTACACACCTCTCTTGAGGCGCTAACGCTGAGGAGCGAGGCGCTTCCTCAGAGCGCTGGCGAAGCTCATGTGATGTCAGTCAGCAATGGAACACAGACTCACTGGCGCCGGCCAGTTCTTAAAGGGGAGGGTCGATCTTGCTCTCCATCCACACCCTGCTCATTGCAGCCTTGAATCTCGGCCTGGAGAGACCTGTACATCTAATCTGTTGGAAAGAACAATGGAGAGGCCCTGGAAAAGAGCTCAGAGTGCAGCCCCATAGTCTCTTCTAAATCGATGCAAGGAAGGTCAAATCAAAATGAACCTGCAAAGTGCTGCTCAGTACCCAAAACTCCTTTACACAGCGTTGAATCTCTCCAGAAGTCTCTCTCTCTCTCTCAGAATGTGTGATGCAAAAATGTCACCAACAAAAAAAGACAGGAAGCGGTCACCTTTAAATAGCACCTGGTCAATTTTGCGAGTGGCGCAAACATTGCTGCCTGGGCGCTACAGGAAACTCTTTTTTATCCAGCACCGATGGGACCGGCATGGTGCCGGTTGATCAAAAAGTCCGGGTTACAGAGAGGTATACTTACCAAGGTATGAGAGCCCCGTACACGGCCACAGATGCAGGAGCCCCAGTTACCCAGCACTTGTGCATGAGTCCTGGTTACACGGCCACAGATCCAGGAGTCCCTGCTGCACGGCCACAGGTGCAAGAACCCCGGTTACATGGCCACAGATCCAGGAACCCCGGTTACACGGCCACTAAAATATAGTAAAACTTACCTGAACCTACTCCTGAATTTTGCCGGTTAAAAGAGAGTTTCCTGTAGTTGCTTTGTGCCCCATTAGCGCCCTCTTAGGGCGCTAACGGGAGGCGCAAAGCAACCGAATTTTCCCCCATAGAGTCATAGGGCGCCAAAGTGGCGCAAAAGTCGGCTGAGCGCAGGATTTAGCGCAGCGATCGGAGTGATACCGATCGCCAGAAATTCAGTTTCAGTGCCCCTCGAGGGAGACGGGGCGAGGCTCGAGGCGCTCCGCGTCCCTCTTAGGGCACTGAAACTGATTATCGCAGCGCAACGTGCCGCAGCGCCACATGCTGCAGCACGGCATGCTGCGGTACTGCAGGCCTTCCTCCCACTGTTAAGGGGGAGGTGCCTGCAACAGTGCGATCCCCGATCGCGAGTGCCGGCAAATGAGCCCGGCACCAAGGAGAAGTGCCAGGCTCTCGGGAAACAGCCGGCAATGCCGCGGGGGGGGGGGCGTTAGGAGGCCGGGGACGGAGGTGCTGGCAGGCAGCCGCCGAAAAAGCAGCCGCCCCGCACCTCCACCTTAACTTGCGCCGCTGCCGGCACAGTAAGGCCCCGTGAACCGGGCGCGGGTAGCGAGCAGCGCAACTGCGGCGTTCGCTACCAAATATCGTGAACGGGGCACGAATGGAGCGCTGCGCACACCGATGACGTCATCGGTGGCGGTGCAGCGCAAATGCCTAACGCCACCATTAGCGCCCCTACTGAATATCGCCGGAGACGCAGCCAGTGGCGCTACAGCCACTGACTGCCTCTTTAGGTGCTAACAGGTGGCGCTACTCACCCAATTTCTCCCCCATAGAGTCATAAGGAGGCCAATCGGCCCATTAAGTCTATGCCAGCTCTCTGTAGAGCAATCCAGTCAGTCCCATTCCCCCGCTCTATCCCCGTAGCCCTGCAAGTTTATTTCCCTCCAGTGCCTATCCAGTCTCCCCTTGAAAACATTGAGTGTCTCCGCTTCCACTACTTCCACCGGCGGCGGATTCCAGGTCATCACCACTTGGTGTGTAAAATGTTTTTCCTCACGTCCCCCCTGTATCTCTTGCCCAAAACCTTAAATCTGTGTCCCCTAGTCCTTGTACCATCAACTAGAGGGAACAGCCTTTCCCCGTCTAGCCTATCCAAACCCGTCATAATCTTGTACACCTCTATCAAATCACCCCTCAACCTCCTTTGCTCTAATGAAAACAAATCCAGCTTCTCCAACCTGTCCTTGTAGCTAAGATCCCCCATCCCCAGAACCATTCTGGCAAATCTCCTCTGCACCCTCTCAAGGGCCTTCACATCCTTCCTAAAGTGTGGTGACCAGAACTGGACACAATACTCCAGTTGTGGCCTAACCAGTGCTTTATAAAGGTTCAGCATAACTTCTCTACTTTTGTACTCAATACCTCTATTTATGAAGCCCAAGATCCCATATGTTTTGTTGAGCACGCTCTCAATATGTCCTACCACCTTCAGGGACCTATGCACATTAACTCCCAGGTCCCTCTGTCCCTGCATACTCTTTAAAACTGTGCCATTAAGTGTATATTGCCTCTCCCTGTTCCTTCTGCCAAAATGCATCACCTCACACTTCTCTGTATTAAATTCCATCTGCCACTTGTCTGCCCATTCTGCTAACCTTTCTATGTCCTCTTGCAGTCAATTGGTATCATCATCACTGTTTGCCACACCCCCAAGTTTGGTGTCATCGGCAAATTTAGAAATTCTACTCTGTATTCTAATATCCAGGTCATTTATATATATCAAAAAAAGCAGTGGCCCCAGCACTGACCCTTGGGGAACACCACTGTCTACCATCCTCCAGTCTGAAAAACAGCCATTTACCACAACTCGCTGTTTTCTGTCCTGAAGCCAATTCCTGATCCAGGCTGCCACTGACCCACCTATTCCATGAGCCTCAATTTTGTTAACCAGCCTTCTACATGGTACTTTGTCAAACGCCTTCCGAAAATCCATGTAGACAACATCCATTGCATTCCCTTCATCAATCCTCTCTATTACTTCATCAAAAAATTCAATTAGATTAGTCAAACATGATCTGCCTTTTACAAATCCATGTTGGCTCTCCTTAATTAGCTTAAACCTCTCCAAGTGCCCATTAATTTTTTCTTTGATTATTGTTTCTAAAACTTTAGCCACCACTGATGTTAAACTGACCGGCCTGTAGTTACTAGGATTGTCCTTACACCCTTTCTTGAACTATGGTGTCACATTTGCCACTTTCCAATCCTCAGGCACCTCCCCTGCATCTAGGGAAGATTGGAAAATTCTGGCAATCCCTTCCGCTATCTCCTCCCCCAATTCCTTTAACAACCTGGGATGCAAGCCATCTGGACCAGGCGGCTTGTCCACTCTAAGCATAACCAGCCTTTCTAGTACATCCTGTCTATCAATTTTCACCCCTTCCATTGCTTCTACCTTTTCCACCTCTACCGATATTTTGTCAGCATCCACCACCTTAGTAACACCGATACAAAGTATTCATTGAGTATTCTAGCCTTGCCCTGCGCCTCTAAGCATATATCACCTTCTTTGATTCTAATAGGCACCACCCCGCCTCTTTCTACCCGCTTACTGTTTACATGCCGGTAGAATATCTTTGGGTTCCCTTTTATGTTAACCACCATTCTACTCTCATATTCTCTCTTTGCCAATCGTATTTTCATCTTCACATCCCCTCTCAAGTTATTCTATTTGGCCTGGCTCTCCCTTGAAGAATTCACCTGACATGCATCATAAACCCTCTTTTTTTGTTTCATCATCTTCTCTATCTCCCTCGTCATCCAAGGAGCCCTTGCTTTGGTTCCCTTACCCTTCCCACTTGTTGGAATTTACCTAGCCTGTACTTGGAACATCTCCTGCCTTCTGGAAGTCCATATAGATTACATCGATAGACATTTCCCTGTCTACTACTTTAGTTGTTTCCTCAAAACATTCAATTAGGTTTGTTAAACACGTGACATCGAAACCTCTGGTATGAATATCAGTTAGTTGGCACAAAAACTGACCAAAAACAAAAGTACAGCTCCCAGGTGTCAGTTGCGTCAATATGGTAGCACTCCCGCCTGTGAGTCAGAAGGTTGTGGGCTCAAGTCCACTCCAGAGACTTCAGTACATAATCTAGGGTGCTGCTCCTGTGCAGTACTGAGTCCATTAAGTCCAAAGGACACAGACTCGAATGTATATGACGGACAACTGGTTTAGCCATTCATCGCCAGATCTGGCTGGACCATAATAAAGCACTATCGGGTCCTGTGCTTCCCGCCCTCTGCCAAAACTGTTCACTGTTCCAGGATCATCCTGGAATTCAAAGATAAACTCCCGGCTTCTCTTCTACACTAAAAAAAGTCTTCTTAAACCCCCTCTCCCCGTCTCCTCCACCCTCCCCTCCAACAAGTGTGAGAAGCTCATTACAACAGTGACTCCACTTCAAAAAGCACCTAATTGGCTGTAAAGCACTTTGAGACGTCTGATAGTCGTGAAAGGCGCTATATAAATGCAAGTCTTTCTTTCCTTCTTTCTTTCATGGACTTCTTCCTCACTAAGATCAAGACCATCCATTCAGCTGCCTCTGCTGATCCCCTATCTTCCCCAGCACACTGGGTCAAATTTCCTCTAAGGTTCCCCACTGCCCTTACCCTGAACTCTCATCTTTCTCTAGTTTCTCTCCTATCTCCTCTCATGCCCTCTCTGAGCTCATCTTTTCCATGAGACCTACCTCTTGCTCCCTCGACCCTATTCCCACTAAACTGCTGACCACCCAAATTCCCTTCCTGGCCCCCAAGTTAGCTGATATTGTTAATGGTTCTCTCTCCTCGGGTACTGTCCCCCTCCCCTTCAAATCTGCCGTCATCAGCCCCTCCTAAAAAAAAAACCCTGGACCCCTCCGTCCTTGCAAAATACTGCCCCATCTCCCTTTCCTCTCCGAAGTCCTTGAACATGTTGTCTCCTCCCAAATCCGCGCCCATCTTTCCTGGAACTCCATGTTTGATCCCTCCAATCAGGATTCCGCTCCCGCCACAGTACCAAAACGGCTCTCATCAAAGTCACAAATGACATGCTATGTGACTGTGACGATGGTAAACTATCTCTCCTCATCCTTCTTGTTCTGTTTGCAGCCTTTGACATGGTTGACTACACCATCCTCCTCCAATGTCTCTCCTCCGTTGTCCAGCTGGGTGGGACTGCCCTCGCCTGGTTCCATTCATATCTATCCAGTCGTAGCCAGAGAATCACCTGCAATCCATTTTCTTCCCACTCTCGCACCGTTACCTCTGGAATTTCCCAAGGATCTATCCTTGGCCCCCTCCAAGAAAGCTGTTGTCTTTGGTCCCCGCCACAAACTCAGTTGCCTAGCTACCAACTCCATCCCTCTCCCTGCCAACTGTCTAAGGCTGAACCAGACTGTTCACAACCTTGGTGTCGTATTTAACCCTAAGCTGAGCTTCCGACCCTATATCCTTTTCATCACCAAGACTGCCTACTTCACCTAAGTAACAGTACCGACGACACCCCTGCCTCAGCTCATCTGCCACTGAAACCCTCATCCATGCTTCTGTTGCCTCTAGACTTGACTATTCCAACGCACTCCTGGCCGACCTCCCATCTTCCACCCTCCATAAACTTGAGCGCAACAAAACTTTACTGCTTGTATCCTAACTCGCACCAAGTCCCGTTCACCCATCGCCCCTGTGCTTGCTGACCTACATAGGCTCCCAGTTGAGCAACGTCTCAATTTTAAAATTCTCACCCTTGTTTTCAAATCCCTCGATGGCCTTGCCCCTCCCTATGCCTGTAACCGCCTTCAGCCCAACAACCCTCCGAGATATCAGCACTCATCTAATTCTGGCCTCTTGCGCATCCCCAATTTTAATCACGCCACCATTGGCGGCCATGCCTTCAGCTGTCGAGTCTCTCAGCTCTGGAATTCCCTGCCTAAACCTTTCCTCCTTTAAGACACTCCTTAAAATCTATCTCTTTGACCAAGCTTTTGGTCATCTGCCCTAAAACTCCTTATGTGGCTTGGTGTCAAATTTTGTTTGATAACGCTCCTGTGAAGCACCTTGGGAGGTTTTACAACATTAAAGGTGCTATATAAGTGTAAGTTGTTGTTGTTGTTGTCGGAGGTGCTGTCTTTCGGATGAGACGTTAAACCGTCTGCCCTCTTGCGTGGATGTAAAAGTTCCCATGGCACTATTGCGAAGAAGAGCAGGGGAGTGCTCCCCGGTGTCCTGGCCAATATTTATCCCTCAACCAACATCACGAAAAAAACAGATTATCTGGTCATTATCACATTGCTGTTTGTGGGACCTTGCTGTGAGCGAATTGACTGCCACAGTTCCTACATTGCAATAGGACTCTACTACGCCAATGTATGACATGTACTCTTATCTCCTGGTAACCAACAACAGATTACATTTCCGTAATCTTCAACTATTTCTGTCACACACTAATTTTTTGCTGAAGGTGACATCACACATCGAATGACTGGAGCATCCAAGCCAAAACTAAAAATAAAAATTGCCCTCACAACCTCCAAAAATAACAGATGAGTCGAATTGATCTAATTTTGGGTTAGGCTAGCAATCAACATTCAATCCTTGCTGTTAAAGATAACGCAGAGAGATTATTACTTTATAACCTACCTCCAGTACATTATTCAGAGTGTTATTTCTTGTTGATCAGATACTGATTATTCTCGCTCAATAAATTTGAACAATTACATCAAAATCATTACCAGAGCTAGATTAAGACTTTTTGGGCCCCTTCACACCCCTCGCACAACACCCACACCCCCCACCACCACCACCCCCACCCCTGCCAATCCATGAAAGTACTAACTTATAATAAAATGCATGGAGAATTAGGCATGTAGAATGGTTACACACTGCATTAACAATAAAGTAAATCATATCAAAATATACTTTGTTTAAACCAAACTGATCCAGTGGTTGTATGCAGATTTCCTGCATTATGGTGAGATTTACTGGGGGCTCCATTTTTGATTGAAGCCCCTGTGCATGAGCTCTATAGGCCCATGTGTTCAGCCACCCCTGATCATTACACCTTCAGTGTGGAGGTCATCGTACATCACCTACAAGAAACATACTGGCTGTTGACATCCAGCATAAAAATTTTTCCAGCAATAAAACAAATGAGGGCAAAACCATTCCCATGAGCTCCACAGTATATACCTAGATAGATTTATTTATGTGAAAAGTTAAGGCTGTGAAGAGATCATTTCAAGGCTCATTTCATAGTTCAGATTTTTTTTGTTCTTGGGATGTGGGTGACACTGACAAGTCAGTTATTTAAAAAAAATTCATATTCATTCGCGGGATGCGGGCGTCGCTGTCAATGCCAGCATTTATTGCCCATCCCTAGTTGTCCTTGAGAAGGTGGTGGTAAGCTGCCTTCTTGAACCGCTGCAGTCCGTGTGGTGAAGGTACTCCCACAGTGCTGTTAGGGAGGGAGTTCCAGGATTTTGACCCAGCGACGATGAAGGAACAGCGATATTCTCCCAAGTCAGGATGGTGTGTGACTTGGAGGGGAACCTGGAGGTGGTGGTGTTCCCATGCGCCTACTGCCCTTGTCCTTCTAGGTGGTAGAGGTCGCGGGTTTGGGAGGTGCTGTGTGGGACTGGAGTCACCTGTAGGGCAGACCAGGTAGGACATTAGTGATCCAGTTGTGTTTTACAACAATCCAGCAATTTCATAACCCACAAATTACCAGATTTTCTTTAAATTCACTTTCACAACTTGCTAAAGTAGTTTTTGAAGTCTGGGTTTCCTGTCCAGTTTTATAACCACTAGACTGGTGAGCATTGTTTTCATGGCTTACACTGTTCCCCAGCTACATGATGAAATTACTGTACAACATTTGATCACTCCCAGGTATTCATTATTCTCCTTAACTTTAATCTGAACTCCTTAATTAAAATTGCAACTTTGTAAATATTCCCAGCTATCCATTATACCCTGTATGAATCATCTCAATCCTTCTATTACAGTACAGCCTGGAGTCAGTCTCAGCTATTCATTATTTCATTGGGGTAATTTTGCGAGGCTTCTCTCCCAGCGCAGAGCCTCGCAAGTGGCGAGTGAGTAGTGAAGACAGATTACAACATTTTAGCCCCGATTTTCCAACCTGCACTTGCCACTAGCTGGTCTCTGTGTCAGAAGCAGAGCCCAACAGAATTACCCCTCAATATAAACCATCTGAAGCCTTCAATTGGGTGACAGCTTTATAATCATGCCTGCGTCGCAGTTGTTCCCTATTAGTAGCTCAGGGAGAGGTGTATTCCTGCTACCTTACCAATTGGCATGTGGGCTGAGCAGATTGTAGTTCTATGTTCACACTCATCTTCACCCTAACCTTATTTCCTAGGCAGGACGTGCTGAAGTGACTTATGTGACTGGCTCACTATCACACTTGTCACTAGGGAGCTAGGACCAGCTCATTGTAGTAGATTGTGGTCATCTAAGTAGCATGTGTCATAAATCGCAACTTCTACAAGGAAGTACTACTGAACGGCCAGCTGAGGGCGCCACCCAAGGAGTATAAATACTAGGGCGTGGGCCCAGCTTGGCCAGAGACAGCCTGGCAACAGGAAGTTAGTGGTGATGTGCCAAATAACTGCCCGAATCCATGAAGTTAAAGCTTAAGACTGAAGCCTTTTATTAAGTAAGAATCATGGCAGAGTTAACAGAGTTCATCATCGACCGAGCCCTTGGTAGAACACACCAGAAGAGGGGCGGGGCCAGGGAGGAGCATTAGTGGTTCCCCCCGGTGGAACATTCCAGACATTACAAGTACAAGTACAAATATCAGAACACAGTTATTTCATCACAAGTGGCTACTAACTAGACCTCCATGTTTTGTTACAAGTCGATTAAAGCCTTGCTTTATGTACAACCAAGTGCGTAGTGAGTCTTTATTACGTCAGCATGTATGTTATAAATAACAATATGCAAGAGAATGATTCCCCCCAGAGCTTGTTAATCACGCACTTCAGTGAAGAATGGCTAATTTTAGAACTAATATAAATCCTTTAAAGTATTGAGTGTTTTCCTAAAAATTACACGAAGGCATTATAACAAATAATTTTGAAATCTTGTAAAGTAACATATTCCAGTGAATGGAGCCTTGACTGTGAGCAAGACATTATCCTGGGCTCCTAAATATATTAGTGTTAAATAATGGGATTCTTCTCTCCCTTTTCAGGTTTTTTTTATTGCTTTAATTGTGTTCAGTTAAGAACAAGTTAACTAGAGTTGTTGGGTCAGCAAACAAATTTTGTGAGTGAAGAAAACCCATCTTCAAACCTTCAGGTTCTATGACTGCTACCATGGAACTCGCTGTTCTAACATGTCCCTTTTATCAGAGGAGGCTATGAGTAGGTGAGTCTTTCAAATGTGTGTAACTCAGAAAGTGGGGTAGAACAAGAGATAGACATGGACATCTGGGTGCCGGAGACAGTCCTGTAGTGAATGCTAAAGGTGCTGGATCTGAAATCAAGGGTTAGACAAAGGCTGCCTTTGGACAAAAACATGAATCTACTAAGCTGCTGAGGTTTTATTTATTTTTTTTACAAATGTGAGATCTTTGGATTTATTAATAGAGGAATAGAGTGCAAAAGCAAGGAATTTATGCTAGACCTTTATAAAACACTGGTTAGGCCATAGCTGGAGTATTGTGTTCAATTCTGGGCACCACACTTTAGAATGGATGTCAAGGCCTTGGCGAGGGTGCAGAAGAGCTTTACTAGAATTGTACATAGAAAAATAGGAGCAGGGGTAGGCCATTCGAGCCTGCTCCGCCATTCAATATGATCATGGCTGATCCTCTATCTCAATACCATATTCCTGCTCTCTCCCCATACCCCTTGATGTCTTTTGTGTCTAGAAGAATGTAAATAGCAGAGGATGGTTTTGATCCATCAACCTCTGGGTTATGGGCCCAGCACGCTTCCGCTGTGCCAGTCTGCTGGGCAGGGATGAGGGACTTCAGTTATGTGGAGAAGCTAGGGTTGTTCTTCTTAGAGCAGAGAAGGTTAAAAGGAGATTTGATAGAGGTATTCAAAATCATGAATGGTTTTGATAGACTAGATAAGGGGAAACTGTTTCCAGTGGGAGAAGAATCGGTAACCAGAGGACACAGATTTGAAGTGATTGGCAAAAGAACCAGAGGCGACATAAGGAAAAAACATTTTTTACACAGCGAGTTGTTGTGATCTGGAATGCACTGCCTGAAAGGGTGGTGGAAGCAGATTCAATAGTATAATTCAAAAGGGAGTTGGATCAATACTTGAAGGTAAACATTTACAGGGATATGGGGAAAGAACAGGGGAGTGGGATTAATTGAATAGCTCTACCAAAGAGCCAGCACAAACATGATGGGCTAAATGGCCTCCTTCTGTGCAGTATCATTCTATGGTTCTATGATATTTGTGCTCATCAATGTGAGACACGTTACTGACCAATGGAACTTTATGCCCATTTGAAGAACCAAGCACCTCCAGGTCTGGTATAGTACATTCAGATCTAGGGAGTGTTGGTGTGTTCTGAGAGCAGAAATTACTCTATATAAATGTAAGTTCTTTCTTCAGCTGCAGAATAAAGCTCCTGTTACTCAACTGTAACAAATTTAATAGAGTTTTTTTAATCAACCGATTGGATAGCTAAAGGAAATAGATGGAGTATACATAGATTTTCAGAAGGCTTTGCACAAGAGTCTTGTTAGATAAATTGAGGTGCATGGAATAAGAGGAAATGTAGCAAATGAATAGAAAGTTAGTTGATGGAGAGGAAACAAAGAGTTAGGATACTGGATGCTTAGACTGAAGGAGGGTTGGAAGTCAGTGCTGGGTCCACTTTATTTCTTGGTATATATAAATGATTCAGACATGGGTATAGGGCACACAATAATGAAGTTTGATGACATTGCAAAAGTAGAAGATTTGGCAAACAATGAAGAGGACTATAAGCGACTTAAGGAAGGTTAGTGTAATGGGCAGGCAGGTGACAGGTGCAATTTAATGTGTGAGGTAATATATTTTGGAGAGAAAACAAGGAATGTGTATATGTACTTAATGAAAATACAAGGAAGGGTGTGGATCAACAGAGAGAGCTAAGGGTTCAAATATATAACAAAGAACTTGCATTTATATAGCATCCTTCACAACCTCAGGATGTCCCAAAGTGTCTCACAGCCAATGAAGTACTTCTTGAAGTGTAGTTATCGTTGTAATGTAGGGAAACACGGCAGCCAATTTTCACACATAAAGGATCCACAAACAGCAGTGGGACACATGACCAGATCATTTATTTTAGTAATGTTGGTTAAGGGATAAATGTTGGCCAGGACAATTCCCCAGCTCTTCTTCGAATAGTGGCATAAGATCTTTAACATCCACCTGAGAGGGCAGACAGGGCCTCAGTTTAACATCTCATCTAAAACACAGCGCCCCTGACACTGCAGCACTCCCTCAGTACCGCACTGGAGTGTCAGCCAAGATTATATGCTTAGGTCTCTGGAGTGGGACTGTGAACCCATGACCTTCTGACTCAAAGACGAGAGTCGTACCACTGAGCCTCGGCTGACAAATGACCTCAACCTCAGAGGCACCAGTCTGGCAATTTTTCATTTCCCATACCGACCTTCCCTGAGTGATATTTCTAATTTACTGCCAATTAGTACTGAATTGTGAGCAGTTTTGTGCTCTTGATTCATAGAATCATAGAAAGTTACAGCACGGAAGGAGGCCATTTCAGCCCATCGTATCCACTAGAAACTAGTCTGAGACTTCCCAGCCTCATTTGACAAAGGATTTTACAGTCAACAGAGAGAAGAGACTTTTATCCCTTCAGTCTAGTTTGGCATTGTGCCTAACTCTCAGAGGTGAAAGGGCTATGTGTTAATCTGCTACAATATCAGTCCTTTTTTTAGTTCCTGCTTATAACAAAGGGGGGAAATTGGCACTTATCTTGAGCAAAAACAATAATTTTTTTCCTCTTTACCCACATGTGGGCATGTCTTTTTCCATACATGTAAGTTTGAGACTCACATCACAGTCCGATCTATGTTCCATTTACTGTATTGATCAGACCTTTGGTGCTGGTAATGGTGTTCTGGTTATTGACTGAACCAAGTATACATTACAATAGATCTACTTTTTATTACTCTATCACTTTACTGTTATTTTGCATTGCATTTCTTCACTGTCTTATTTCACATGCTACATTCCTGTCCTAAATTTTGGAACGACCCCTTCTTGGAACTTACAATTAAAAAGATTTTTTTATAAAATGGGTCAAACAACCTTTTCAACATAAACTGGCAAAAAATGTGAATTTGTGTTTTGTGGAAGAAATAATGCCATGAGATTGTGGGAATACTGAATTATTTCACTAATTAAATACTGGTAATTTATTCCACTTGTTCGTCTATCTCACATGGCATAAGTGTCATCACTGAGTTATCCTCTATATAAGGTAATGACTCTTCTTGACATTCACAATAAAAAAAATAGTAATATTGCAGGGGTTATGTCCCAAATACTGCATACCATCAGGGCCATGAGCTCAAATTCAATATATCTCTAGGTTCTAGATTGCAAATCCAATTCTTTGTCAGATTCTGTATTATAAAATTGACAAATCATCCAGTTCTATTTCATGTAACACCTGCAAACAGCAACCATAATGTGAACAAAACGTGGCACTACAACATTAAGAAATAAAATTGTAATAATACTCCTTACTGAACATATTTTCGAATCTCAGTGAATTAGGAGCATATAGGAACAGGAGTAACAACAGAAAACGCTGGAAAAACTCAGCAGGCCAGGCAACATCCGTGGAGAGAAAAACAGAGTCAACGTTTCAGGTCGAAACCCTTCTTCCGAACTGAGAAAAAAGCAGGAAATGAAACAGATTAAAAGGCCAGTTTGGGGGCTGGGAAATGGGGGAGCGAATGAAAGAACAAAAGGGAAGGTCTGAGAGGTGAAGAGACATTAAGAGATATTCAAGGCGAGACGAGATGGTAATAGGACAGGTAAAGAGACAAAAGATGGCTCTAGATGAAGTGTGAAATGCACTGGCAGAATGAGAGACAGCTGCCATGTGGGAGAGAAAAAAAAAAGGAAAAGGCACAAACCAAAGGTGTGGATAAAAAATATATAAAAATATAATAGGGGCCAAGGTTATGATCTGAACAGGAGTAGGCCATTTAGCTCCTCGAGCTTGTTCTGCCATTCAATGAGATCATGGCTGATCTGTGACCTAACTCCATATACTCCATATACCCGCCTTTGCCCATATGCCCTTGGAATGAGTGACCATAACATGGTTGAATTCCATATTCAGTTAGAGGGTGAGGAGGCTGTATCTCAAACAAGCGTGCTAAGCTTGAATAAAGAAGACTATGAAGGTATGAGAGCGGAATTGAGTAAAGTGGATTGGGAAAATAGGTTAAAGGATAAGACGATACATGATCAGTGGTGTACATTTAAGGAGTTATTTTACAAATTCCAAAAAAAGTATATTCCACTGAGAAAAAAAGGGTGTAAAAGAAAAGACAGCCATCCGTGGCTAAGTAAAGGAATTAAGGATAGTATTCGACTAAAAACAAGGGCATATAAGGTAGCCAAATCTAGTGGGAGGATAGAGGATTGGGAAAACTTTAAAAGACAGCAAAAAATAACAAAAAGATTGATTAAGAAAGGGAAGATAGATTATGAAAGTAAATTAGCAAAAAATATAAAGACAGATAGTAAGAGTTTTTATAGTTATATAAAAAGAAAAAGGGTGGCTAAAGTAAATGTTGGTCCCTTAGAGGATGAGACCGGGAAATTAATGATGGGAAATATGGAGATGGCAAAAACACTGAATGAATATTTTGTATCAGTCTTTACAGTAGAGGACACCAAGAATATCCCAACACTTGACAAGCAGGGGGCTAAAGGGGGGGAGGAGCTAAATACGATTAAAATCACTAAGGAAGTAGTACTTGGTAAAATAATGGGACTCAAGGCGGATAAATCACCTAGACCTGATGGCTTACATCCCAGGGTTTTGAGGGAAGTGGCGGTAGGGATTGTGGATGCATTGGTAATAATCTTCCAAAACTCCCTGGACTCAGCAAAGGTCCCGGCAGACTGGAAAACTGCTAATGTAACACCCTTATTTAAAAAGGGCAGTAGACAGAAGGCTGGAAACTATAGACCGGTTAGCCTAACATCTGTGGTAGGTAAAATTTTGGAGTCCATTATTAAGGAGACAGTAACAGGACATTTGGATAATCATAATTTAATAAGACAAAGTCAGCATGGTTTTATGAAGGGGAAGTCATGTTTGACAAATTTGCTGGAGTTCTTTGAGGAAGTAACATATAGGGTGGATAAAGGTGAACCAGTGGACGTAGTGTATTTAGACTTCCAAAAGGCATTTGACAAGGTGCCACACAAAAGATTATTGCTTAAGATAAAAAATCACGGGATTGGGGGTAATATTCTGGCATGGATAGAGGATTGGCTATCTAACAGAAGGCAGAGAGTTGGGATAAATGGTTCATATTCAGACTGGCAATCAGTAACCAGTGGTGTTCCGCAGGGGTCAGTGCTGGGTCCCCAACTCTTTACAATCTATATTAACGATTTGGAGGAGGGGACCGAGTGTAACACATCAAAGTTTGCAGATGATACTAAGATGGGAGGGAAAGTAGTGAGTGAGGAGGACATAAAAAACCTGCAAGGGGACATAGACAGGCTAAGTAAGTGGGCAGAGATTTGGCAGATGGAATACAATACTGGAAAGTGTGAGGTTATGCACTTTGGCAGGAAAAATCGTAGAGCAAGTTATTATCTTAATGGCAAGAAACTTGAAAGTACTGAAGTACAAAGGGATCTGGGGGTCCTGGTGCACGAAACTCAAAAGGTTAGTATGCAGGTGCAGCAAGTGATTAAGAAGGCCAATGGAATGTTGGCTTTCATTGCTAGGGGGATAGAATATAAAAATAGGGAGGTATTGCTTCAGTTGTACAAGGTATTGGTGAGACCGCACCTGGAATACTGCATACAGTTTTGGTGTCCATACTTAAGAAAGGACATACTTGCTCTCGAGTCAGTACAAAGAAGGTTCACTCGATTAATCCCGGGGATGAGGGGATGGACATATGAGGAGAGGTTGAGTAGATTGGGACTCTACTCATTGGAGTTCAGAAGAATGAGAGGCGATCTTATTGAAACATATAAGATTATGAAGGGGTTGGATCGGGTGGATGCAGGGAGGATGTTCCAGATGATGGGTGAAACTAGAACTAGGGGGCATAGTCTTAGAATAAGGGGCTGCTCTTTCAAAACTGAGATGAGGAGGAACTACTTCACTCAGAGGGTGGTAGGTCCATGGAATATGCTGCCCCAAAAAGCTGTCGAAGCTACATCATTACATAAATTTAAAACAGAAATAGACAGTTTCCTAGTAGAAAAGGGAATTAAGGGTTACGGGGAGCGGGCAGGAATTTGGACATGAGTCTAGGTTCGGATAGGTCATGGCCCTGTGGGTAGTGGAGCGGGCCCAGGGACCGTGTAGCCTGATCCTGCTCCTGTTTTCGTGTGTCTAATGCTGTTAGATTCAGGAGATAGTCCTGTCATAGTGGATTGGCGGTTAGGATCAGATCAGCCATGATCTTATTGAATGGCGGAGCAGGCTCGAGGGGCCAATTGGCCTACTCCTGCTCCTATTTCTTATGTTCTTATGTTCTTATATCCTTTAATACCTTTGGTTAACAGAAATCTATCAATCTCAGATTTAAAATTAACTATTGACCCAGCATAAACTGCCGTTTGCAGAAAAGAGTCCCAAACTTCTACCACCCTTTGCTTGTAGAAGTGTTTCCTAACTTCACTCCTGAAAGGCCTGGCTCTATTTTTTAGACTATGCCCCCTAGTCCTAGATTCCCCAACCAGCGGAAATAGTTTCTCTATCTACCCTATCAGTTCCCCTTAATATCGTGAAAACTTCGATCAAATCACTCCTTAATCTTCTAAATTCCAGGGTATACAACCCTAGTTTGTGTAATCTCTCCTCGTAATTTAACCCTTGGAGTCCAGGTATCATTCTGGCAAATCTACGCCTCACTCCCTCCAAGGCCAATATATCCTTCCTAAGGTGTGGTGCCCAGAACTGCTCACAGAACTCCAGGTGTGGTCTAACCAGGGCTTTATATAGCTGCAGCATAACTTCTACCCACTTGTATACTAGTCCTCTAGATATAAAGGCCAGCATTCCATTAGTACTTTTCATAACTGTCCGTGACATTTTAATGATCTATGTACATGGACGGTGATGGACCCCTAAGTCTTTTTGGACCTCCATTGTTTCTAGCTTTTCACCATTTAGAAAATGCTTTGATCTATCCTTTTTAGGTCCAAAGTGGATGACCTCAAACTTGCCTATATTGAAATCCATTTGCCACAGTTTTGCCCATTCACTTAATCTATTAATATCTCTTTGTAATTTTATGCTTCCATCTACACTGCTTACAATGCCGGCTATCTTTGTGTCATTGGCAAACTTGGATATGTGCTCACTATCCCAGCAGCTAAGTCGTTAATAAATACAGTGAAAAGTTGTTTTTTTAATATAATTTAAGGTAATAATCTCATTTTGGGATTCAGATGACTTTGCTCTTGTGGGTTGGAGTGTTTGAATTAGTTTACCTTCTAATTTACTGAAAACTATTCATTATATTCTCTATATTGTATTCAATACTCAGTGGATGGAGCTGTGTTACTAATTGAGTTGACTTGTATTCCTTTAAGTTGGTTAAATTACAGCGACCCATCCACCAAATTATATTTATCAAAAGCAGATGCTGAGCGATTCTTTAGAGCTGGTTTGTCCAACCTACAATTTATTAGCCTGCAGAACCTGCCAATCCTGCCCATGATGGCTAGGCTTTTATTTCTCAGTTGCTTGTTTGTCCTTGTTGAATTCTGTGGGCTTGGAGGTTTGGAATGGACAATTCTTGGTGGTGACCTCTATTGTCTCGCCTCTCCCTATCTCTGTAACCTTCTTCAGTCCTATAACCCTCCGAGATCTCTGCACTCCTCCAATTCTGGCCTCTTGCGCATCCCCGATTTTAATCACTCCACATTTGGCGGCCGTGCCTTCAGCTGTATAGGCCCTAAGCTCTGGAAATCCCTCCCTAAACCTCTCTGCCTCTCTATCTCTCTCTCCTCCTTTAAGATGCTCCTTAAAACCTACCTCATCTGTCCTAATATCTCCTTATGTTGCTCGATGTCAAATTTGGTTTGATGACACGCCTGTGAAGCACCTTGTGACATTCGTGCCACAGAAGTGCCAGGCAATGACCATCTCCAACAAGCGAGAGTCTAACCACCTCCCCTTGACATTCAATGGCATTACCATTGCCTTACCCCCCACTATCAACATCCTGGGGGTCACCATTAACCAAAAACTTAACAACTTAACTTGACCAGCCACATAAATACTGTGGCAACAAGGGCAGGTCAGAGGCTAGGTATTCTGTGGTGAGTGTCTCACCTCCTGACTCCCCAAAGCCCTTCCACCATCTACAAGGCACAAGTAAGGAGTGTGATGGAATACTTTCCACTTGCCTGGATGAGTGCAGCTCCAACAACACTCAAGAAGCTCGACACCATCCAAGACAAAGCAGCCCGCTTGATTGGCATCCCATCCACCACCTTAATCATTCACTCCCTCCACCACTGGCGTGCCGTGACTGCAGTGTGTACCATCTGCAAGATGCACTGCAGCAACTCGCCAAGGCTTCTTCGGCAGCACCTCCCAAACTCACGAACTCTTCCACCTAGAAGGACAGGGGCAGCAGGTGCATGGGAACACCACCACCTCCAAGTTCCCCTCCAAGTCACACACCATCCTGACTTAGAAGTATATCACCGATCCTTCATCGTCACTGGGTCAAAATCCTGGAACTCCCTACCTAACAGTACTGTGGGAGTACCTTCACCACACAGACTGCAGCAGTTCAAGAAGGCGGCTCAACACCACCTTCTCAAGGGCAACTAGGGATGGGCAATAAATACAGGCATTACCAGCGATGCCCTGATCCCATAAATGATTTTTTTTTTTTAATTAATTATTTTTTACATTAAAGGCGCTATATCAATGCAATTTGTTGTTGTTGCCTCATTGGTGGTTAAATCCTAAATCAGAACACCAATATCTGTTAGTATCAGGAGCTTGGGAGATCTGTAAATTAATGGGAACATTAATTTAAACTTTTTTGAGGGCCATGAGTCTACATGGTATGCATCTCAGCAGCCTTGGCCAGAAGTTTCTGGGGTGATAGCGGGTGCGAGGCGGGCCGGGTGGGAAAGTTGTTATTTTTGGGAGCGGGTCAGGAACCCGCTGTCATCCTGCTCCCATGCACCTTTCACCCAAGCATGTCTGTCAGCGCAGATGCAACACGACCTGCAGAAGTGGGCGACCCAGTTTAAATTATTAGTAGCTAGTTGTCAGACCCTTAAGAGTGGTTTTAACATTACCTTTTAAATTTAAACTGGATGTCCACAGGAAACACGCTGCTCGGGAACCACGTCTGTCAACCTGAGGCGAGAGTTCAGCGGCCATTGCGCCAGCTGATTAGTTGATTGCATCAAATGTACTATAAAAGCTCCAACCTGACTGATGATCACTTTCCTTTGCAGGCAAGATTAAGAGACAAAAGGGATGATGGTGCAAGGCAAGGCACCATCATCCCTTTTATCCCTTAATCTCTCCTGCCTTCCATCCTATCACAGACCTTCCCTTTTGTTCTTTCCTCCCCTCCCCCCTCTCACTGCCCCTGTACTTGCTTAAAAACCTGTTACATCTCCAACTTTTTCCAGTTCTGACGAAGGGTCATCGACCTGAAACGTTAACTTTGTTTCTCTCTCTACAGATGCAGCCTGACCTGCTGAGTATTTCCAGCATTTTCTGTTTTTATTCCAGATATATCTAACACAGCCTCCTCTGCTGTTGTAAGGTTTGCAAATGATGGAGGGCCACCACCAGTTCTCCCCCTCTCCCTCTTATTTTGGGCTCTCTTTTCCTGCAAGGAGGGAAAGAAGAGAAAGTTGAGGGAGAGTGATTGAATGAGTGTAAGGAATGGATGGGTTAGATCTTTAGAGGGTGACTATGATAGACTGGGGTGCCAAAGCCAAGTGGCCTCTTTGTGTGTTGTTGGTTGCTGTGATTGCACTAGGATGAGGGTGAGTGTGAGGGGTGGCTAGTGAGATGGGGATGTGATCATGTAGATAGAGAGAGAAGGATGTGTGGAGGTGCAAGGTAAGTTGGTGAGAGTAAGGATGTGCAGGAGTAGGGTTGGGAAGGCAGAGTGATGGAGATGTGATGAGAGGCACAGCAGGATGAAGGTGAGTGTGGCTTTGTACTCACGTTTCCTGATCTACTGAGATCATTGAAACATTTGCAGCACTGCACCCAGGTCCTCCTGACTATATCCCTGCTGGTGGCCTCCTCTGCAATCTCCAACCAGGCTGTTTTGGTGTTGTGGGGCGGTCTCTTTAGCCCATTGGAAAGAAAGAGGACCTCCCTGCATGCTCTGACTCCCTCCGTAAACATATGGAGGGAGTCATCGGAGAGCCTGGGTGCAGCCCTGTACCTCTGTGCAGTTATTGTCAAAGTGCTTGCAGCACTCCAATGCTGTAGTGCACTGACAGCACTATGTTACATTGACATTCAAATCCAATGTGGCCATGGCCCCTTTAAAGATCCCAGCTGAAAACGTGTCATCAATGATGTCACCAGACCCGCACCATTTAATTGGGCTGGGTAACGCATAGGGTGGGCTTAATAAGCCCTATTAAGGGAAAGTCATTTTTAGCAGTGGGATGGAGCCAGCACTGGGGTTGCAACCTGTCATGGCTACCTCCGGCACCAGACCTGCCCAAGTAGGCAAAATTCCGACCAAGAATCTTGGTCGTATAACTATACTTTTTTGTTCTTTTTCCAATTTATTTCACCTCACTTCCTTTTTTATTTGCTTCTCTGTTGGACCTTTGTCTAATTCAGGAATTATATGTTTCAATTCCATAAGCCACTTTTAATCCTTCAGCACTTTCTCAGATGCCCTCGCCCTTTCCCAGAACTCTAAGGACCCTAGGCAGCATAGAAGGCTGATTGGTCATTTGGCCCACCAAAGTGCATGAGCTCTACCCAACCCTGTTAATCATGTCGAGAAAAAATCCTTCCTATGCTAATAGATGAATAAATCCGAACTCCAGAATACCCATCTAAACCTCACACCCTACATTCTACATCCTTAATTGGGTGTCTTCCTTGGCAGAGTGGCTCAGGAAATGAGTCACAGAACTGGATTATCTCTTGACATGCTCCTGAATCCTACCCCCCATTATCTTCTTGCCCCTCCAGTGCTTAGAAACAGGGCGGCAGCCATGGATGGGCCTGGGTAGGTCATGGCTCACCCATTGAGCACCTAGGCCCACCTAAATCTGAGCCTGAGTGAATGCCATGAATGCAGCAAAGCCCAGCGAACAAACAACAACAACTTGTATTTATATAGCGCCTTTAACGTAGTAAAACGTCCCAAGGCGCTGCACAGGAGTATTGTAAGACAAAAAATTTGACACCGAGCCACATAAGGATAAATTAGGGCAGGTGACCAAAAGCTTGGTCAAAGAGGTAGGTTTTAAGGAGCGTCTTAAAGGAGGAAAGAGAGGCGGAGAGGTTTAGGCAGGGAATTCCAGAGCTTAGTGCTTAGGCAACAGAAGGCATGGCCACCAATGGTTGAGCGATTATAATCAGGGATGCTCAAGAGGGCAGAATTAGAGGAGCTCAGATATCTTGGGGGGTTGTGGGGCTGAAGGAGATTACAGAGATAGGGAGGGGCGAGGTCATGGAGGGATTTGAAAACAAGGATGAGAATTTTGAAATCGAGGTGCTGCTTGAAATTGAGTCGGAGCCAATGTAGGTCAGCGAGCACAGGGGAGATGGGTGAATGGGACTTGGTGCGAGTTACGACACGGGCAGCCGAGTTTTGGATGACCTCAAGTTTATGTAGGGTGGAATGTGGGAGGCCAGCCAGGAGTGTGTTGGAATAGTCAAGTCTAGAGGTAACAAAGGCATGGATGAGGGTTTCAGCAGCGGACGAGCTGAGGCAAGGGCGGAGACGGGCGATGTTACGGCAGAACGCCAGAAAGGAGGGCGGATTGATGGTAAAAGACAAGTAAGGTGAGCAGACACGGGGCGAACCTTCAAATGTGGCACCCTGTGTGTCAACATTAGGTCCATTGGGATTGGGATGGAGTAGCATTTAAAACCCAGGGCGAGTTGAATTATTTGCACAATACAATACACATGATTTGCTGTGGCGTCGGACCTTTGGCCATTGCCCATCCACCACAGGTTGCTGCTCCATTCAAATTCCCATCCTCAATCACACCACTGGTTGGAAAGTGGCTTCAAGAAGAGCTGCAGCTCCCTCGTCAACAGAGTCCTCCTACTCCTTCTCCCATGAGGCCTGGAGCTCACAGCAACTTTGAACCCAGAGACAAAAAAAAATTAGGATTAGTTGACATTGGGCAAATATTTCCATTTACAACTGAGAAAGCGGCGCCATTCCAAGGCAATGCTCCCCTCACATAGCTCGTCCTCATAACTCAAAACCCAAGAGTGGCGAGGAAGGGGGTGGAATAACAACAAAAAATGCTGGAAATACTCAGCAGGCCAGGCAGCATCCGTGGAGAGAGAAACTGGCCTGCTGAGTATTTCCAGCATTTTCTGTTATTTCAGATTTCCAGCATCCGCAGTATTTTGCTATTATATGAGGAAGGGAGTGGAGTGGATTGAGATACAGCACAGACCAGTGAATGGGGTCGGTGGAGGTGGCTTTGTGTCGCGATACATCAATCTGACTGCTGACTTAGATCATCTACCGCTGAATAATACTAAACTGGCTCAATGTGTTGGGTGGGTCAAGAAAAATGTTTTAAATCATTGAGGATAAAGCGTGGGGAGGCTTTGGGAATTGATTGGTCTCCGGCTCGCGGGTTGTGTGAAATTCTGCCCATCTTTGTTCCTCCGCCTGTCCTGCTCCTTTAAGACGAGACTGGTGTTGTACAGGAACCTGCTGCAATCCTCGCCAATGGGCTTGAGCTCTGCACTCAGCGCCGCTCTCCTTTCTATCACAAGGCGCCTTCTCGTCCTGTGCGGGTAAAAATAGCCCCCATTTCAGAAAGAGAGAGAGAAAAAAAAAAGGGCTGGCTGGCTGGATCCGTGAGAGTGCCGAAAGTAGGTTGATCCCACCAGGATTCAGCCCCCTCGTCAACCTGTCGTCATTGGGAATCCGGTTATCTTCGTCCGCAGCCGCGATCTCTCAGTCTGCGAGGACTCGGGTTACTCGGGGAGACCTGAGTAGAGAGACAGAGACAGAGACAGAGGGGGGAGCCTGAGCCCCAATCCTCACCCGAGCCAGGGACAGGCAGCATCGCATCAAACACAGCCCCGCTCACTGCCTGGCCCCGGGCGGCGCTCCTGCCGCTGAAATGCCAGCTCTCTTGTTGCTGCTGACCGTCCTGTGCGGAGCCAGTGCCACCCCGCCGAGTCCCTGTGGCAGCCAGCCCTGCCTCAACAATGGCACTTGTTTAACTTTGCAAGGACAGCCGGCGTCCTACAACTGCACCTGCAGCCCGGGATTCGCGGGGCAGCACTGCCAGGTAAGAGTGCCAGGCATGCCTCGGCTTTATTTTTTATTATAGTTGGTGGGTGGGTGGGGGGAGAAGGTGCAGAGAATCGAGATAACGGAGCGGGCTGGCGGCTCCTGGCTTGGGGAGGGTTGCCCCTTTGTCCCCCCCCCCCCTTTTGGCCCGGTTCTAATGTGCGCCAGGCTGAAAATTGGATCGTTAAGAATCGAACATCGTTTCCGAGGCAACTGAACGGCTCTCGGCGTTGTCCGGAGCGATTCGGTCCTGCCTCGTCCTCCGATTGCAGGGAAATCACATTTATTTGGAGCGGCATTGACTGGTCCAGTGAATGGTTATTCTGGAGATGCAATCCCCAAATGAAGGAGCGGTGTGTGTCTGTTGTCTCCCCGAGCCTCCGGTCCCTGTCGGTGACACACCAGGAAGGTGACATTGAACTGGCTTCATATAAACTGGCACCAAACCACCAAGGTCGGTTATTTGGGCAAAACCAGAGGTGCCAGCGGAAATCCGAGTGTTTGGAGGGTAGTTTGGGGGCTCTGCGTGGTCCGATCTTCTAGTAAGCTCCACACCGAACGGCCAGCCTCCCCCCCCCCCTCCCTCGCCCCTCAACCAGCCTTCAAATATATATAAAAATGTAAATGCTATTTAAGAATGAGACTGTGGGAAAGGTCGGCGGTTCCTGTGCTGCACCGTGCGGGGACTCTTCATTCCCAACACTGCTCTCAAACACTGTTAGTTTCTGTGTGAAACTTTGCTGTTGATGGAATCAGAAGAACAAGGTGATTCAAGGACACGGGTTCTGGTGGCTCGCTATCCAACCCCGTGCATCGTTTTGAACAGTGCTGAGTTTGATTTGCCTGCATTTTTTGGGGAGGTCTGATTTCCTTCCCTGTATTTTAAGGAAGACAAAACAGGTGTTTACAGAGCGCCTCATGGCGTTTCTCAGGACTTCGCAAAGCCCTTAACACCCAATTCATGAATTACAGCGGAGTTAGCCGTCCTCCCCGCCGGTGCTTTATTGACTGTGCTGACTTGTTAAGGGAGACAAGCAACTAACCAAATACAAACTCTCTCCTCCGCTGTTTGATAGTGCGGCGTCAACACCGCGTCCCTGAAGGACAAGGTGGGCGGAATGTTCACTGATAATCTCTGCTGGGAGTCTTTCAGCACTGCCTCCCAAACTCACCCTAATCAGGTCACGAAGAGCTTGTAGATACATTTCCGCCCAATTCTTTAGACTTTCAGTATTAACTACAATGAAACCCGTGTTTGGGAACAGCAGGATTTAAAAAGCGCAAGAAACGACCATTGCCGATGAGGGGAATGTAATCGAACTACTGCGCGTTAAACCCCCAGATTCCCAAACCAAGCTCATACCACCATTGATGTAATGAGGTCCAATGGGAAAGTTCCCAGTGGTTTGTGGTGCACAATGAGAGTGAGAGACCCCCAGCCGCACCTAGTGTTTCCATCAGTTTGTTACCTATTCCGCCGTAAAACATTCTCACACATATGTTACTGCATCAACTTGAAGGATAATTCGCCTCCTGATGTGGTCTATGGACTCCCAACCCCCCCCCCCCCAAAGAATTAGATTAAGTCCCATTGCAGCAGGATGCAGAAATGTATAAGATTAATTATTGGGCAAGTTGATGATAGAAAGAATTAGGATCTTGTAAGATGAAGGAATCAAGAGTATAACAAATATGATTGACCTTTCAATAGTGCTGTTCCTCATCGGGTACATTGGGTATACTGAATATCCTGATCGTTTCCTGTTAGGGACTAGAATGTGCTCAACAAGCACGTTGGAGCAAGAGATCAGTTGCTCAATAAAGCATGGTAGCTTCAGCAATTATCTCGAATCCAGATGTTTTGAGGACACTGGGTACAAAAATGAATTTCTTCCAGACATTTGGTGCGTCGGTGCCGTTGTCTTTCCAGTGAAAGGTCGTGCGGTCCCCAAGTTAATGAGACTTGCCGAATATTTGATTGTTTTTGTAGAGAGATGAGGGTCTGATGATGCAGGCAGTGGTTGCTGACTGTTGCTTTAATTCCCCAACATCTGGCGCATGCATGAATCGAGAAAACCTAATGACTACCTGCCGCAGACAACCACTGCCAGCTCGCACGGTGACCAGTTTTCTGGATTTTTCATTAACAGTTGAGCATCACCAATCACTTTTTGATGCGTTTTAATGGCTTGTCAATTAACTAATATTAGCGAGATATCTTGCAAGATACTGTTTTATGGTCGATGCAGGTTTTAATTGCAAGGCTCATTGCATCTGTTCTTGCAAATTAATTATATTTTATCACTGTTTTTCTTATTTTTTTTCTCACTAATTTTCTCTCCTCTCCACGATTCCTTGTTGCTGTACAGAGCTTTGACAGTGAGTGTCGGCAGGCTATTTAAGAGCCTTGGGACGTTTTACTATGTTGAAGGGGCTATATAAATGCAAGTTGTTGTTGAATGCGGGAATTGGGAGTGCATTGCCACCAAGCCCAGTCTAGTCCTGACTCAATGCCCACACACACATGTTTGCAGCCGGATAGTGATCAGGAGCAGGAATCCTGTCCATTCTCTTCCCTCTTGCCTGACCCAAGGCGCTGAAGCCAATTGTAAAGACTCTGGCGTCACTCGAGTGAGGTCTGTTCATTCAGCCCTGCCCAATGGGTGAACCCTGGGATCTTTACGCTGTGTGTGGATAAACCCAGTGACCCATTGGTGCAGTCCATCATAATATTCATTGGGAAAACAACACAAAAGCAAACATTATGAATATTCGTGCTGTTGTAATCCCCGTTGTTGCATAATCTTCCAGCATCCAGCAACGAGCGAAGATTTCCTCTGTGAATGTATTGAAATTGTAAGCCTGTTTATAAAGAACACATTTATGATTTTGCCACATATTGCCCAAGCTGAATTTCCTCCCCCTCGGGCTGTTCCAATGCAGTTTTTGCAGTAGGCACTTCCACAAACTGAACTTGCTTGATAATTCCTGAATCCCCTTTTACTTTCATCTCAGGATTTGTGATAAAACACCGAATCATTGAGTGAATCTCTACTCGGTTACTAAATGGACCAGCACTTGTATAAAGTGACAGAATTTTAGTTCAACTTCAAACTTTATCACTAATCTTTATTATTGTAATACAGGGCTTGGGAAATGTTTTGCAATGTAATGGACTTCTTTGTTTGGGGCGAACGAGAATTGATATTGTTTAGTGAAAATGAAGGTGCATTGCAATATAGTCTAAATTGCAGCTTCATGCCTAAATATAGAGTAGCATTCTGCACCAGGATAGGTTTATTTCTTCTGCCGAGGTAGGGATCGCAGCTTATTTATTTTCACAGCGTTAAAATGTGATCTGATTATAATGTCGCTTTAACGATTGACAGCAGTGCAAACTACAAAGGGCTCGGGGATAAAGCAATTAAACACTTGTACCGCTTTTAATATTGTTCTTTGGCCGCCTGTGACCTGAATCCCCCATGATATATCATGCTATGATGTCATCCTATGATGTCATGCTATGATGTCGTCATATCTTTGTGCCGTGACATCACTATCTGATGACATCATGGCGCCACTACGTCGCGCATGTGCAGAGGCCAATTTGTCTTGCCACTCTGCGGGTGCAGTTCACCTGTGCCGTAGTTACTGTGAGAAAATTTTACAGTTCTCCCTAGACCAAACCTATAACATAAAAGGTCCTTAAAGTGTAATAAAAATGGACACATTTGAAAATGATTAGAGAGGAAAAGCTACAAAAGGGGAAACAAAGACACAATTTGAATGCAGGAATGGGAGGAGAGAATTAGTTAAAAGGTGATGCAATGTGGAATTCCATGTAATTTGCATTGGAATGGGGAGACGTGGGTTCTTGTATGTGGACAGCAGTGGCTCAGTGGGTAGCACCCTCACCTCTGAGTCAGAAGGTTGTGGGTTCATAGTCCCATTCCAGGGACTTGAACACAAAAATCTAGGCTGACACTCCAGTGCAGTGCTGAGGGAGTGCTGCACTGTCGGAGGTGCCGTCTTTCAGATGAGATGCAAAACCAAGGTTCCGTCTACTCTCTCAGGTGGATGCAATAGATCCCATGGCACTATTCGAAGAAGAGCAGAGGAGTTATCCCCAGTGTCCTGGCCAATATTTATTGCCTCAATCAACATCACTAAAAACAGATTATCTAGTCATTATCACATTGCTGTTTGTGGGAGCTTGCTTTGTGCAAATTGGCTGCCACGTTTCCTACATTACAACAGTGACTACACTCCAAAAAGTACTTCATTGGCTGTAAAGCGCTTTGGGGTGTCCGGTGGTCATGAAAGGCGCTATATAAATGCAAGTCTTTCTTGATATGATTTCCCCCATGTGGTAAGGTCCTTAAGAACATAAGAACGTAAGAATTAGGAGCAGGAGAAGGCCATACAGCCCTCGAGCCTGCTCCGCCATTCAATAAGATAATGGCTGATCTTCGACCTCAACTCCACTTTCCCGCCCGCTCTCCTTAGTATAATTGTGCTATTGTGAGAAGGCACAGGTTAGAAGATAGGCTGGGAAGGAAGCTCAGAGGGAGAGCCACTCTTTTCACTTTAAAGAACCAAATATTGTGTGCTGCTGGAAGAGATCCGTGAGTAGCTCTCCAATCCTTTCCCTCAGGAAAGGTGCCTGATGCAGGGAGACTATAGGAACATTATAGAGGACTACTGGGTGCAAGTTGCCTTCCTCCCCCTGGCCAGGGAGTCAGAATGAAGTAAGGTTTTGATATCACTTCATAGAATTAAGACTTTTTGTCTAATCTCTAACAACAACGGTTCAGTTATCCCAGCTGGAACAGTATGAATAATTGAACTCTGCATTAACTCTCTGGGCCAAATACTTGTATGGCTGCATTCAGTACCATGGTTAATGTCTATAGTACCCTAACATTTAATTTTGTAATCCCCTGGGTTCTGGTGAACTATCCTTATTATAAATCAACCATTATGAATATTTAATCATCTCTTTGTTTCCACGGTACTGAATGCTTGGCATTAAGCAAATACCATAAAAAAATATATTAGTATGGTAAATCTGCTCTAATATTTACTAATTACTCCAATATTTACTAATTACTCCAATATAATCACATATAAAAATCAAATCATGCTTACAATCTAATGCTCAGTGACATTTGAGACTAATTACGTTGCCTTCTGCTATCCCCCCTCTCCCTGCCCCTGCACTTGCTTAAAAATCTGTTACATCTCTAACTTTTTCCAGTCCTGACGAAGGGTCATCGACCTGGAACGTTAACTCTGTTTCTCACTCTACAGATGCTGCCTGACCTGCTGAGTATTTCCAGCATTTTTTTGTTGTTTTTATTTCAGATTTCCAGCATCCGCAGTGTTTAGCTTTTGTATTAGAGGTACTCTTACTATCTAAGTGTTTGGACACCTTGGACCTGAGAAAGACAAACTGGGATATTTTCTTAACAACGAGACAATAGGTGTTTTGGAGGAGCAAAGGGAACTAGGTGTCACGTACACACATCAGTAAAAGCTAGCACGCAGGTACAAAGAACAATCAAAAAGGCTAATGGAATGTTGCCCTTTATCTCGGATGTCTCGGAGCGGCTGCAGGGCATTCTGGAGGGGAGGGTGAACAGCCAGTTGTCATGGTGCATATAGGTACCAACGATATAGGAAAAAAATGGGATGAGGTCCTAAAAGCTGAATATAGGGAGTTAGGAGGTAAATTAAAAAATAGGACATCAAAGGTAGTAACCTCAGGGTTGCTACCAGTACCACGTGCTAGTCAGAGTAGAAATAGAAGGATATTTCAGATGAATACGTGGCTAGAAGAATGGTGCAAGGGGGAGGGATTCAAATTCCTGGGACATTGGAACCGGTTCTGGGGGAGGTGGGACCAGTACAAACTGGACGGTTTGCACCTGGGCAGGACCGGGACCGATGTCCTAGAGGGAGTGTTTGCTAGTGCTGTTGGGGAGGGTTTAAACTAAAATGGCAGGGGGTTGGGAACCTGTGCAGGGAGACAGAGGTAAGGGAAGCAAGGATAGAAGCAAAAGACAGGAAGGAGAAAAGCAAAAGTGGAAGTCAGAGAAATCAAGGGTGTAAATCAAACATGGCCGCAGTAAACAATAATTCTAAAAGGTCTAAGTGTGTTAAAAAAACAAGCCTGAAGGCTTTGGGCTAGATTTTCAGTTGCTTGCGCCAGCAGTTAGCGCCTTAAGAGAAGTGATTTCCGGGCGCTATGCGTGTAGCGCCCGGGCGCAGCGCAGTTTGCGCCCCGCCCCAAATTAAGTTGCCCGTTAGCGCCGGCGCAAAGTTTAGCGCCCGCCCGGATGCGCGCGCAGAAAATGACGTCACATCCTCGTGCAACGCCCTTTGGCCGCCCCGATTGCAAACTTCAGTCGGACCGCCCCATTGTGCGGCGGGCGGCCGGAGCGTTTGGAAAAAGGAACGCAACACAACCAGCGCGGGCCCCGGGGGGCGCTAATTAAAGGGAACGTCCTCTCCAGTATAAAGGCCATCCTTTTTTCAGAAAACAGTCTTGTGCAACGCATTTCTGGAGACACAACAAGGAGGATAGCTAACTGGTTTCAAGCAGCAAGAGCCAGGTATTTTTGGACTCAGGCAACAGCGCTGCAAGTGGCCATTTGGAAATTAGAGTGTTTGCCAGGATTTGATGGGGGTTGCATGGGGTGCCAACGCGGAGCTGCAGCTCCATGTCCGTAGGGCTCGCAGACGCATTGTGAGAGGGGCAGCCCTGGCTAGAGGCAGAGGGGGCTACAGGCGTCGGCCACGTAGGCCTTACCCAGTCAGGCTATACCGCCAGCAGCGCTCCTACCTAAACATGAGTGCCGCGCGATGTGTTAAAAGGCTCCGATTCCGAAAGGGGGTGATTGCAGAGATCTGCCACCTGCTTCGCCGAGATCTGCGGCCAAAGCTCAGGTGCAGGACGTCTCTGTCGGTGGAAGTGAAGGTGACAGTGGCATTGAACTTCTATGCCACCGGCTCCTTCCAATACGCTGCTGGGGACATAGCAAACATCTCCCAGTACGGCGCGCATCGCTGCATCCGCCAGGTGACCGAAGCACTGTTCAGAAGGAGAAGCCAATTCATCTCCTTCCCCATGGCCCTGGAGAGCCAGCATCAGCGCGCATTGGGATTTTCCAGACTCGGGGAATTCCCCTTGGTGCAGGGCGCCATTGACTGTACGCATGTGGCTTTGCGGGCCCCTCTGGAGCATGGCGAGCAGTATCGCAACAGGAAGGGCTACCATTCTCTGAATGTGCAGCTGGTCTGTGACCACAAGCAGCGCATCATGGCAGTCAATGCCAGCTTCCCAGGCAGCAGCCACGATGCCTTTATCCTGCGGCAGAGTACTGTGCATGACATGTTCCAGGCACAGCCTCCCCCAAGAGGATGGCTACTCGGGGACAAAGGCTATCCTTTGTGCACCTGGCTCATGACCCCGCTCCGCGCGCCCAGGACCGCTGCTGAAGAGGCCTACAACGAGAGCCATCAAACCACCCGCAACATCATCGAGCTAACTATTGGGGTCCTCAAGCAGCGGTTCCGCTGCCTTGATCGCTCCGGAGGAGCTCTCCAGTATTCGCCGGACCGGGTCTCCCAATTTGTGGTGGTTTGCTGCATGCTACACAACCTGGCTATCCGCAGGACTCAGGCACTGCCACCTGACGTTGGACCAGCACCTCAGGAGGAGGAGCAGGAGGAGCATGAGGAGGAGGAGGAGGAGGAGGAGGAGGAGCAGGAGTACGTTCCCAGGAGGGAGCGACCAGGGCCAAGGGCCGCACGACGCCACCTTATTACACGGTACTTCTAAGCCCCCTGTCAGGGAATGGCCAGGGGCCATGAGGGAAGATGAATGCAGCCGCTCCGCAAGCCCTCAGCCGGCGAAGCCAACAAACACTAAGAAGAACAACCATGGAGACTGCATGAATAAAGATAATTTTTTATTACACAAAAATGAAAAGCCCTTCCCACATGAATCCCCAAAAACAATAAACGGGCCCCACAAAAAGCCCAACAAACGACTCACTCCCACAAACTGGGGAGGAGCCACTCCACCTTTATTGAAACCGGGCCTCAACGTCGGCCTAACGCAAAAAAAAAGCCCTCCAAAAGCACAACCATGGGCAAAATAAAGATGGCCACCGCCATATTAAAGGAAAGCTGGCCACACCCTCTACTGAGTGGCCCGCGAGGGCGAGACCTTGGCCAGCATTTTGCCTCCCCTGCCCTGCCTGCTGCTCCTTCGCAAGCTCTGCCCAGTGGCTGCTGCGAGGCTGGGGGAAGGCGCCTGAGGCTCAGATGCCCTTCTGCCAGATGCCGCTGGGGGGCGGCCTACACGGCGTTTGGGCCTCGAGGGGCCGTCTCCTGAGTGGCGCACCTGAGCCTGGCCACCATCAGCTGCAGCCGCTTGCCCTTGACGCCCCAGAGGGGGAATGGCGGCGACGGATGGCGCAATGTGGGCCAGCTGGCGTCTGGGATGCGCTGGCTGGTGCTGTGGCGCGGTGGCACTCGGCCGGGCCCGCACTGCAGGATCCGCAGCAATCAGCCGACGGCCGGCTTGCTGGGATGGTCCAGCGCGGCGCCTGCCCTGGCGATGCCTGCCTGAGACAGCGCGTGTGGCAGCAGTGAGTGGCCCTGTGGTCCTGGTGTGCGCGCGCATCACATCCGCCAGGGTCTTGACGGCATCAGTTAGCATGCGGCCAGTCGCGGCAGTTGCTGCCCCGAACTCGCGCACACTGGTCGCCAGCGACTCGATGGCCTCAGGCATGCGCCCCACCACGCTCATGAGCTCCGTGTGGCGCCGGTCCGAGTCGTCGGCCATCTGATCGAGCTTCCGCACCTCCTCCGAAGTGAAGGTGTCCGGACTGGAGTCGCGACTCTCCCGCTGGGGAGGAGGGGGCCGAACTAGGGGACCCTTGCCGCGTTGGTGACGGCGAGTGTGCCGAGCAGCAGCACTCCCCTCTGATCCTTCCCCCCTTTGGGGGGAAGGCCGCGGGCCACGCGCACGGCTGCTGGGTGGCTGGACGCCACTGGTCCCAGAAGCTGCATTGCCCTGCGACAGTTCCTCCAGGCACTCGTCCAGTGAGGAGGTGTCAAGCATTTCCTCCTCTCCTGCGGGACGTGACTGTTCCCCCGAAGGTCCGGCTTGCTCCTCCTCCTCCTCCTGGTTGGAGGTGCTGTCACTGGCAGCCTCAGGGTCCTGGTCGTCACCAGCTGAAAGCAGGAATGCACAAGAGTAGCTTCAGAGTGAGGAGACGGCGTCAGCGAGGGAGTTAGGACTGGTGGGATTCAGCGCATTGGTGGGACAGTGGCAAAGGAGGTAGCTCGGATGGGCCAGTGCGACGCGAGAGGGCCAAAAGGCGAGGTCCTTACCATTGCCGGGCAGTGGAGGGTCGGATACACCGCACGCTGTGGGGACAATCACACGGGCTCCCATGAGCACACACACGCGCTCCTCCAGCCGAGTGAGCTTCTGCAGCTTGGCGCGGCCACCCCTGGCACGGGCCTGGCGATTAAACGCTACTTTAGCCTGCAAGAGAATGGACGGGCTGTAAGTGCGCAGTGAAGCCCTGATGTAGTGTGCACTGCCTCCCATGGTGGAATAGCTTGGACAGAGTGAAGCCCTGATGTAGTGTGCACTGCCTCCCATGGTGGAATAGCTTGGACAGAGTGAAGCCCTGATGTACTGTCCACTGCCTCCCATGGTGGAATAGCTTGGACAGAGTGAAGCCCTGATGTACTGTCCACTGCCTCCCATGGTGGAATAGCTTGGCCAAAGTGTAGAGTGCCGAATGGCCATTTGATGCTCATGACTGTCCCAATGCTGCTGGCTGAGGGCTGGCCAAAAGGACTTTCAGGTCCCTTTGCCCATCATGTCAGGTGTACATGCAAGAATGAGGAGGAGACTGGAAAGGCTACTCACCCTCACAATCCTGGTCAGATCGTTGTATTTCTTACGGCATTGTTTGTGGGTCCTGGGGGCCTCGCCGGTGAACGTCACCCTCTGGGCGATCTGCTTCCAGGCTTTGGTGTAGTCGTGGTGGGTTGGATTCCTCCCACTCTCTGGAAACAAGATCTTGCGCCTCACCTCCAGAGCTGTGACCATTATGTCCAGATCACCCTCTGAGAAGCGCAGGGCACGCTGACGGGCCTTCTCTGGCGTTGCCATGACTCCCTGGGGCTGAGCAGTAGTGTTGAGGCCTCTTTGCAAGGCTGCAGTGTGCAGGGCGTGGCAGCAGACCAATTCGTCCCTTCCCCCTTTAAGAGCTGGTCGGCACCACGGGGTCTGCTGTCAGTGCAAAAATGACCGCACCCGTGCTGCGCCCCGCCTGGGCGCTATCCCTCTGGACCGCCGGCTTAGCGCCTAAAGAGAGTAGTGGAACGCCTCTTTTAGCGCTCCACCAACCTCTTAGGGCGAAGCCACTGAATTCCCGGCAACGGGGCGCTACTTTGGGGCGGGCGCTAACTTCGGGCGGGCGCTAAAGCTAGCGCCCCAAAACTGCCTATACTGAAAATCTAGCCCTTTGTGTCTTAATGCGAGGAGCATTTGTAATAAGGTGGATGAATTAGCTGCGCAAATAGATGTAAACGGATATGATGTAATTGGAATTACGGAGACATAGCTCCAGGGTGACCAAGGCTGGGAATTCAACATCCAGGGGTATTCAATATTCAGGAAGGACAGGCAAAAAGGAAAAGGTGGTGGGGTAGCATTGCTGGTTAAAGAGGAGATTAACACAATAGTAAGGAAGGATATTAGCTCTGATGATGTGGAATCTGTATGGGTAGAGCTAAGAAACACCAAGGGGCAGAAAACGTTAGTGGGAGTTGTATACAGACCCCCAAACAGTAATGCTGAGGTTGGGGATGGCATTAAACGGGAAATTAGAGATGTGAGCAATAAGGGCACAGCAGTTATCATGGGTGACTTTAATCAACATATAGATTGGTCTAACCAAATTAGTAACAATACTGTGGAAGAGGAATTCCTAGAGTGTATACAGGATGGTTTCCCGGACCAATATATCGAGGAACCAACTAGAGATCAGACCATCTTAGACCGGGTATTATGCAATGAGAAAGGATTAATTAGCAATCTTGTTGTGCGAGGCCCCTTGGGAAGGAGCGATCATAATATGATAGAATTCTTCATTAAGATGGAAAGTGAAGTAGTTGATTCAGAGACTTGGATACTGAATTTAAATAAAGGAAACTACAATGGTATGAGGCGCGAGTTGGCTAGGATGGATTGGGGAATGTTACTTAAATGGTTGACAGTGATAGGCAATGGCAAACATTTAAAGATTGCATGGATGAACTACAGAATTTGTTCATCCCTGTTTGGCATAAAAATAAAACAAAAAAGGTGACTCAACATTGGCTAACAAGGGAAATTAGGGATAGCATAAGATCCAAGGAGAGGACATATAAATTGGCCAGAAAAAGCAGCAAACCTGAGGATTGGGAGCAGTTTAGGATTCAGCAAATCAGGACAAAGGGATTAATTAAGAGAGGGAAAATAGAGTATGAGAGTAAGATTGCAGGGAACATAAAAACTGATTGTAAAAGCTTCTATAGATATGTGAAGAGAAAAAGATTGGTAAAGTGAAGCGTAGATCCCTTGCAGTCAGAATCAGGGGAATTTATAATGGGGAACAAAGACATGGAAGACCAATTAAATACATACTTTGGTTCTGTCTTCACAAAGGAGGACACAAATAAACTCCCAGAGATGTCGGGAACATAGGGTCTAATGAGAGGGAGGAACTGAATGAAATCAGCATTTGTAGGGAAATGGTGGGGAAATGGACAGGATTGAAGGCGATAAATCCCCAGGGCCTGATAATCTACATCCTGGGGTACTTAAGGAAGTGGCCCTAGAAATAGTAGATGCATTGCTGGTCATCTTCCAAAATTCTATAGACTCTGGAACAGTTCCCATGGATTGGAGGGTAGCTAATGTAACCCCACTATTTAAAAAAGGTGGTAGAGAAAAAACGGGGAATTATAGACTGGTAACCTTGACATCGGTAATGGGGAAAATGCTAGAGTCCATTATAAAAGATGTAATAGCAGAGCACTTGGAAAACAGTGACAGGATTGGACAAAGTCAACATGGATTTACAAAAGGTAAATCATGCTTGACTAATCTATTGGAATTTTTTGAGGATGTAACTGGTAGACTAGATAAGAGAGAACCAGTGGATGTGATGTATTTGGATTTTCAGAAGGCTTTCGATAAGGTCCCGCATAAGAGACTAGCGTGCAAAGTTAAGGCACATGGGATTGGGGGTAAGGTACTGACTTGGATAGAAAACTGGTTGGCAGACAGGAAGCAAAGAGTTGGAATAAATGGGTCTTTTTCCGAGTGGAAGGCAGTGACTAGTGGGGTACCGCAGGGATCAGTGCTAGGGCCCCAGTTATTCACAATATATATTAATGATCTAGATGAGGGAACTAGATGTAATATCTCCAAGTTTGCAGATGACACAAAGCTGGGTGGGCATGTGTGCTGTGAGGAGGATGCAGAGAAACTCCAGTACGATTTGGACAGGTTGGGCGATTGAGCAGATGCACGGCTGATGCAGTATAATGTGGATAAATGCGAGGTTATCCACTTTGGTGGCAAAAACAGGAAGGCAGATTATTATCTGAACGGCAATAGATTGGAAAAAGGGGAAGTGCAAGGAGACCTGAGTATCCTTGTGCACCAGTCGCTGAAGGTAAGCATGCAGGTGCAGCAGGCGGTTAAGAAGGCAAATGGTATGCTGGCCTTCATAGCGAGAGGTTTCGAGTACAGGAGCAAGGATGTCTTGCTGCAGTTGTACAGGGCCTTGGTGAGACCACACCTTGAATATTGTGTGCAGTTTTGGTCACCTTATCTGAGGAAGGATGTTCTTGCCACAGAGGGAGTGGAAGCGTAGATACACCAGACTGATACCTGGGATGGCAGGAATGACGTATGAAGAGAGATTTGGTCGATTAGGCTTATATTCACTAGAGCTTAGAAGAATGAGAGGGGATCTCATTGAAACTTATAAAATTCTAACAGGACTAGACAGACTAGATGCAGGAAGGATGTTCCCGATGGCGGGGTAGTCCAGGACCAGGGGTCACAGTCTAAAGATGTGGTAAGCCATTTAGGACTGAGATGAGGAGGAATTTCTTCACCCAGAGAGTGGTGAACCTGTGGAATTCTCTACCACAGAAGACAGTTGAGGCCAATTCATTAAATATATTCAAGAAGGAATTAGATATATTTCTTAAGGTTAAGGGGATCTAGGGACATGGGGAGAAAGCAGGGACAGGGTACTGAATTTGGATGATCAGCCATGATCGCATTGAATGGTGGAGCAGGCTCGAGGGGCCGAATGGCCTACTCCTGCTTCTATCTTCTATGTTTCTATGTTTCTATCTCCAGTGAGTTGGAATTCCAAAGTTATGCTTCAGTTATACAAAGTCTTGGTCAGACCCCATTCAGAGCACTGCATTCAGTTTTGGTCACCAAACCTCAGGAAAGATATATTGGCCTTGGCGAGGGTGCAGTGCAAATTCACCAGGATGCTACCCGGGCTTAAATGGTTTAATTATAAGGACAGGTTGCATAAGCATTTTTTTTATTCCCTTCAGTTTAGAAGGTTGACGGGTGATCTAATCGAGGTATTTAACATGATTAAGGGATTCGATAGGGTAGATACAGAGAAGCTATTTCCTCTGGTGGGAGAATCCAGAACAAGGGCATATTCTTAAAATTAGAAATAAAAACAGAAAATACTCAGCAGGTCAGGCAGCATCTGTGGAGAGAGAAACAGAGTTAACGGCCCCGATTTTCCTGGAGCCGTCAGGCGGGGTTTCAGACATGTGGGGGGGGGGGGAGAAAATCCCGATTTTGGGGGTCCCGACACCATCCGCCCAAAACCCGCCTCCACGTAAGTTTCAGGGGAGGCGGGTACCCGCCCCGCACTGGGACCCGCCGACCCGAGGCGGGAAGGGATTAGTGCCAATTAACTGCCTGTTAACAGGTAGTTAACAGGCAGTTTTTAGCCTAATCCCTATTTTGAGGGGTGTCGTGTGGGTTTCCCAACGGCTCCAAACCACGCCAGGTTAGAGCAGGCGGGGAGTCGGGTTGAAGGACTTGGAAGGGTCGTGATGTCGGTGTTCAGGTGAGTGATGGGTGCATGAGTGCAAAGGTAAGTGTGTTTGGTGTGTCTAAAGTGTGTAAAGATGTTTAAATTACCTGTACTTACCTTAACAGCCTTTCCTCCTCTAGGTTTCGGGAGTCCATCACTCAGCGAGCACTGAAAGCAAAATGGCTGCGATATGTCAAAAGTAACAGCCTTCAGCTTTCATTGCCGGTGAGACTTCTAACTGAGTCTGTGTAGAACGACTCAGGTTAGAAGTCAGACTGTCAGTGTTTGACAGCTTCAAACAGCTGTGAAACACTGATATTTCATCTGTCAAGAACTCTTGACAGATGAAATTTCAGTCTGTGACGTCACCTGTTGCCGGGTGGCCCTTAATTGGCCTGCTGAGCCCGCTGGGCGGGCTCAACAAGGTCAATCAAGGGAAAATTGCGCGGATTGGCCGAACATCGATGTAGGCGGGACTAAAACCCGAAAGTTGTAGTCCCGCCTCCTTCCCGACAGCTTTATGAAAATCTACCCCAACATTTCAGGTCGATGACCTTTCGTCAGAACTGCTGATGAAAGATTTCCATTTATTTGCTATTTCCAGCACTTTCTATTTTATTTCAGATTTCCAGCATCTGCAGTATCTTGCTTTTGTATCTCAAAATTAGAAATAGGACATTTAGGAGTGAAATCAGGAAGGACTTTTTACATAAAGGAAGGCAAATGCTTCATATCTGAACATTGTGATACATATCTGGAAAAAGATCGAAAACCATGCAAGTGTTAGAGATAAAAGTAGCAACTCTGACACAAAGTAATCCACTCACCACATCCAGGGCAAGTACCTCACTCGCTCGAAGTCATATGATCAGCTATCAGTAGACCATTTTGTGTATCCACCATTGCAAAGCTGTTCAGTGCGTGTGTACCTAGCCGTTACTTTTCTCTAGAGTCAGGGAACATATAACCACGAGAGCTGGGGTCAACAGGGAAATTATATTTAAAAAGTGGTACACCATCTGCCGCTCCCCCAAAAGACTGTGGATGCTGGGACAATCAAAATTTTCAATAAGTTTTTGTTAGGTAAAGGTGGGTAAATGGAGTTGAGGTACTGATCAGCCATGATCACACTGAATGGTGGAACAGGCCCGAGGGGCTGAATGGCCTCCTCTTGTTCCTATGAAACCTACTGTGTCTGGACTGGCTGGCTACGCCTGATTTACTCAACACTCCAATCACTTTTAAAGAAGTAGTCCTTAATAATAATAATAGACTTACAGAAATTAATGTCACTATTAAAGAAGGATTCTTGTATAGCTGGGCTTTCTGATATTAACATTGCACTTAAAAGAATTTGGAGGGAAAAGTTCAGCATAATTCAATCATTTAATGCATATAGTAGCGGCTGCTACATTTCTGACAGAATTGTTTATAAAAATTGTCAAACTACTCAGCTTATGCCACCATTTTAATTACAGTGACATGTGAACAGTAGCTCGCCACACTGCTGCGCTGTACATCTGAAAAGACTCCCAAAATGGTGGATTCATATATTAGAGGTGTTTTATTCTAACAACGTTCTTCAATTCATTTCGTTTTTATTTTAAAAGGAAAGATCAGGGATGACTGGCAGCTCATAAGTCACATGCGGTTATTCAGGATTCGAAACACAGCTCTTTTCACGCCTCTGTAATTGGTCACAAACATCCCCCAAAATCAATTTTACTCAGAAATGATAACATTTGCTGTCAATAAAAAGTGTTGAAATACCATCTACACTCTGATTACTTAAACTTGTACGTGCTGAGATCATGTATGTTGTTTTAATAAAATGGCTGCAACTGTAAGCTAAAGTAAATATGAAAATGAAGTTACTAAAATACAAATATGATAATAAGCATAGAACTTTCAATGACGAATGGAAAAACATTTCTACATAGAGGAAAAGGGAAAGATGGTATTGTAGGACGTATTCTAACCATAATATCAAGCTGGCATGGGCTGCTTCATCATTATTGGAGCAGTTGTGAATAGAGCTGAACACTTTGGAAATTCAGAAGTGGGGCTGTTCACTGATGATACCAAACTGCAGCAACTTACCAAGGTTTCTTCGACAGATACACTCTATCCTGGCACAAGCCTGTGTGCTGACAGGTGGCTTGAAGGATGGTTTTGGAGTTTTTTGTTTCCAAATTTGGGTATTTCTAAGCCAAATTAGATTTATTTTGTTATTGCGATTGGGGGCAAGGTATTGACTTGGATAGAGAACTGGTTGGCAGACAGAAAGCAAAGAGTTGGAATAAACGGGTCTTTTTCCAAATGGCAGGCAGTGACTAGTGGGGTACCGCAGGGATCGGTCCTTGGACCCCAGCTATTCACAATATATATTAATGATCTAGACAAGGGAACTAGATGTAATATCTCCAAATTTGCAGACGACACAAAGCTGGGTGGGCATGTGTGCTGTGAGGAGGATGCCGAGAAACTCCAGGATGATTTGGACAGGTTGGGTGATTGGGCAGAAGCATGGCAGATGCAATATAACGTGGATAAATGTGAGGTTATCCACTTTGGTGGTAAAAACAGGAAGGCAGATTATTATCTGAATGGCAATAGATTGGGAGAAGGGGAAGTGCAACGAGACCTGGGTGTCCTTGTGCACCAGTCGCTGAAGGTAAGCATGCAGGTGCAGCAGGCGGTTAAGAAGGCAAATGGTATGTTGGCCTTCGTAGCGAGAGGGTTTGAGTACAGGAACAAGGATGTCTTGCTGCAGTTGTACAGGGCCTTGGTGAGACCACATCTTGAGTATTGTGTGCAGTTTTGGTCGCCTTATCTGAGGAAGGATGTTCTTGCCATGGAAGGAGTTCAGCGAAGATTCACCAGGCTGATACCTGGGATGGCAGGAATGACGTATGAGGAGAGATTGGGTCGATTGGGCTTGCACTCGCTGGAGTTTAGAAGAATGAGAGGGGATCTCATTGAAACATAAAATTCTGACAGGACTGGACAGACTAGATGCAGGAAGGATGTTCCTGATGGTCGGGGAGTCCAGAACCAGGGGTCACAGTCTAAGGATAAGGGGTAGGCCATTTAGGACAGAAATGAGGAGGAATTTCTTCACCCAGAGAGTGGTGAACCTGTGGAATTCTCTACCACAGAAGGCAGTAGAGGCCAATTCATTAAATATATTCAAGAAGGAGTTGGATATATTTCTTAAGGTTGAAAGGGATCAAGGGGTATGGGGAGAAAGCCGGGACCGGGGACTGAACTTGGATGATCAGCCATGATCGCATTGAATGGTGGAGCAGGTTCGAGGGGCTGAATGGCCTACTCCTGCTCCTATCTTCTATGTTTCTATGTTAGGCACAGCTATCAAGGGATATGGGGCAAAGGTGGGTAAATGGAGTTGAGGTACAGATCAGCCATGATCTTGTTGAATGGCGGCACAGGCTTGAGGGGCTGAATGACCTACTCCTGTTCCTATGAACACTGCTGTGTATGGATTGGCTGGATGCGCCTGATTTACTCAACACTCCTAATAGGGATAAAATGTCAAAATGTAGGCATAACCAGTATGCACCGTTAAAACTAAATCCTTAGCCTGATGAGCAGGCAGTCTTGCATCTGGTTCCAAACAGCTCAATAAAAGCAAGCTAAAGATGGAAATGCATTTCTCATGCTGCAGATACCTGTGGGCTGATTGACCTAAATCTGAGTCTATGCGACACAATCTTACAGCACACTCTCTCTCCATGGAGCAGACGCCGTCTGTTTAATCAGGTGACAGTGGGGGGATTGAATTCAGTTTGATTCAAGTGAAGAATAAAACAATAGGGTCTGATTACATTTCACAGGTCTGTAACAGCTAAATGTTAGGTGTTAAATTTACAGAGCACCGTAAACTGTGAGCTACAGATGATTAAGAATTCTTTTAATGTTCAAGTGACTTTCTCTGTCTTTTATTGCAGTAACAAGATGGTGATTGAACAAATTACTATTTATGACACAATCCCTGTCAGCCTAAGGAAAGGGAATCTTTATTTCTGTAACCAACTGTGAATATGCACATCTTCATTTATTAAAGTGTGAATTACTGACCATTATGTTGTATATTATCAAAGAATCACTTCGTAATGGTTTACGTCAATAATGTAAAAATTCTGTTTTATCAAAGGAGACACATTGATTTAGATCCAAGCCTCGTGTGATCTTATCAGATGTTACTGTAAATTTGACAGGATTTGTATATGTTATATAATAATACAAATATAGTGATGCAGCACCTTGACGCTAAAAAGTGGTACGCTACAGTCTCTCGCTTGCAAACCCTTTACAAGGTGAGTTCCTGATCTTTACAGGGCTATGAATAGGGGGGAGGGGAGGACAGGGTCATGATTGAAATTTATCCTGCTGCTCTCATGCAACTTTTAGCAGACTATCGCGCAATGACATTTCCGAAGGCTGGGGAGTACATTCTGGTTTCTGCTGGACTGGCAAGTTTCAAATCGGCCCTTATATTTAGGCCAATCGGATTACTTAGATGCCAGTGTGATTTAAGATGGGCTATGCATTAAAATATTCAAAGAGATATTTGCGTTTTTCTGATGAATTCTGTACGAATCAAAGCTCCTTTTGTACCTTCCAAAGACACGGACCACCGATGACAACACGCAAGGTAATGGCATTGCCTGTTGGAGCACAAAGCCGTACATGCCAGCAGGCCCCAGGCCCTATGCCCAGTCGATGTTTCAAACAGCGCAACATTTAAGGAAAGAAAAATGAGCCGTGGTTCCCTTTACTGATCCCTATCCAGTGATCTCCGCTGTGCGTGGACGTCAAGTGATAACGAGATTGGACTGAGCTGTGCTGTCTTCCACAGCCAAACAACCCGACGACACTCCCAGTCTAGGTCCACATATGAATAATAATAATAATCATAATAATAATCAACTTTATTGTCATTGTTAGTGCACAAGTGCAGTACAACGAAATGTAGGCTTGCAGCTCCCGAGAGTGTACATTTAGATTAAGACATTTAAACATTCAACATTCATTTGGCTTGTAATACATTAACATAAACATAACCATAATAAAGTGCATTGGCAGATGTGCAGGCTTTAGAGTTTATTTGTGGAGTTCAGTAGGATGACAGCCCTGGGAAAGAAGCTGTTCCTAAATCTGGTCGTTCAGGTGCGAATGCATCTGTAGCGTCTCCCAGATGGCAGGAGGGCGAACAGACTGTGGCTGGGGTGGGTAGGGTCTTTGATGATGGACCATTTAGTTGAGGTAACGGAGGATGGCCACTGCTGTAGAACCATATCCCAACAAGAGGCAGCACCTTTACGGTTGTGCGGGAGCAGAATTGGCAAAAACAAAATTGAAACTCAGATTAAATTATTAAAATGATCATTACAAGAAGCAGGCTTCATTTTAACGGTCAGAAATAGTTACGTCATGCAATGGCAAAAATGCAAGTGGCTGGCATTTCAATTTACAGTCTGAGCATGTCTCAGCAATCTTTCATTGTGAGCCATTATATATAATATTAAAAAAAAATACAAATGGAAAATCAGATGGTGAATGGAGGGAGCTGTGATGTGGTGGAAATGAGCAGCTCCTAAATTCATGAATTTTAATCAGGTTTCAGCCCTTTAGGAACTGGAGCAATCACATTCATATCTGAAAATATCAGCTCCTCTCTGCATTTGAAATGACATAGGTGGAAGGAATAGTGGAAGAAAGTTAATATTTGAGCATATCTCGCACGCCTTATGGGAAAAACGTATCTTCATTCCGGCTGAAGTGTGCAATATTGGACTCTGATAATTTATACACCTCAATAAGGTCTCCCCTCAGCCTCCTCTATTCCAAGGAAAACAGACCCAGCCTATCCAGTCTTTCCTCATAGCTAAGATTCTCTACTCCCGGCAACATCCTTTTAAATCTCCTCTGTGCCCTCTCTAATGCAATCACATCTTTCCTGTAATGTGGTGACCAGAACTGCACGCAGTACTCTAGCTGAGGCCTAACTAGTGTTTTATACAGTTGAAGCACCACCCCCCTGCTCTTGTACGATAGCAAAATACTGCAGATGCTGGAAATCCAAAATAACAACAGAAAATGCTGGAAAAACTCAGCAGGCCAGGCAACATCCGTGGAAAGAAAATGGAGTCTGTTAAATCTGTGAGTTGTTCAAGTAATTAATACTCAGACTTAATCAGTAACAATAAAACAGGTCTTTACTGGTTGGAGGTAGGGACTATACGTAGGTCTTTACTTCATGCCCACAGGCGGGAACTGAGGGGAGATCAGTACCCACAGTACTATTTATACCCCTATGGCCAGGAGTGGTACTGCGTATCACTACGCCCAACAAGTAGTGCAGTCCTGTCCATAGGTTCAAAGTAGCACACATATTACATACACAACATTCCTCCCTTCCTAGCTTTACAGTCATCTCCCCATTTAACATAACGTAATAACATATATACATATATAACTTCATGTCAAAACAGATCACAGATTCAGTCTCTGCGGAAAACAGTTCACAGATTCAATCTCTGTGGTGGAGTCGGTTCACGTTGCTGGAGTGACTCATTCAATAGTCCTTCCATGGATTTAACAGTTTGAACTTCCGAACTGAATTGGCTCCGTTCGGAGGGACCACGTGTGTGATCTGGTAGAGGTAATAATGGTTCAGATGGGTCATCTTCTGTTTCGACTTTTCCTTTTCTGCTTCTTGGAGACTCTCTGGGCTCCACTGTCAGCTGCCACAGCTGCCAGCTGCATGCGCAGTTCCTCCTTCTCTTCCTCCTGTTTCCGTCGTAGAGCCAGCTTCTCCCGATGTTCCGTAGACTTTTGGTGCTCCTCCATGATTTCTGTATGGTGGGAGTCGAAGTTACAAGTTGGGCAGGACAGGACATAGTAATATTCGGTGTCGTCCTGATCTAGGCCAGCGAGAGGGTCTTCTATTTCCTCCATACCCAGCTGGGCGTTAGCCAGCTTTTGTTCCAAGTCCAGACATCTTTCCTGAAGAGACTTCTTCATGCGTACCTCTTCATCCAGCTTTTTCTGGGCTTTCAGCAAGTCGTTTACTAGTGACCTCATTTGTGATTTTAATACTTCAACTTCCTTTGGAGATTGATTGATCGGACTATGCAATCCCTCTACCGGAGCAGCTGTTTCAGCGGTCTGTTGTTCTACGTTGACGTGAGTCAGCGTACTTTTGGCATCCAAGGGCTGCTCTGTTGCAGTCATCTCAGTCTGTGTTGCCACCTCAGCTCTTCCAATAACCTTTGAGAGCTCCGAACCCCTTTCGTTTGAATATTGAAGTTCGTGTTCAAGTTTTTCCCATTTCAGAGTCCTGTCCTTCAGCATATGCAGGAGTTGGCTGACCGTTAACTCCTCTGACATCAGACGTTTTGTGTGCTCCTGTTCCATTTTCTCCATCAGCTGCTTCTGTTGTCTTTCCAGATTCTCCAACTCTATATCAAAGAACTCTTTCGTTGCATTCAACTCTTGCTCACAACGGCGAAGCATTTGTTCTAATTGCTGTTGTAGTTTGAAATGGAGTTGAGTTCGAGCCCGGTGTCCCTCAGAAATGGGCACATCAGTAGACTTGCCAGACTCAGAATCCACAGTTAAACTATGTTGTTGTTGCTCAGTGGAATTCTGTGCTGAAACTTTGTCTTTTGCACCTGAGTTGGGCTTACCATCATCCGTTCCAGAGTCTGGGCCGACTATCTTCACCGAGTTCTCACTCGTTATTGTTTGTAGGAAATGCCAGTCCATATTCATTTTCCTAATCCACTCCCGTCCTAGTAGTGGAGAACCTCCTTCAGATATCACATATAAGTCCATTATTTGACTGTCTTCGCCCTTGTGGACCACTGCAACCTCTATTTTCCCGATGGGGTACACTCTTTGCCCCGTGTATGTTTCCAATATAATCCCCGTATCCTGTAGGGGAATATGTTGGAATAACTTTCCGTAATCTTTCTTATTTATGACCGTCAATGCCGATCCAGTGTCCAATTCCAGTTTTACTTGGACTCCTTCTATCTGAAGAGTGACCCAAATTGTCTGGAGGTCTGCACCCTTACCAGCATTGAGTACTCTTAAGCTAGCCAGTTCATTACTGCTAGCGTCTGAATCGGACTCGTCGCCAGTGTTAAATCTGTGAGTTGTTCAAGTAATTAATACTCAGACTTAATCAGTAACAATAAAACAGGTCTTTACTGGTTGGAGGTAGGGACTATACGTAGGTCTTTACTTCATGCCCACAGGCGGGAACTGAGGGGAGATCAGTACCCACAGTACTATTTATACCCCTATGGCCAGGAGTGGTACTGCGTATCACTACGCCCAACAAGTAGTGCAGTCCTGTCCATAGGTTCAAAGTAGCACACATATTACATACACAACAGAGTCAACGTTTCGGGTCAAACCCTTTGTCAAGACTGGAAAAGCACAGGAAATGAAATAGATTGAAAGGCCAGGCTGGGAGAGAACAAAAGAGAAGTGAGGAGACATTAAGAGGTATTCAAAATGAGACGAGATGGTGATAGGACTAGTGGAGACAAAAGATGGCTCTAGATTAGGTGTGAAATGTGCTGGCAGAATGGGAGACAGCTGCCATGTGGGAGAGAAAAAATGGGGTGGGGGGGAAAGGGCCAAAACAAAGGTGCTCTGCTCTTGTATTCTATGCCACGGCTAATAAAGGCAAGCATTCCGTATGCCTTCTTAACCACCTTATCTACCTGGCCTGCTACCTTCAGGGATCTGTGGACATGCACTCCAAGGTCCCTTTGTTCCTCTACACTACTTAGTGTCCTACCATTTAATGAATATTCCCTTTCCTTGTTAGCCCTCCCCAAATGCATTACCTCACACTTCTTCGGATCGAACTCCATTTGCCACTGTTCTGCCCACCTGACCAATTTATTGATATCTTCCTGCAGCCTACAGCTTCCTTCTTCAGTATCAACCACACAGCTGCTTTTAGTATCATCTGCAAACTTCTTAATCTTACCCCCTATATTCAAGTCTAGATCATTGATATATACCACAAAAAGCAAGGGACCCAGTACTGAGCCCTGTGGAACCCCACTGGAAACAGCCTTCCAGTCACAAAAACACCCATCAACCATTACCCTCTGCTTCCTGTCTCCGAGCTAGTTTTGAATCCAACTTGACACTTTGCCCTGGATCCCATGGGCTTTTAACTTTGTGACCAGTCTGCCATGTGGAACCTTATATACACTACATCAAACGCACTACCCTCATCTACCCTCCTTGTTACCTCCTCAAAGAATTCAATCAATAGCTTAGATGCATTTAAGGGGAAGCTGGATAAGTACATGAGGGAGAAAGGAATAGAAGGATATGTTGATAGGGTGAGATGAAGAAAATTGGGAAGAGGCTCGTGTGGAGCATAAACACCAGCATAGGCTTGTTGGGCTGAATAGCCTGTTTCTGTGCTGTAAACTTCTATGTAATATTTGCTACCATATTCTGGTATTAAAAAGATATTGTGCTGACACTATGCACCATCTTATTGATAAAATATGCAATTTTGCAAATGCTTCTGAAACATTCTGAATGCCTTTTTGATGTAGTCCTGTGACGAAGACTGATTTTTCAATAATTCCTTATTTTAGATGATTAAATAAGTGAATGTAAGGAATATGTAAGAACTGTGCTAATAAATTTTTCAAAATATACCATAGAACTACATTTCATTTGTAGCTTTCAAAAGAGAGATTGATGAAAGTAGTTGACTGGTAAAGGGCATATCACCAAATTAGGGAATTTTGAGTCAGGCTCAATTTGTGGACCGGGCAGGAACAGCTAGTTCTGAAATCTGGGAACTGATTCTGATACCATTTTGAGTGATATTGTCATGTCACCAATCAAGCCATTGGTCCCTTTTTGCTTTCCAGATCTGTGCTCGACTGGCATTTTTGTAATTTAGTTCATTTTATTTTCTTCTATTTTAATGCACCTACACAGATGCCACGTTCTATTCTCTGGTTGAGAGAATAAACTTACAACCTACTCGCAGAGCTTTAACTAAGCCACTGTAGGAGAAGCATGAAATCAGCTTGAGGTGGTTTGTTCGTTGACGTTACATCCATTCCTATGTGTTCCATCACTCTTGCTCCGCTCAGTGCCTACTCTGATGACTTGTATGAGATAAGGAATTCACTGCACACATGAACGATTATCCATACAATGTCTTTGAAAGTTTGGTGTAGCTATTACCATAGTCTTGAATAGGTTAATTCACAAACCGTGTTTCTACATTTGTTTCAGGTCCATGAGCTGAGTGTTTTCCAGCATTTTCAGTTTTTATTTCAGATTTCCAGCATCTGGAGTATTTTGATTTTGCTTGTAAACAAATGACTTTATTAGATGAATAAAGCTCCTGTGTATTCTCCCCCATACCATTTCTCTCTTACCCTTCCTGAAGGTGCTGACTCAGGTTGGAGCATGGTCCCATGGATGGTACTGCCCTCTGGTACAAGTGGGCATTCTTCATGTATGAGGCTAGGCAATGAGTGTTAGCAGGCTATTTGACTGAGATTGATCCTTTCCTTTGTTGTTCCACAGTACTGACTGACCCAGGATGATTCTTTCTCCACACAGGGAGAAGGTTGTCCAATAATGTTCTTCCTCCATGGGCAATATTCTTTAAAAAAGAAGTGATAAAATAAAAATCTCATTGTTAATTTTTCGCATAGGAGCTGGGACAGATGTTTTTCACTTGCTTCCCTTCAACAAAAGATTTCATAGGAGGGTTGAAGGAAACAATGGAAAATTAGAGTGCCATTCAACACAGGCTGCAGTTATTCCTCGTGGCTGGTTATTGGCAGAGATCAAGGAACAGTTTGAGCTCTTTTGTTTTACTGCGTTAAAGGCGCTATATATAAATGCAAGTTGTTGTTTTGTTGGAGAATTATATTTGGCTCGGGGGTGGGGGTGGGGTGCGGCGAGGGTGTGAATGAAGCCTAAACTTCAGGAATTAACGGTAGGAAAAATATACAATGAAAGAGTAGCATATTGTAAAAAATGTAAGAATACACAATGTTGCAAGAAAATCCAGAAAAGTATTGTTCTCTATTCATGTTATTGGTGCTCGTTGCTAAGCAACAGCAGCACCTCTCTGCTTCTGACATTGCCTTTCCTCAAATCGGGAAGGAAACTGAAAGAATGATGCAAAATGGAATTTGCGTATTTTTAAGTGATGGTATCTCAGTGGCTCTTTTTAAAAGATTTCACCGCCCCAATCTACAAATAACGGTTTAAGAAAGTACATTTTAATCACAAATAGTTGCTCCCTCAAGGTCATAGCCAGCTACTACAGACACTGTAGAGCTGGAGCGTAGATGACTTACAATTTTTCCATCTATCCCATAGCTTCGGATTGTTGCGGTTAAAGTAAGCCAATTCTAATTGGAGGCAAAGTCAATAAGGCACTGGTGTATGGAAAGGCAAGTTCTGGTGGAGATTTCAAATGATGCTTCACTGAGATATGCTTGTCAATAAATCATTTGTTACAAACCAGGAGGAAGAAGCAGCTGAGTCAGACAGAAAGAAAAAAAGAACCAGGTGTCATGGATACAAGGGATGACCTACATAAAGCTTAATGAACACCTACATAGATAATAACTGCTACACATGCAGAGAATAATGAATAACCAGAGAGAAGATAACTGATCAGTACAGCAAATAACTGATACTTATGAAGAGAATAAGCAGTGCAATGATCGATACCTAACAATAATGGGTGTACAATTTCCACAGGGGATCTCCCGATCTCCCACCGTAACTTCGACATAAGATCGGTGGAAACCCTGGAGAAACGGCGGACGATTAGGAGAATCGCCTGTGGAAGTTCTACCCCACTGTTCGGGTTTTGTACACTGGGTGGCCCAACGGCAGATACAGCCAACAACAACAACAACTTGAATTTTTCTAGCGCTTTTAATGTAGAAAAATATCACCAAGCACTTCACAGAGGCGTAATCACAAAATAGATGCCAAGCCACAGAAGGAGGTATTAGGAAAGATGACTAAATTCTTGGCCAAAGAGATGAGAGTTTTAAGGAGGGTCTTGAAGGAGGAGAGGGGAAGTCGGAAGGGGTTTATGGAGGGGATTTCAGGGCATGGTACCTAGGAGCCTTAAGGTACAGCTGGCAGTGGTGGGGCGACAGGAGGGGAGATGCACAAGAGGCTAAAACTGACAGAACATAAACTTGGGGGGGGGATCTGTAAGGCTGGAGGAGGCTACAGTAATAGGGAAGGGCGAGTCCATGCAGGGATAGAAACAGGAGAATTTTAATGCGAGGCATTGGGGTACTGAGAGCCAATGCAGGTCAGAAAGGACAGAGATGATGGGCAAGCGGGACTTGGTTCAGGCTAAGATTTTGGCAGCAGAGATTTGGATGAACTGAAGTTTACGGAGGGTGAAGGATGGGTGACCGGCCAGGAGAGCATTCGAATACTCGAGTTTGGAGCTGATGAAGATATGAATTATTATTATCATTAACATTTTCTAATGGATTGATGTTCATTACTATTTTGATTACTGGGGATCTGTATTTAAATATGCTGAAGGGCCATTGTTTTGCTTTGAAGAGTTTTCAGGCAGGTTTAGTTTCTGGATTAATCAGGAACACCTGCTCTGAAATCTAACAGTCAGAGCCAACATTTATTTTTTGTCACTTGTAAAAGCTGAATGTAACAGCTGGCACAGTGATCCCCGAATGGCTGTGTGGGTACATGCTCTGTAATGTGATGATGCCAAACGCTACATTATTTTTCCTAGAATTGATCTTTTTACCATTAACGTGACAATAATCTACCTATGTGCAGCAGGAATTAAATGTCAAATAAGGTCCCAAATTATAGAACAAACCTGGTACTTAGATAACTGATTTGTAACGTCCAGGCTTCAGATACTCTGTGCATAACAACAAGCAAAACATCAGCATCTCTGAATGTTCGTAACTATCTGGAGAGATGCAACTGTCAGCAACCCACAATTCTGGCTTAGTGTGACCTGCACAATAGAAACATAGAAACATAGAAAATAGGAGCAGGAGTAGGCCATTCGGCCCCTCGAGCCTGCTCCGCCATTCAATGAGATCATGGCTGATCATCCAAACTCAGTACCCTGTCCCTGCCTTCTCCCCATATCCCTTGATCCCTTTAGCCTTAAGAAATATATCTAACTCCTTCTTGAATATATTTAATGAATTGGCCTCAACTGCCTTCTGTGGTAAAGAATTCCACAGGTTCACCACTCTCTGGGTGAAGAAATTCCTCCTCATCTCTGTCCTAAATGGCTTATCCCTTATCTTTAGACTGTGACCCCTGGTTCTGGACTCCCCGCCAACGGGAACATCCTTCCTGCATCTAGTCTGTCTAGTCCTGTTAGAATTTTATAAGTTTCAATGAGATCCCCTCTCATTCTTCTAAACTCCAGCAAGTATAAGCCCAATCAACCCAATCTCTCCTCATACGTCATTCCTGCCATCCCAGGTATCAGTCTGGTGAATCTTCGCTGCACTCCCTCCAAGGCAAGAACATCCTTCCTCAGATAAGGTGACCAAAACTACACACAATACTCAAGGTGTGGTCTCACCAAGGCCCTGTACAACTGCAGCAAGACATCCTTGTTCCTATACTTGAATCCTCTCGCTACAAGGCCAACATACCATTTACCTTCTTAACCGCCTGCTGCACCTGCATGCTTACCTTCAGCGACTGGTGCACAAGGACACCCAGGTCTCATTGCACTTCCCCTTCTCCCAATCTATTACCATTCAGGTAATAATCTGCGTTCCTGTTTTTGCTACCAAAGTGGATAACCTCGCATTTATCCACATTATACTGCATCTGCCATGCATCTGCCCAATCACCCAACTTGTCCAAATCATACTGGAATTTCTCAGCATCCTCCTCACAGCACACACGCCCACCCAGCTTTATGTCGTTAATAAGCTAGCAAGCCTTTCTTTTCCTTATGAAATGTGTGGAATATTTCCAGAATCAATCTATTCCCTTCTACATGTACATATGCAGCTGGAATAGAAATCTGCAGAAGATTTAAATTAAATCTGCATTTAGTCTCTGGATAAATATTTAGTGGGCCTCTAAACATGTTTCCTGATTCATATATTGTTTTAAGATGACTTTAAAAAATAACCTTTGTGCTCTTTTTAAATTGGATGCTTACCGTGCAACTCACTTGTTTAATATCATTCCTTTCCGCACTGCTGACATTCTTCACCTTAATAAACAGACACAAAAAGCACTGATATAATTTCCAGTGCTTTTGAATGATTATTTTGGTGCTAGTACCTTTTTAGGAGAACCAATAAACAAGGCAGTCCTAAATATAATCCGAAAGAACTCAATAGAAATGGAAATAACAAAACAAAACCAATCTTAAAGCTAATCAGAAATTGTATTTGTGAAAGGATGTTGATGTTGTATTGCTGATGGTGAGATTTCCTCTTTAACCAGACGAGTCATTTGTACCCACCCACTGCTTGTCCAATTTGTCACAATATAGATGTGTGGAGAAGAAGGAACTGTAAAAGTCAATGAGAAATATCATGAATGAAGCTTTGCAAGAGGTGACTTACATTTTCTAATCCTTTAAATCACAAAATGTTTTGAAATGTACGTGTGATTCCAGCTTGAATAATTTAGTGCTACCATTCTCTTTGGTAAGGACCTGTCTGATGCCAATTGCACGCACAGATCTGACAATCACCACTAGTTGAATGGCACAATACCGCACAGGATTCTGAGGCACTGAAAATTGGGACTGGTTCAGCACACACCACAGAGCAGTGGAATAAGAGTTTGAACCTTGTGATTTTCTCCACACATGCATTGGAAGGCAAAGCTCTCTCCTGGGAGGAGTTTTGCATCATTAACCGACCATTTTCCTACCCAACAGCTATCAAGCAGCGCTTTAAATAGCTGCAGCCTTTAAGAGCTGCAATTGTGTGTTGTTTCCTGCCCCTTTCTGACAGTGAGCTCGCTCCAGTAGGGCCAGTCTGGGCAGGGTGCTCGCAGTGAATGCATCATAAGGAAATCCCACGAGATTGGCCCAGCACTATGTTGGCTCACACTAAGATTCCTGTTCTATTTTTTTGGTCTTCTATGAATATAGGACACTATTTAATTTGTGCAAGTTCAGGAACAAATTGCTTATATCTGCAGTCCCTAATTCACTGCCCAATTCAGCAAAACCACTCCGTATGAATTTGAGAGTTAAAGAAAACCTAACTCTGACCTTGATACTGACTAGAAGGGTAAAAATGATTGGGTAAAGGGGTACTTTTATTTTTTTTATTTGTTCTTATTGGATGTGGGTGTTGCTGGCAAGGCCAGCATTTATTGCCCATCCCTAATTGCCCTTGAGAAGGTGGTGGTGAGCCGCCTTCCTGAACTGCTGCAGTCCGTGTGGTGAAGGTACTCCCACAGTGCTATTAGGTAGGGAGTTCCAGGATTTTGACCTAGCGACGATGAAGGATCGGCGATATACTTCTAAGTCAGGATGGTGTGTGACTTGGAGGGGAACTTGGAGGTGGTGGTGTTCCCATGCACCTGCTGCCCTTGTCATTCTAGGTGGAAGAGGTCGTGGGTTTGGGAGGTGCTGCCAAAGAAGCCTTGGTGAGTTGATGCAGTGCATCTTGCAGATGGTACATACTGCAGCCACGGTACACCGGTGGTGGAGGGAGTGAATGTTGAAGGTGGTGGATGGGGTGCCAATCAAGTGGGCTGCTTTGTCCTGGATGGTGTCAAGCTTCTTGAGTGTTGTTGGAGCAGAACTCATCCAGGCAAGTGGAGAGTATTCCATCACACTCCTTACTTGTGCCTTGTAGATGGTGGAGAGGCTTTGGGGAGTCAGAAGCTGAGACACTCATCACAGAACACCCAGCCTCTGACCTGCTCTTGTTGTCACAGTATTTATGTGGCTGGCTCAGTTAAGTTTCTGGTCAATGGTGACCCCCAGGATGTTGATGGTGGGGGATTCAGTGATGGTAATGCTGTTGAATGGCAAGGGGAGGTGGTTAGACTCTGGCTTGTTGGAGATAGTCATTGCCTGGCACTTCTGTGGAGCGAATGTTACCTGCCATTTATCAGCCCAACCCTGAACGTCATCCAGGTCTTGTTGCATGCGGGCATGGATTGCTTCACTATCTGAGGAGTTGTGAATGGCGCTGAACACTGTGCAGTCATCAGCGAATATCCCCATTTCTGACCTTATGTTGGAGGGAAGTTCATTGATGAAGCAGCTGAAGATGGTTGGACCTAGGACACTGCCCTGAGGAACTCCTGCAGTGATGTCCTGGGGCTGTGATGATTGACCTTCAACCACCACAGCCAACTTCCTTTGTGCTAGGTATGACTCCAGCCAGTGGAGCGTTTTCCCCCCAATTCCCATTGACTTCAGTTTTACTCGAGCTCCTTGATGCCACACTTGGTCAAATGCTGCCTTGAAGTCAAGGGCAGTCACTCTCACCTCACCTCTGGAATTCAGCTCCTTTGTCCATGTTTGGACTAAGGCTGTAATAAGGTCGGGAGCCGAGTGGTCTTGGCGGAACCCAAACTGGGCATCAGTGAGCAGGTTATTGGTGAGTAAGTGCCGCTTGATAGCACTGTCGATTACACCTTCCATCACTTTGCTGATGATTGAGAGTAGACTGTGTTGTTCATGTTCTGGGGGGGGCGGGTAGGGGGAGAAGTGGAGTTGTTCCTCCAAACACACTTGTCCTGAGGCCCAATGACCGATAACTAACCTAATCAATTGTGTTGCCTGATGCACATTAAAATCAACATTTTCTAACCTAATACAGTAATCTTGATTAAGCTGGCGGGATATCAATTAGCTGGTGAAAATTATATAAGTCCCATTGGGACATTGGCCAAAATTGTTTCAAGGATATTCATGATTTTCCAGCCCACCTACAGGGTGGGAGTATTGAGTCTTTGGGAAATATGACAAACTGTAGAACAAGATTCAATCGCTCCCTGTAAAATATTATTGAGTCTGAATTGATCATGTAAGATATAATCTGTGTGAGCTGACTGAAATAATTCATTAGGAAATCTCAGGAGAGGACTTGATAAAAGGATTCAGTAAGCATGTTGATTGGAATATATCTCCTATAGCTGCAAATAGAAAGAAACCGTTGCTTTCCTAACAGGTCCAGAGCATGTACGACTAGAGCATTTGGATCATGATCATGCTTATTTCTCTGATACATATGAAGCTGTGTTTTTGCAGCTTTTTACCCAGATACATCTATTGGCCCAGACACTCAATCTGTTTTACTGGTGTTTTAGCTTTAAAAACTGTTAATCTGTAAATCCACAGCATGGATTACAGTCAGATTTAGAGGCTGTTTGGACCAAGGTATACAAAGTAGTTCACTAATGACTAAGTGGTGAAGTGGGCTCCTTCACTGACTTGCATCTTTTCCTGACTGAGAAACTAGACAGGCACCATGTTATTGTATAGTTCAGCTGAGAATGGGAAGTTCCTTGTGGTTAATTAGGGAGGACGGATGGAACTTGTGACCTGTCTCCTCAGCAGACACTTGTGCACCTCACCGCCAGACTGCCCCTAAGGAGTTACACTTTAATGACCTCAAAATGGTAAGATGAGCAGTGGCACACGTTATGGCAGATCCCGTGGTCCTGAAGTGTAATACTTTTCCATGTTTCACACTAGCCTTGCAACATCGTGAATGTTTTATTTTAAAAATTAACCATCAATCCAGTAACAGTGTTGCATTTAAATTGTATTCAAAACTTTATGACGTTTCAGGATTTTTGATTTTTCTTCCTGTCGTCACAGAAAGGATTTGGGAATAAGTTATATTATTAAAACAAATCCAAGTTATTTCTCATAGGTTTAGAAAACCACAAACTATAGCTACTTAGACAAAGGATTTATTTGTTAATGGGTCAGGTGTAGAAGATTTGCATTAAACCCAGATGATCCAGTTTATGGAATGTTGCAGTCTATTTCAGATTGAGTCAATTGTCTCATCCAAGGCTCATTAAGACAGGAAGGCCCCATTTCATTTTGAGAAGAACCCACAGACAGCGAATGAATAGAATTTAGAAGAATGAGAGGGGATCTCATTGAAACTTGTAAAATTCTAACAGGACTGGACAGACTAGATGCAGGAAGGATGTTCCCGATGGCGGGGGAGTCCAGAACCAGGGGTCACAGTCTAAAGATAAGGGGTAAGCCATTTAGGACAGAGATGAGGAGGAATTTCTTCACCCAGAGAGTGGTGAACCTGTGGAATTCTCTATCACAGAAGGCAGTTGAGGCCAATTCATTAAATATATTCAAGAAGGAGTTAGATATATTTCTTAAGGCTAAAGGGATCAAGGGATATGGGGAGAAAGCAGGGACAGGGTACTGAGTTTGGATGATCAACCATGATCTCATTGAATGGCGGAGCAGGCTCGAGGGGCTGAATGGCCTACTCCTGCTCCTATCTTCTATGTTTCTATGAATTACGAGTGAATCTGTTTGAGGCAGGGAGGAATATTGGTTAGAACACCAAGAACTCACAGCTCTGTTTTGAATAGTGTAAGTTCTGTAATATCCACCTGTCTACTGGAACAAGTTAACGGGGCCTCGGATTAACATCTTGTTAGAAGGATAGCACCTCTGTCGATACAGCACTCATTCAGCATGGCACTGGAATGTAAGCCTAGTTTCATGTGCTCAAGTGTGGTAACAGGCAAGAGTGCTATCAGCTGAGCCAAATTCACACCTGCAAGATTTATTTTCTGATGTGTCTGTTCATATTGATTAATGTGATTAAGCAGAGTCAGTATGGTTTTATGAAAGGGAAATTGTGTTTAACAATTTTATTGGAGTTTTTTGAGGATGTAATTAGCAGGGTAGATAAAGGGGAACTAGTGGATGTAGTATATTTGGATTTCCAAAAGGCATTTGATAAGGCATCACATAAAAGGTTGTTACGCAAGATAAGGGCTCATGGGGTTGAGGGTAATATATTAGCATGGATAGAGGATTGGTTAAAGGACAGAAAACAGAGAGTAGGGATAAACGGTTCATTTTCAGATTGGCAGGCTGTAGCTAGTGGGGTACCGCAAAGATCAGGGCTTGGGCCTCCGCTATTTACATTTTATATTAATGACTTAAATGAAGGGACCGAGTATAATGTACCCAAGTTTGCTGATGATACAAAGATAGGTAGGAAAGTAAGCTGTGAGGAGGGCACAAAGGGTCTGCAAAGAGATATAGACAGATTAAGTGAGTGGGCAATAAGGTGGCCCATTTTGATCTAACCCCTAGCAGGTCCACGTACAGAAATCACTAAAAACTAATGGACAGATACAAAACATAATTAAAAAGGCTAAGGAAATGTTGGCCTTTATCTCAAGGGGCTAAAATACAAAGGAGTGGAAGTTATAACACACTGATATAAAGCTCTGGTTAGACCCCATCTACAGCACTGTATTCAGTTCTGGGCAACACACCTCAGGAAGGATATATTGGCCTTGGAGGAGGTGCAGCGCAGATTCAACAGAATGATACCAGGGTTAAAAGTGTTAAATTATGAGGACAGGTTGCATAGACTAGACTTGTGTACCCTTGAGTACAGAAGATTAAAGGGTGATCTAATTGAGGTGTTTAAAATGATTAAAGGATTTGATCGGGTAGATGGAGAGAAACTGTTTCATCTGGTAGATGAGTCCAGAACAAGGGGGCATAACCTTAAAATGAGAGCTAGGCCATTCAATGATAAAGTCAGAAAGCACTTCTTCACACAATGAGTAGTGGAAATCTGGAACTCTCTCCCCTAAAAAGCTGCAGAGGCTGGGTCAATTGAAAATTTCAAAACTAAGATAAGATTTTTGTTAGGCAAGGGTATCAAGGAATATGGAACCAAGGCAGGCAAGTGGAGTTAAGATTCAGATCAGCCTTGATCTCATTGAATGGTGGAACAGGCTCGAGTGGCTGAATCCTGGTCCTAGGTTCCTTTCTTTTATCCAATGTGGGGGAAGGGTTAGAACGACCAACTCCTGGCTGATGGTAAAAATATGAATTTTATATGTATTATGTTAAGAACCTTTTTGAGGTGAGAAAATAATTTGTTTGTTGAAGATTAAAGACAAGACCTACAAGTGTGGTTCGCAAGTAGGAATTGGTGAACATATGTTGAGCTGCTTCACAGTATGAGACTTAAATATTTTCAGTCAATGTTAAGAAAAAATGCAAACAAACTCTTCCAAGGAAATAAAAACAGAAAATGCTGGAAACACTCAGCAGGTCAGGCAGCATTTGTGGAGAGAGAAACAGAGTTAACGTTTCAGGTCGATGACCCTTCTTCCAAGGAAATTCAGAATTACATTTATGTGTAATCTAGGAGGGGCGTGAGAGTAGCCTGGAGTTACGTGCCATCTGAGATTTCCCACTTTCTGTGAGGAAATGCCTGTTCTCCACTAAGAACTTCCATAAAATATTCTGTGTGAAATCGAGAACTTGCTGTGTGGAGAATCATGAACGAGAAATCTAATCGTACAACAAGTAACTAGTAATCTGGTTCATTCCTCTCATACTATTCCTGTTCGTATCTATCTCTCAATCTGATTTATAATTTGTGCTCATGCTTTCTGAATATCTCTCAATCTGTGTCGGGAAATCTTTTCTCAGCATTTTCCTTCATATACTGGCTTGTCTTTTTCCAACTGCAGCATACTTATCAGCAGCATCACAATTTCAATTCAGTTCTCAGTAGAAATGCTTCCAAATTTAGCCTGCTCCCATGACAAAACAGATTTTCACCAACCAGTGATACATTACTTCAACAGATCGTCCTTAGAACATTTTTTTCTGCCGTTTCATTCACTCTACTGTTCCAACATTTTTTGATGATTATGCAGGACACAATCAAAGTCACATCACAAAGCCCAAATGATGAAGCAATTTTGGTGCTTATAAACCCAAATTAGGAAAGGCGATGCTTGTAGCATTAATGTAATTAAGTATCTTTATTTTAGTTTATAGTGAAAGCTAATTCCTGATTTTTAACTTCTACCTATCATTTTTATTCCCCTATGCTCTCTGTTTTCTTCAGTTCCATTAAGCGACTCATTATTTTCAGTTTCCAGTTCTAATGAAAAGACCCCACCTGTCTTTTCTCTTGCATGTTGTAGGATTACAAATTATTTACAGCACAGAAACAGACCATTCGGCCCAACAGGTCCACGCTGGTGTTTATGCTTCACAGGAGCCTCCTCCCACCCTCTTCATCTAACCCCATCAACATATCCTTCTATTCCTTTATGGATATTGAAGGATCCCCACTGTTCTGAAAGACTGTTGGGGACCAAAGGAAAATTGAATAAGTATTTGAAGCAGAGAAAGATACAAGGTTATGGGGAGAGTGCACATCAGTGGGATTAGCTTTAGATTCCTCCAGAAACTAGCTGTCATAGATGAATGGCCTACTTCTGTACTATAGACTTGTATGGTTCTAAGATCAGGAGAAATTAAACGGGGTGCCCATAGGGCACAGATGGCAATATAATGGGTAAGTGTCAATTGGTGGATGAAGAAAAGGAATAATTATCAATCATTTATGAAAAATATTGTCAATGCAAGGTTATTGTCAACAAAGCTAATGCAGAACTATAATGCCTCTCAAAGGTTTTAAAAGGGGGGAACCATTTTAATTGTTTAGCTCATTGCTAAAGCCAGATTATGAAGACCTTGGAAAGGAAGTTAATAGGAGCTGGGTTTCACTGTAGGTTAGATACATTTGAGACCTGGGGTTAAATCCAGCCCAGACTGATGGGATAAATGTCTCTTCTGTCTGCTGGCTGTAAGAGTCCTATTTGAAATGAGTGTGGGCTGTCTCAATCCAGTTCCTAGTGGGCATACAACACTAGCTGGGACACAATTCAGCATTAATTGGCAACCTCACTCAGAGAGACCCAAAGCTGGTTGGTCTGGAAAAAGTGTCACACAGCTGCAGTGGGGGGTGCTCTTCTGAGGTAGGGGGTGAGACATGTTACTGGGGCAGAATAGAGGGAGCTTCACTATGCTGTACCTGACCTGGGATTGCTGGATGCTGATACGGAGGGGGCACGGATTTTAATCTAACCCGCCCAGTGAGAAACTGATGCAATCAGGTCAGCCATCCAATTTATATGCTGCCCAATTTTACTTTCTATTGACTTGGGGGGGAAAAAAGCTCAGAGAAACTTTGTAATTTTGAGTGTTTTGCTAATGGGTATTGGCTTCCTTGTAAGTTTAATTCAAGTGGACAGAGTCTATGATAATGCAAATCATGCATGATTTGTTCGAAGTGTGCTTGATGGGCCAAGATTGTTTTGATCTCTTATTGTTCCATGGTTTCTTTGTTCCTACATTTAGTCCTTATTCTTGCAACCATGAGAGCTCACCAGTATTCAACAATCCACATCTAATCTATGAAACAACAACTTGTATTTATATAGTGCCTTTAACATAGTAAAACGTCCCAAGGCGCTTCACAGGAGCGTTATCAAACAGAATCTCTCCTGATTTTTATTTCCATTTCAAAGGGAGATACCCTGGTCGTTCTATCCACTCCTTTTTGATTGGGGCGCATCTCTAGAGAGGGGGACTCGCCGCACAGATGGGCTCCTGACCCCAGCCAACCTTCCGGCCTTGAGGCTATTTAAATACAGGAGACGAACTCCTGTGGAGTCCGTCCGAAATGGGAGGGAAGGCGGAGTTTAGCTGTGGCAGGCACCTGTGCCCTTTTGTGACTTGGGGCCGCAGGCATCCTCTGTGCTGCCTGTAAGAAAAGATTTTTATCAAGTAATTTTTCCTCCTTCCTTCTGTACAACGACAACAACAACTTGCATTTATATAGCACCTTTAACATAGTAAAACATCCCACGGTGATTAAAGGCCACTCTGTGAGTGCTATCACAGTTCCCAGTTTCCGAAAGATCTAGGCCAGTGTGTCATTTCATCATTGGCACCTGGGATTGACTCCTGCTCTGACTGACTGGTTGGAAGTTTTTTTTTAATCGGTCATAAGATTTCTAAGCCAATCCACAGCATAAGGCTGTCCAAACTCCATGCCAACTGGTACTGCCTCAATCAAGAGGCTACAATGTTGTAGAAGATGATAAGGGAAATTTACTCTGCATGAAACCCATGCAATACCTGACCTGAGCAAACAATTCTGACTTCCCTTGAAGGACATGTACATTAGTTTCAAAATCTATATTTATTAAAATGTAGAAATTCAGCACTGTCCATGTGAGCAGGCCAGTGGGTGCAACAAAAATGCAGCCTGCTCTTCAACCACAAGAGAATAGTTCCAAATGTGCTATTATGTTACTCTAAGTTCTCAATCCCCACCAGATGTGGGCCATTTTCTACTGTGCACATATCCCTGTAGAAGAGATACGCAAATATACCAAAGCTGAATTGAGTGTGATCAACAATAAGCATTACAAGGCAAAATAATAATCCATTTATCCTTTTGGTTGCTACTTTTCAGCTAAGTGATTGATTAAGATTTGTTAATCGGGCTAAAACCATTGGTTAATTAGGGAATCATGTAAAGCTTCAGTGGCCCAGTTGGCACAGCATATTTTTCCAACCTTGTGATTAAAATCTTTGAGGTAACACATCTCCTGTTACCTACTGTCCTTGCTCTGATCCCCATGAGCATTTTTTGTTATAGATGAGTTCCTGGTGAGTAGCACAAGTTTGTAATAATTAGGTTGGACTTTGATTGAAAGTCCAGAAACTGACTTGTTAAAATTGTTTACTTCCGAGGATTATTCATTGCAAAGATTTTGATGCAGCAAAGGTCGATTTCAGCAATACTCAACCTTATGTACTGATGCATTTGTCCTTCCTTCTTTGGGCTCTGGGCTAGGAAAGGAATCCAGGAACTGACGTCAAGGCTGCGATTTCGCCTACGGAGGCGGGTCCGGTGTGGCCGGGGTCGGTGGCAGGTTGCGACCCCGCTGCTGGCTCCAGACCGCACAGTGAAAAGAATTTTCCACTGATGGGGCGTCATCAGCCGGGACCATGTGGGGGCTATGCACAAATTGATTTTGACAGTCCTGCTGTCAGTGTTCTACAGCATTGAGGTGCTGCAAACACTGATGAGCACTGCACAGAGGTGCACGCCTGCACCCAGGCTTTCCCATGACTCCTTCCATATGCTTACAGAGAGAGTCACAGCACGCAAGGAGGTCCTCTTCCCTTCCCCATGGGCGGAAGAGACCTCCCCAGGAGATCAACGCAGCCTGATTGCACATTGCACAGGAGGACACAAGCAGGGATGTCGTCAGGAGGACCTGGCTGCAGTGGCGCAAACCTTTCAATGATCTCAGTAGATCACAAAACGTTACTGCAAAGCCACACTCAGCCTCATCCTGCTGTGCTATTCATCACACCCCCATCACTCTGCCTTCCCTACCCTACTCCTGCACATCCTTACTCACACCAACTTACCTTGCACCTTCACCCATCCCTCTCTATCTACATTATCACTTCCTCATCTCACTAGCCACCCCTCACACTCACCCTCATCCTAGCCCAATCATACAAAGTAACAACACAAAAGGTTAGGCACTTGGGTGTTTTAGCCAATGTTCCTGTGAAGTTTCTGTTAATGTGCTGTCAAACATTGAAATCTTTATTTTCAACACTTTGCGTTCTTGGACAGATTTGTGTGCACCTTTGGAAGTGGCTTAGTGAGTTGCAGTGAATGGTGAGTCATAACGGTACCCCCCGCAATGGCAATGAATGTGAAAGGAATGGCTTGGGCATTGTAGGGATGCTTTATGGTGTTGGTGTGAGGTGGTGCCAACCTGATGCATCATATGGCAGCCAGGGTGTACAGCGTCAAGTGAAGTAAATCTGGCTATGGTGAGGCCATCCCTGGTGTCCCGGGCAGCATTGTGGTCAGGTGCTGATGCTCTGTATCCTGTGCAGCACCAGCTGATTGCGGAGAAGGTTGGTGATGTTGTTGGGGCTGATCGTGGTGGGATTCTGAGGACCAAGGTGCAATTTTTTTCAAGGGCACCAATGCTGTTGGAATAGATGGCAGGTGAGATTGAGATGACCAGAAGTGATCTGTCAATGGATTGAGAGTTTATTATTACTTGTTTAATGGCAGGCAGAATTGTTATTGAAAAGAAATAGGAAATAGTCAGTATGTAAACTGTATCTTGATTTGCATAAATTTGGTGCAAGTTTTGAATGCTTCTTTAGCTGTTTCAGTTACACTTGCAAGCTGCATAAAGTTCAATCTGTCTTCCAAATGTAGCAAGCAACAGCTTCTAACCTTGGAAAATGAACAGCTATGAAATGGGAGCTTTCATAGACCATTTGCAGCTGTCAAGTAAAGAAATCATTACATGCTGACACAACACCCGACCTCCTTACCTGACATGATCCCCGAGCAGCGGAGGAGCCATTGGCGAACTCTCAAAATCTAAAGGTAAGCTTAAAATACTATTTAATTGCCTCTTAATCTATCTAATGATCTAAATTGCCTCCCCCACCACATGGTGTCAGGTCTGTTCAGCAATGACAGACACGACACATGGGAGACTAGCGTGGAGGTGGGTTGACAGCGGGTTCCCTACCCACTGTCAAAAAAAACATTTTCCCAGCCAACCCACCACCGAACACGCTTGCTGCCCCCCCAAACATGCCTGCTTCCCCCCCACGAGTCGGAGACCTGAGGACGCAAACTGGACATTTCTGAAATTTTAACCATTGCAAAAAAAAAAATCCTTTCTTCATAATAAAGACATTTACTTGAGGTACAGATACTACAGATTAGAAATAAAATAATTTTGTGGCATGAGGTGTTACCAACATCACTAGCACAGATTATCTGATCATTATCTCATTGCTGTTTGTGGGAGCTTGCTGTGCACATATTTGGCTGCTGTGTTTCCTACATTACAACTGTGACTTCAAAAGTACTTCATTGGCTGTAAAGTGCTTTGGGATGTCCTGAGGTCATGAACGGCGCTATGTAAATGCAAGTATTTTTATTATTATTACTTGTTTAATGGCAGGCAGAATTGTTATTGAAAAGAAATAGAAAATAGTCAGTATGTAAACTGTATCTTGATTTGCATAAATTTGGTGCAAGTTTTGAATGCTTCTTTAGCTGTTTATGAGCAATATCTCAGCTGTCCAAAACCAATCTAAACAAAATTAATTCCCACTAGAATTATTCATTCGTGGGTTGGACAAATATATTTTATATTGCAATTTCAGTCTGCTATTTTCAGAATAACATTGAGAAGGCTATTAGGTGCATAAATATTGAGAGAGGAGCTATGACTGCTAGGGGAATTAGCAGAGCCACAATATTCAATCAATGAAGTTATGTTAAAGATACATCTTGCAACAAATGCACTTCCAATAGTCCATTTGCTCTCTGGTATCTTAGATTTATCCAATGTAGTTCATAGATATATTGGAGCCATTAATCTAAGAGCACAATTGTACAAACACTTCTGTAGGTACATGCTGTCTGCCTTCCAGTCTGTGCTTCTCTCTTACTCCCAGTGGACTGCAGGCTGTAGAAGTTACAGAGGACTGCGAATAGCTTCTAATTAGAGTAACTCCGTGACAAGCAGTCTGGTGATTAATGACACTGTCCAGCTGTCAATTGTTTCCTGAGCTCCAGTCTGTTCCTTCCACCAATAATAAAAGCTTTATTAGTGAGTGCATTCTGCAGACCTACCCAGAGCCTTCAACTAATTAGAAAGCTGTAGCATTTTTGTGAGGTATTTCTAACCTTTGTGTTAGTGAGGAATGGGGATTTACGTGCCCACAATATACATCCATAAGAATGATAGGATTTATGGGGGAGAAATTGAACATTGTTGCCCCCATTTTTTTGGGGAGTGAAAATCAATGGCGGGGTGCATGAATTTCAGGTCGCAAGCTCCCATGCCTGATTTCCTCTGGCTGCTAACTTCTTGGTGTGCAAGGCGCACGGTTGGAACAGGCATTGGCCGCCTTGCATATGCAAATCGGGGTCGTAACGGCACTTTGGAGGAACCTGATGCAAAATTGGTCATCAATTGGGCAGAGCTTGCTCCGCCCCGTGAGTCTTCAGCGGCCTAACTAAAGGGACCGCTGGAGGCCGCCCACAAATAGGCAAGAAAATGTTTTGATCAATTAATGTCTGTGGACCCAGGAGATCATCACCGCCCCCTCTCCCCCCCCTCGGTTCACTTCCTCACCAGCCCCCCAGGATCTGCCTGCAGGCCAGTTCGACATTGGTGCTTTGACTGGCGGTCCGCAGCTTGCCGGTTTAATTCCAATGAAGCCTGACCCCGAATTTGGCTCGGGCCTCGCTGACATCTTCAGTTTGGTTTGCGCCGCCCATTACGCGCGGGAAACTGTTGCGAATTCCCCCCCCCCCCATGTGTACAATTTTGTTTAGCATAATTAATTCCTTCTTTTCTGCTTTCTTTTCTGTTTTCTTTTCTTCTTTCCTTTTCTGCTTTCTTTGTTTTCTGCTTTCTTTGTTTTCTTGCTTTCTTCCCCCCCCCTTTTCTTACTGACTTGTGCCGTGCACTAGTGCAGCCTGGAGAGTGATCAGGTGACCTTCTCCCTGGTCTCTTTTCAGTGCAGCTCCTTAACAAGTTGCGAGAAGTAATATGAATGATGCCCGAAGTGAAATTCTGTTCAATTTCCCTTTCATTTCTTCTGTGGGGGTAGCACCTGTCCTCCACGTCTCCTCTCCATTAAAAGGAAGGTGCAGTATATTTATTCCATTCTATAAATTCTTGCTTCTTTGATGATGGCCTATCCTGATCGCTTGTATCAATTGCTGTCTGGTTATATGTTGGCCAAATCAGTCTCAACACGAAGCCTGTGTGCTCTTTGTCTTCCCTGCTGATACAGATTACAAATACAGTAAAATAGGAGTGAAAGATCATAGGCTAGAGAAATAGTGGAACCTCGAAACCAGTAACTTTACTCTGCATCAAGTGAAATTGAGTGTTTATTTAACCAGCATCAAATGACATTCAGTGTGACAGAAAAGCCTTGGAAGGCTCCTGATTTTAGATTGCATTTTAAATGTATAAGCTATGTTCTAAACTTGCTGAAGTGGAGTCACCTTCATAACGCTATGTGACAGAAAAGCTGCTATGAGTTAATGAATGTGCCGGGTGACTATGTCAGCGCTGCTCATAGCTCATGGCCAACGGCTTGCTGATTGGAGACTAAGGAAGTAATTTTATGAGCCTGAACTCCTAGCAGGAAGCCTGGCCTGTTGGGAACGTATATCAGAAATCCAGTCATGCACTGTCTCCATTTTCTGGCCACTCATTTCAATGGTCAGAATGTGCCTGCCTGAATTCTGATCCGTATCCCCAGCTGGTGAGGCTCCCAGCCTGAAGTGCAGACTCATAAAATGACCCATTATACCTGGTGAAGAAAGGTTATAGAAACATAGAAGATAGGAGCAGGAGTAGGACATTCGGCCCTTCGAGCCTGCTCTGCCATTCAATGAGATCATGGCTGATCATCCAAATTCAGTACCCTGTCCCTGCCTTCTCCCCATATCCCTTGATCCCTTTAGCCTTAAGAAATATATCCAACTCTTTCTTGAATATATTTAATGAACTGGCCTCCACCGCCCTCTGTGGCAGAGAATTCCACAGGTTCACCACTCTCTGAGTGAAGAAATTCCTCCTCATTTCAGTCCTAAATGGCTTACCCCTTATCCTTAGACTATGACCCCTGGTTCTGGACTCCCCGGCCATCAGAAACATCCTTCCTGCATCTAGTCTGTCCAGGCCTGACAGAATAAGACGCTGCTTTCAAACAAGTCAAATAGCTACGAAGACTTTGCAGTTTACATTCCATGCTCATTAAAGTGAGGATGCCAGTATTATATGGATGCAATACTTTTGACGTCTGACACTCTGCCAATTCCTATGACAGCCTGTTGGGGGTGGATCTGGGCAAGGCAGAACTGGGCGAACACCCTACTTCTAGCTTTATTGGGGTACCCACCTCAGCGGGGAGGGTTGCCCTAGCATCTTTGCCAAAGATCAGAAAACAAAATGTAAAAAAAGCCTTCAATTTCAAATGTACCACTTTCCCACTGCGATCGATTGCCATGGGGAAATTGCAAGCCCTATTCTATGTAGGTGTACTGGCACACCAGGCCTGGATTCTGGGAAGTATATCCCCTACACGTAGGTGTACATAGCATTAGTGTCTAGATGGTGGCACTAGTGGGAATTCAAGCCCCAAATCTACCCAGATTGCGGCAGCATTATCCCCCAGAATGGAAGAATCTTGCCACTTCAGTGTCAGCATGTGTTTGCTAGTTTATACTCTGTACAATCTATACAATAACTGGCTCAACTTTTGCAATTAAATGAAAACATTTATTTCTCTACTGTCCTTAAAAAAAAAAAAAAATCCCACTCCCCCAGAATAAATACATCCCAGAGGGAAGAAATATTTCATAATGCTCAACAAAAATATATTCCAGTGAGAAGGAAAGACTTTAAGAGAAGGGAGAACCATCCGTGGCTAACTAAGGAAGTAAAGGATGGTATCAAATTGAAGACAAAAGCATACAATGTTGCCAAGATTAGTGGAAGGCCAGAGGATTGGGACATTTTTAAAAACCAGCAAAGGACGACTAAAAAAAATGATAAAAAGTGAGAAGATGGATTATGAGAGTAAACTAGCAAGAAATATAAAAACAGATAGTAAGAGCTTCTACTGGTATATAAAAAGGAAGAGAATAGCTAAAGTAAACATTAGTCCCTTAGAGAATGAGACTGGGGAATTAATAATGGGGAACAGGGAAATGGCAGAGACTTTGAACAAATATTTTGTATCAGTCTTCACGGTAGAAGACACTAAAACCATCCCAATAATACATAATCAAGGGGCTATAGGGAGGGGGGAACTTAAAACAATCACTATCACTAAAGAAAAAGTACTCGGTAAAATAATGGAACTAAAGGTGGACAAGTCACCTGGACCTGACGGCCTGCATCCTAGGGTCTTAAAAGAAGTGGCTGCAGAGATAGTGGATGCATTGGTTGCAATCTACCAAAACTCCCTGGATTCTGGGGAGGTCCCAGCAGATTGGAAAACCGCAAATGTAACATTCCTATTTAAGAAGGGAGGGAGACAGAAAGCAGGAAACTAAGGACCAGTTAGCCTAACAGCTGTCATTGGGAAAATGCTGGAGTCCATTATTAAGGAAGCAGTAGCAGGACATTTAGAAAATCATAATACAGTCAAGCAGAGTCAGCATGGTTTTATGAAAGGGAAATCCTATTTGACAAATTTGCTGGATGTAACGAGCAGGGTGGATAATGGGGAACCAGAGGATGTGGTGTATTTGGATTTCCAGAAAGCATTCGATAAGGTGCCATATAAAAGGTTACTGCACAAGATAAGAGCTCATGGGGTTGGGGGTAATATATTAGCATGGATAGAGGATTGGCTAACTAACAGAAAACAGAGAGTTGGGATAAATGTGTCATTTTCCGGTTGGCAAACGGTAACTAGGGGGTGCCACAGGGATCAGTACTGGGGCCTCAACTATTTACAATCTATATTAATGACTTGGATGAAGGGACCGAGTGTAATGTAGCCAAACTTGCTGATGATACAAAGATAGGTGGGAAAGCAAGTTGTGAAGAGGACACAAAGAATCTGCAAAGGGATATAGATAGGCTAAGTGAGTGGGCAAACATTTGGCAGATGGAGTATAATGTGGGAAAGTGTGAGGTTTTCCACTCTGATAAGAAAAATAAAAAAGCAAATTATTATTTAAATGGAGAGAGATTACAAAATGCTGCAGTACAGAGGGACCTGGGGGTCCTTGTGCATGAAACACAAAAAGTTAGCATGCAGGTACAGCAAGTAATCAGGAAGGCAAATGGAACGTTGGTCTTTATTGCAAGGGGATTGGAGTATAAAAGCAGGGAACTGTACAGGGTATTGGTGAGACCACACCTGGAGTACTGCATACAGTTTTGGTCTCCTTATTTAAGGAGGGATATACTTTCATTGGAGGCTATTCAGAGAAGGTTCACGAGGTTGATTCCTGAGATGAAGGGGTTGACTTATGAAGAAAGGTTGAGCAGGTTGGGCCTATACTCATTGGAGTTTAGAAGAATGAGGGGTGATCTTATTGAAACATATAAGATACTGAGGGGGCTTGACAAGGTAGATGCAGAGAGGATGTTTCCCCTCATGGGGGAATCTAGAACTAGGGGGCATAGTTTCAGAATAAGCGGTCGTTCATTTAAAACTGAGATGAGAAGGAATTTCCTCTCTCAGAGGGTCGTAAATCTGTGGAATTCTCTGCCTCAGAGAGCTGAGGAGGCTGGGTCATTGAATATATTTAAGGTGGAGGTAGACAGATTTTTGAACAATAAGGGAGTGAAGGGTTATGGGGAGCGGGCAGGGAAATGGAGCTGAGCCCAAGATCAGATCAGCCATGATCTCATTAAATGGCGGAGCAGGCTCGAGGGGCCAAATGGCTGACTCCTGCTCCTATTTCTTATGTTCTTATATTGGCGCCCCACACATGCACCCCATTATAAACTCCTAAAATAAAATTTAAAACATACGGAACATTAAATAATCACAAAATATATCTATCAACCTACCAATTCCATCGTTCAAGACCTAAAATGCCTTCCTCTCTGAAGTCTCTGGCTTACCCTCTGCTCTGTTCATGCATGTTAGATCCTTCAGTAGGGCTCCAAACCCTGATATCTTTTGGACCTTCCTACTTTCTTTCCTTCCAGCCCCAGCAGCCACTCACTGTGCCATTGCCTCTGCTACCACCATCGTTGTTGCTTACTGGCCTTGCCTTAAATATGCTGCCAGTTCCTGGACTTCACCAGTGCTCCCAGGCCACGGTCACACCAAATACTTCCGGGTTCCATCTCCATTGTCTCCCTGCCCCATCCCCCATGAGTACTCCTAGACCTCAAGCCTATCCCTCAGCCCTCGGTCCCCTTTGCCAATCCTGTGTGCCAACTTTCCACCCGTGAGCTTCCTCCTGGTCTCAGCCTCCCTCACTTCATCCCAGCCTGACTGCCCAGACCTTCACTTTCCTTCCATTAAAAACTAGTACTGATGACTCTACAGTACATAGATCACGTTTACTGGTGAGTATAATGAATAGATCAGGAGTGGCCAACCACTGTCTCCCAAGCAGAAGTGCCATCTTTTGAAGTCCCAAGAAACCCAACAGTCACATTTATATTTAACGCACATCCACAGAATGCTTTTAACTATAGCTGTTCATTATCCCATCTACCTCAGCGGCACATAGATGAGATTTTTTGAGCCTTGTTGACATATTGCCGCTCAATTTTAGAAGACTGAAAGATTAGGTACATCCATATTTGAGCCTTTGAAATCTCATGAAACGTTGGCAAGCCTTGAGTGTGGAAGCATTTCAATTTGGATCAGGGGAAGCATAAATCAAATACTGTATATATAGAATTATGGGATGTGAGGTTTGAGCATATATATAATTTCCTGTATATATGTATCCTTTATATTTGAGTTTTTTTTTTAATTTGCTTAAAAATTAGTAAATTACCCATTTAAACATAACTATATTCCCTAACTGTATAAATAGTATAGCTCATAGAGACTGTTATGATATTATTTCTATGAATTATGACAACATGTTTAATTATTTGTATGAGAATTTCATATCACTAGCAGGCTCAGGGAGGGGAGTGGTTGCTCAAACCTTACACACCATAATTCAGCCTCCAAATTTCAATCTATTTGCACAATGATCTGAGCTGGTTAGAAATGTTTTGAAGGGGTCAGCTTCATGAGCTGATATTTGTATGTCCTAAAACTGTAAACCCCTGTGTTTGAACATAAAATGTCATTCCAAAGCCACCAATGAGATAAATGTGATTATCTTGCATTAAATTTAAAGATTTAACCTAATCTTGGAGTATTCCACTTAAACAAACACCAACAAGGGAAGCATTGTCAGGGCCGGACCACTGCTTCTGTTGCTTAAAGGCTCCTTCAGATTTGCATGCATTCGGATCTCATATTTCCACAGCTTATCTGGGCGAAGATCATTCAACATTTCAAAGACCAGTAACTGAAAATATTCTAATACTGTATTAACACACAATTGTCTTCTTGTTACAATTTCTTCCAGATCTTCTTCCATATGTCACACATACCCGAGAATTTTCTTAAAAGATTCATCGAATCAAAAGCACTGCCTACAAAGCATTTACATTTCTACAAGTGCAGTACAAAATTACTAAAAAATACTTCTCAGTATGTTCTAGCATATGCAAACTTACTCGCTCAACAATTCCTATATTGCAATATACTGGATTAAGGTAAGTCAGGAAGAGTCAGGGATAGAGGTGTCCTTGAGCTGGCTGCAAATTTCTGCTCAGCTTTTGGCTTTAGTTTGGATACGTTTTGAATTCTGTTGAGTCTGGTTGAGGTGCGACCTGATTTGGGTTGCAGAGACGCCTCTTCACATGATGGTAAAGCTCTTTAGCTCTCAGCCCAAACACCACTGGGCACAGGCACCGAGGCAAGACCGAGAAAAGGGAGATGTTGATCAAATGGAGCTGGGCTATGACTTGCACTTTGACTGCCCTATTTTTGACCAGGTTGGAGTATACAATGTAGTTCGCGACAGGTATGAAATAAAGGAACAGCTGAAGGCCATGAAGGAGCACGGTCTTGCGAGCACGCACTTTAGGAGAAGTCTGACGGGCTTCTTTGTATATCATGCAGTAAGAGAATACTATGGTCACTCCGCTCGCCAGGAAGGTGAGAGCGAGTACAGCTTGCTGGATTTGAAATAAAGCAAAAGATGTTTCTAGAATACCTTCTTCAACTGGAGGAAAGACACAGCGAAAGGATTCCATGACCAGTGTGGGAGATCCAGCTACTAGAAGCACCAGCAGACATACCAACGGGTACAGCGTAGCTAAAGCCCACATGAGGATAATGACCTTCTGAGTCTTTCCAGGCGTGCAAATGGAGCGGTAGTGCAGAGGCCAGCAGATTGCAATGTACTTGTCCACAGCCATAGCAGTAACAGTAAAGAAGCCGCTAATGAAGCTGGAGAAGACCAGCGTGTAATTGATGAGGCACAGTAGTGTGGGCATGTTGATGACAGCTGCCCACATCACTGTTGTGGCCATCAGCAGGCTTAAATAGACCAGATCACTTATAAGGAGGCTGGCAAGTAGCAGGTGCCTGGGCTCCTTGCGGAGAGCAGAAATCCGGAAAATGGTATCCAGCATAGCACCGCTGAAGAGCAGTGTAAACATTAAACATATTGCCTCAGGTAGCAGTATAGCCCACGATGGGCAATTGAGGTACTTTGTGGTTCCGTTGAATGAAGCATTCAACATTTTCCAGCCCCTCTTCAAAATCATGTAAGCCTCAGGTTGTCCTCTTGAAAGTGGTTAGTCCTCTTGCTGCGTGTCTTTTGAAGAAGGTTAACATTGAGGTAGTGTTATAATGATTCTCCGTGAAAAGGTTGCGCAGAGTAAGCAACTGGTCACATGGCAGTTAAAAACCCTCTATGAATTAAAAAGGAGCACATCAAACCAAGTGTGATCAAACAGAATATGAGGGTGTAGATCTTGAGGCAGACTTTGAGCATTAGAGGCTCTGCAAAGGATGCATTACTTTAATGTTACCGATTTATAAAAGAAAAAAAACACGATTGATTTTTATATCTTACAATGAAAAGAACCAAAGCTTCTGACGGATGAAAATAAACACAGGGGAAAGGTCACTGGTGTTTATTTTTGCAGGGCCGAGCATTTCCTCAGTTTAGACTTTGTAGAGGAAATGTTAAATAGTGTAAGACAGCACGATTTCAGAGATAGGTAAATGTTCACTGATATTCATGATTAATATTCATGTATACAGGGCTCTTAATTCCTTAATAATCCTGCATTAGAATTGCAAAATAATTCTTTTGTTATACCCTATCGAGGGTCATGTGACAACATTACTTTGTAGTGGTGATATCACAACAGTCTTTTGAGGTTTTCAGTCAGCGATGTGCACACTTTGAAAGTGATACTCCAGCCTGCACTTCATATAGCATTCAACCAGGCTTTATGGGCCTGAAATAAATAAGTACATTCTTATTCTGCCCATCGATTTAGCTCCTCATTGTCCACAAAACAATACTCTCTTGTGCGCTGCACATGTATCACCTCCATAGTAAGCATCAGAATATCGTCTCCCTGAAGATGACACTCTGATGTTATGACAGAATCCTATGATCACATCCCTGCTACAGATATGGAGCTGCACATTTTAGTTTGGTTCTATGTGAGGATGCATCCTGAAGTATTTAGTCAGTTGTCATTATTGCTGCTTTCATTTTATTAAGAATATATATTATAATTCTAGATGGTGCAAAGTGGGATAAGATGACTAACACTTATGGTGCTGAATCAGCGAGCACATTTTACCATGTGTTAGAGGATCTAGTCAGGAAAAGTGACAAAACTCATTTCTCTTGGGATCTTAATGAACATCATTCAGATTTTTTAAGCAATGTTTCCTCTTATCCTTCAGTTATTTTTCTCTCCATGAGCACCAGCTTAAGGAAGCCATGAATTAATTGCACCTTCCCGCTGTAGTGTCCGCGTATCAATAATACACGGACTGCAGGAGAACAATAATAACAGGTATTTACTGAACAGAGGGTAAGCTTAAACTGAAAGTACAGAAGCCTGCTATGGCTTTATATACAGGTGTGGTCACTGCCAGTACTACAGTATAAAATCAGTTCTCTCTTAAAGGTACATACACAGCAATTCCTCCCCTTTTAGATAAACAGTACATAACATTCATTTAACAATTAAATAATAACTAATTACAATTACAATTTTCTCTGTACTATATACATCAACTGAAATAATCATTTATAAGTTCAGTCTTTGAGGAGGCTTCCAGAACCTGACTGGATAGCGCCTTTCTCGAGTATCCTGTTCTTGCGGCGGAGTCGATTCTGGCTCATTGTCATTGGTTGGTTCGTCAGCTTCCAATACCACTGATTCTGAGGTAGACGCAATCTGTACTTCGGGTTCATTACCACGTGCACATGCTCGTGGTATGGGTTTGGCTTGTTCCTGTGACTCTAGAATCTGGTCAGCATGGCGTCTCACGATGCTCTCTCCAACGTCCACTGTGTACATTAGTGGTCCATGCTGTGTGCATATCGTTCCTGGCTGCCATTTTTCTGTTCGGTAGTCGCGGGCCAAGACTGGTTGCCCTATCTTGAAGCTCCTGGTTGGCTTCTCATTGATGTGCTGGAATTGCTTATCCTCAAAATCTCGTCTTATGTTTGGTTTGAGCAAATCCAGGCGGCATCTTAGCCTTCGGTTGAAGAACATTATGGCTGGAGCTTGGTTGGTGACTGCATGTGTCGCATTCCGGTAAGCAAATAAGAAATTATCCACCTTGTGTTGTAGTGGTATGTCATCGTTATACATCGCCTTTATTGCCTTTTTAAAGGTCTGAACAAACCTCTCAGCCAATCCATTTGTGGCTGGATGATATGGGGCAGATGTGTAATGTTTCACCCCATTATTCCTCAGAAACCTCCGGAAATCCTCGGACATAAACTGTGGTCCATTGTCGGAGCAAATCTGTTCTGGCAAGCCATTCCTGGCGAAGATGGTCCGTAGGACTGCAATAGTTTTCTCCGTGGTGGTGGAGGACATTTTGATGACCTCTGGCCATTTCGAATGGGCATCCACGGCGATTAAAAACATTGAGTCCATAAATGGACCAGCAAAATCAATGTGTACCCGTTGCCATGGAGATGAGGGCCACTCCCATGGGTGTAGCGGGGCCTGTGGTGGAGCGTTTTGGACCTTCTGGCATCCTGTGCATCTCTTGGTCATATCCTTGATTTCTTTATCGATTCCCGGCCACCACACAAACGCCCTGGCTAGGCTCTTCATTTTTACCCCTCCCAGATGACCCTCATGAAGCTCATTGAGCACTCTATCTCTCAACTTGGGTGGAATTACCACTCGGGATCCACACATCAAGGTCCCCCGGCACACTAACAGCTGTTCTCTCCTTGGCGAGAATGCTGGCAACAATGAGTCGCCATGTGCTGGCCATCCCTTCACCGTCAAATCATAGACCCAAGAGAGTGTCGGGTCATTTCGGGTTTCCTTCTCTATACTTGAGTTTGTAACAGGTAGACATTCGACTATGGTCGAATGGAATATCTCAACAGGGTCCACTGCAGGTGCTTCCTCCACCGTAGGCAACGGTAGGCGCGACAGCCCATCAGCGTTTCCATGCTGTTTCGTACCCTTGTACTCTATGTCGTACTGATGTGCCCCTAGAAAAAGTGACCATCTTTGCAGCCGTTGCGCCGTCATCACCGAAACGCCCTTCTTTGGGTTAAAAATGGAGACCAGAGGCTGATGATCAGCCAGTAGGGTGAATTTCTGCCCGTGCAGATAGTGATTAAACTTCTTCACCCCCCACACCAGGCTGAGGGCCTCCCTGTCAATCTGGGCGTAGTTACGCTCGGCTGAGGTTAACGAGCGCGACACAAAGGCTATTGGCCTCTCTGAACCGTCAAGGAATTTGTGTGACAGCACCGCTCCAATGCCGTAGGGCGACGCATCACATGCCAACCGAATTGGTAGTGTTGGATTGTAGTGGGCCAATACTTCTTTTGAAGTGATTAGGCATTTACATTTCTGAAAGGCACGCTTACACTCACCACTCCATTTCCATGTTACTCCAGTTTGCAGCAGGGCGTTCAGTGGGTGCAGAACTGTAGATAAATTCGGCAAGAACTTATGGTAGTAGTTCACCAACCTGAGGAACGACCTCAGTTGCGACACATTTTCCGGTGCTGGAGCCTTGACTACTGCCTCAATCTTTGGGGACTTATGCAACCCTTTCTCATCAATAATGTGGCCACAATACGAAATTTGTCTCCTGAAGAACTCGCATTTGGTGCGGTTGGCTCGTAGCCCATATTCTTGTAATCTAGTGAGCACCTGCTCCAGGTTGGCAAGGTGTTCACTGTAATTTTCGCCCGTAACCAGGATGTCGTCCAAATAACACTGGGTCCCCGGGATCCCTTGCAGGACTTGTTCCATCGCCCTCTGCCAAATAGCCGGGGCTGATGCTACCCTGAATACCAGTCGGTTGTACTGGTAAAGACCTTTGTGAGTGTTTATCGTGAGGTATTTCCTAGATGCTTCTTCCACCTCCATTTGTAGATACGCTTGGGCCAGATCAATCTTCGTAAAGCGTTTCCCTCCAGATAGTGAGGTGAAAATATCTTCTATCCGTGGAAGTGGATATTGTACTATGTGCAGGACTGGGTTCACAGTTACCTTGAAGTCCCCACAGATGCGAACCTTCTTCGGCTCCCCAGGCGTGCTGCTCAATGATTTCTTCATTACAGGAACAATGGGTGTGGCCCACTCGCTCCAGTCCACCTTGGACAGCACACCCGAACGCTCCAGACTCTCCAGCTCTGCTTCAACAGCTGGGCGGATCGCGTACGGTACCGGTCTGGCCTTAAGAAATTTTGGGTTTGCGTTATCTTCGATTTTTATCGTTGCCGTTACTCCTTTTAGAGTCCCAAGTCCTTGTTGGAACACCTCTTTCGCGTCAGTTAGAGTTTTTGACAGTCGTCCAGGTGTGACGTCGTCATCCTTTTTGTCAGTCACAGTTAGCGCCTGAATGGAATGCCAATCCAATTGTATTTTTCGGATCCATTCACATCCCAATAATGGTGGTCCTCCATCTTGTAGTATATATAGATACAGTTTCTGTGTTTCCTTGCCGTTGTATTTAACTGGCACCCTTATTTTTCCTCTGGGGTAGACTTTTTGCCCCATGTATGTCTTCAATACAATGGACGTGTCCTTCAAGGGTATGTGTGAGAATAGCCGCTCATAGTCTCGTCGATTCATGACAGTTAGGGCTGATCCTGTGTCCAATTCCATCTTTACTTGGGACCCTGCTATCATGCGGGTGACCCAAATGGTTCGGTGATCCTCCTTTGCGATCACGTTGTGTAACTTTAGACAACTTAGTCTCCTGCTCCCGGAGTCATTATCAGTCTCCTGATCTCCTGAACTACTGTCTGTCATTTTTTTTACTTTCTTGTACTTTTCCTTAGTAGTTCTTTTAGTGTTGGTTTTCTTTCCCGACCTGCAGACTCTTGCTATGTGTCCCATTTTCCCACATTGCCTGCATACTTTGTCCTAAAACCAGCAGTCCTTCTGATCATGGGTTGTTCTGCCGCAGCGATAGCACTTTTCTGCTCCATATGCCATTTCGTTAGCGCTGTATTCTTGTGGTTTCTGTTGTATTTCCGCAGCTCCCCATGCTGCTGCTTCGTAGGATACTGCCACGCTGAAAGCCTGTTCTAGCGTCAGGTCCTTTTCCGAAAGTAGTCGTTTCTGGGTTCCTTCACTCTGGAGCCTGCAGACAAACTTATCCCTTAAGGTGTCTGCCAGTCCTGCTCCGAACTGGCAGTGCTTCGATAACTTGCGTAGTTCTGTAAGATAGTCAGCATTGCTCTCATCTTTGTGCTGGTTTCTTTTATGGAACTTGAATCTTTCTGCTATCAGCAGCGGTGTAGGGTTTAGGTGTTCCTGTAAGATATTTACAATCTCTTCAAAACTTTTCTTCATTGGTTTAGCTGGGGTAATTAAATTCCGCAATAGGCTGTACGTTCTCGCGCCCATCAAATTTAATAATACCGACGCCTTCTTTCCATCGGCCACCTCATTTGCCTTGCAGTACACTTCAATTCTTTCCACATACGTGGTCCAGTCTTCTACCTCGTTGTCGAAAGCAGTGATACTGCCACTCTTCGGCATCTTGGGTGGTTTAAAATGGCGCCTCCCGCGCTTTTTCTTCTTCCCCAATGGATTAAAATGGCGCCTCCCGCGCTTTTCCTTCTTCCCCAATGGAATGAAATGGCGTCTCCCGCGCTTTTCCTTCTTCCCCTTGCTGCCACGCTGCTCCTAGTGTTCTACAGGGTAATGGCGGCGACCCGCGGCTTCGGCGCGTCTCACTTTTCCTTCCCCTCGTTTTATTTTCTCTAGGCTGCCCGGTTCTTGATCACTGTGCCCTGTGCGCTCCACCCTCTCTCTCTCTCTTTTCCTCCTGACGACGCTGCACGGCCCCTTTGCAGAGCCGCTCGATTGAGCTCGAGCCCGCCGCAGTCCGGAAAGGTCAGCGCACTACCTGCTACCAGCACGATTTGCTGGAACACCTTGACTGGGGAGCCAAGCCCAGCTCTCCACAGCCTCCCCTGCAATTCTCCGAACTCCGATGGATCCCTGGGCGGGTGCCCGCGGTCGACGCCCGTTGCTCTGACTTCGACCTCCAAGAAGCTTCTTTTCAGGGAAAGATCCCCATGAGGTGATGCAGTACTGCAGGTGAGTTCGAACCTGCTCGTCGCCAGTGTAGTGTCCGCGTATCAATAATACACGGACTGCAGGTGAACAATAATAACAGGTATTTACTGAACAGAGGGTAAGCTTAAACTGAAAGTACAGAAGCCTGCTATGGCTTTATATACAGGCGTGGTCACTGCCGGTACTACAGTATAAAATCAGTTCTCTCTTAAAGGTACATACACAACACCCGCAGCGTTAATATTGAGGGTGTTACTGATCCAGTACCTGAGGATTGCCTTGTGCTCTTTGTTAGCTGGCCAGCATAGCTTACAGTCCAGACCGCTGGTACGTGCAGCATTATTAGCAAAGCAGAATTTCAGGAGGAGGATGATTGACTTCTCACTTCATCGATAACTTCATGAACAGCTGGTGGGGGAGAAGATGTAAGATGTTTTCGGTCCATATGTGACAGCTCTAATTATCCGCATTATGCTGGACTGCCTGGAAGAGAAGGCAGATGGGGGGAGTCAGAGTTAGGGGCAGGGCATGCTCTCCGAGTTTGTGTGGCAGAGGCTTTTTTTAAATTCGTTTATGGGATCTGGGCGTCGTTGGCAGGGCGAGCATTTATTGCCCATCCCTAGTTGCCCTTGAGAAGGTGGTGGTGAGCCGCCTTCTTGAACCGCTGCAGTCCGCGTGGTGAAGGTACTCCCACAGTGCTGTTAGGTAGGAAGTTCCAGGATTTTGACCCAGCGATGATGAAGGATAGGCGATATACTTCTAAGTCAGGATGGTGTGTGACTTGGAGGGGAACTTGGAGGTGATGGTGTTCCCCTGCGCCTGCTGCCCTTGTCTTTCTAGGTGGAAGAGGTCGCGGGTTTGGGAGGTGCTGCCGAAGAAGCCTTGGCGAGTTGCTGCAGTGCATCTTGTAGAGGGTACACACTGCAGCCACGGTGCACCGGTGGTGGAGGGAGTGAATGTTTAAGGTGGTGGATGGGGTGCCAATCAAGCGGGCTGCTTTGTTTTGAATGGTGTCGAGCTTCTTGAGTGTTGTTGGAGCTGCACTCATCCAGGCAAGTGGAGAATATTCCATCACACTCCTGACTTGTGCCGTGTAGATGGTGGAAAGGCTTTGGGGAGTCAGGAGGTAAGACACTCGCTGCAGAATATCTGCTTCCATATGAGGATCAGCTGAAAATATCTCCCCACATGTTCCAGCTCAAGGAGTTTCTCCTTGCAACAAGTAATCGGCCTATAGATGTGGCAATCGGAGGCAGTGCTTTATCGATTGTTAGATAGTTTAAGCAATGAACTTATTCACATAAACAATGCACAAGATATTAACTATACCCTGTTCACTTAATCAACACAGAGGCTACAGGCTGAGTTAATGGACTTACATTAGTCCATTACAGAAGTAATGCTTCAGTTAGAATCATAGAATGATACAGCACAGGAGACGACCATTCGGCCCATCGTGCCTGTGTTAAAGAGCCTTTGTCAGGTCCCATCTGCAGTACAGTGTTCAGTTTTGGGCATCGAACCACAGGAAAGATAATTGGCTTTGGAAGGGGTACAGGTCAGACTTGATGTGCCTCAATAAATCCGAGACTCGATGCTAGCGAAACAAAACAAGGCTTTTATTGACTTAGAAGGTAACACACAGAGGAGAGGTATCTTCCATCCAGAGGTCTGCCGTACTGGATGTGATAATGGTCGATGTCTGGGTTTTATCAGCCATAGAGATGGTACCCCGAGTAGGGACCACCTTTAGGGAGAGTTGTTGTGCCAGTTCAGGGTGGATAAAACTCTCCGTGCTTCCACTGTCAATTAAACATTTAACCCCGCACCCGTTTACCTCGATGTCCACCATTGATTTGGATAGCGGGTGCGGCCTGGTCTGGTCCACTGTGACCGATGCCACTGTAGGGCCCTGATCGAGACAAGATGGCGTCCACGCTGTCTGCTCACAAGATGGCGGACCCCACGAGGTCGGGCAAGATGGCGTCCAAGATGGCTGCTCCCACGGCGCACACGCAGCGGTGGCGGGTTTTCCGGCGGGGTTCCCTCTGCACACCTTCCCGAAGTGCCCCTTCTTACTGCACTTAAAGCAGGTGGTGCCTTTCGCCGGGCACAGGTTTCTGGTGTGCTTCGGCTGCCCGCAGAAGTAGCAGTTGGGTCCCCGACGCGTCGCGGCTGTCGTAGGGCTTCTGGGGGGAGAGCGGGGCCCTGACGGTGTCGGGCTGCCGGGCGGGGAAGATGCCTTCCAAGATGGCGGCGCCCTTGGTGCACACGTGGCGGTGTGGACGGCGCGGGCTGAAGAGTAGGCGTCCGAGTTTCTCTGGGCCACATCCAGGGATCGCGCTGTGTCCGCAGCCTGTTTCAGGTCCAATCCCATTTTTTCCAGCAGTCTCTGCCGGATGTAAGTGGAGCTGAGGCCTGTGATAAAGGCATCGCGAACAAGCTCGTCAGTGTACACTGCGGCTTTTACATCTTGGCACTTGCAGTCTTTGCCAAGCGTTTTCAGGGTGCCTAGGAACTCCTCCACCGATTCCTCAGGTCGCTGTGCGCGAGTAGCGAGCAGATGCCTAGCATACACCTCATTCGTAGGCTGCTGGTAATGCACCTTTAAGATGTCGCAGGCGGCCGGGTACGTGTCGGCGTCTTGGATGAGGGGGTAAACCCGGTGGCTTACCCAATTCCGCAGAATTCCGAGTTTCATACTCGCAGCGTCCGTAGCGTCTTTAACGGCTGCGGAATTGTCCAGGAAGAATTCCATACACATAAACCAGTGTCCGAAGCGTGCCGATGCGTCCGAAGCATGCTGGTCCAAATCCAAACGTTCGGGTTTCAAGAGTTGATCCATTGTGTTGAAAATTAAGTCAATAAAATTGATGTGCCTCAATAAATCCGAGACTCGATGCTAGCGAAACAAAACAAGGCTTTTATTGACTTAGAAGGTAACACACAGAGAAGAGGTATCTTCCATCCAGAGGTCTGCCGTACTGGATGTGATGCAGGCTGGGCCAGCTTACATAGGGGCCAGGTATGGGCGGAGCCCTACACACAGTACAATACAATGGTGAGGAAAACGGAACTGAGGTAAGGGAAATGAAACTGAAACCAACCACAGTCACAGGTAGAGAATACCAATGAGTGATGAATGGAATATTTCATCACAAGACTCACCAGAATTATAACAGGCTTAGAAGGTTAAATTATGAGGACAGGTTGCATAAACATAGTTCGTATTCCCTTGAACTTAGAAGGTTGAATGCTGATCTAATCGAGGTGTTTAAAAATGATTTAAAAGATTCAATAGGGTAGATACAGCAAAACTATTTCCACTGGTGGGGAAATCCAGAAAAAGAGGGCATAATCTTATAATTAGAACTCGGCCATTTAGGAGTGAAATCAAGAAACACTTCTTCACACAGAGGGTAGTGGAAATCTGGAACTCTCTCCCAATCTGGAACACTATAGGAAGGATGTGATTGCATTGGAGAGGGTGCAGAGGAGATTCACCAGGATGTTACCTGGGCTGGAATGCTTCAACTATGAAGAGAGACTGGACAGGCTGGGGTTGTTTTCCTTAGAGCAGAGAAGGCTGAGGGGGGACCTGATTGAGGTGTACAAAATTATGAGGGGCATAGACAGGGTAGATAGAAAGGAACATTTCCCCTTAGTAGAGGGGTCAATAACCAGGGGGCATGGTTTCAAGGTAAGGGGCAGGATGTTTAGAGGGGATTTGAGGAAAAACTTTTTCACCCAGAGGGTGGTTGGAATCTGGAACTCACTGTCTGAAAGGATGGTAGAGGCAGGAACCCTCACAACATTCAAGAAGCATTTAGATGAGCACTTGAAACACCATAGCATACAAGGCTATGGACCAAGTGCTGCAAAATGGGATTAGAATAGATAGGGCTTGATGGCTGGCGTGGACACGATGGGCTGAAGGGCCTCTTTCTGTGCTGTATAACTCTATGACACTATGCGGGAAAAATTCAGTTGGTTTGTGCCTCCCGTTAGCGCCTTAAGAAGGCGCTAATGGGGCACAAAGCAACTAGCGCCTGTGCGCAGCGATGTTTGCGCCGCTCGCGAAATTAACTAGACATTTTGCGGTGGCGCTAAACACTACTGCCACGATCTCCTGCGCCGGCAGATCGTGACATCAGTCGAGTGTGCAATGCCCCGGTAGCACCCCGGACCGGATATTGAGTGGCGCCCCCTGCCTTACCGCCTGCCGCTAGCAACGACAGGTTGAGGGGAGCGTTTTGCAGTCAGGAAGGGACTGGGGGAGCGCTATTTAAAGGTGACCGCTTCCTGCGTTTTTTTGTTGGTGACATTTTTGCACCATGCATTCTGAGAGAGAGAGACAGACTTCTGGAGAGATTCAACACTGTGTGAAGGAGTTTTGGGTACTGAGCAGCACTTTGCAGGTTCAGTTTGATTTGCCCTTCCTTGTATCGATTTAGAAGAGACTGCGGGGCTGCACTCTGAGCTCTTTCCCTGGGTCTCTCCATTGTTCTTTCTAGCAGATTTGATGTACAGGTCTCTCCAGACTGAGATTCAAGGCTGCAATGAGCAGGATGTGGATGGAGGGCAAGATCAACCCTCCCCTTTAAGAACTGGCCGGTGCCAGTGTGTCTGTGTTCCATTGCTGACTGACATCACATGAGCTTCACCAGAGCTCTGAGGTAGCGCCTCACTCCTCGGCCTTTGCGCCTTAAGAGAGGTGTGTAGCGCCTGATTTAGCGCTCCAATCAACTCCGGGGGCGATAAAAGCCAAGTTTGCAGTTGGAGGCGATAATTAGCGCCAATAATCGCGCCCCTAACAGGGCGATACTGAATTTTTGCCCTATGACTCTATGACTCCCCAAAAGGCTGTGGATGCTGGGTGAATTGAAATTTTCAAGACTGAAATTGATAGATTTTTATTAGGTAAAGGTATCAAGGAATATTGGACAAAAGCGGGTAAATGGGATTGAGATACAGATCAGCAATGTTCTAATTAAATGGCGGAACAGGCTCGAGGGGCTGAATGTCCTACACTTGTTCCTATGTTCCAATGTAAGCTTTTGCTAATACAGGTAGACTATCCTTTATCCGAAAACCTCGGGACCAGCCGAGTTTCGGATAAAGGAGAATTTCGGATTTCGGAAGGTGGGTCGGCGGGGGTCCACGGGGGGGGTCGGCGGGGGGTCGTGCGCACGACTTACGCTGACGCTCAGCGTAAGTCAGTCGGGGTCGGCGCCGGCGGGGTCCGCGGGGGGGTCGGCGGTTGTCGGGGCTGGCGGGGTCGGCGGCTGGCGGTTGTCGGGGCTGGCGGGGTCGGCGGCTGGCGGTTGTCGGGGCTGGCGGGATCCGCGGGGGGGTCGGCGGTTGTCGGGGCTGGCGGGGTCGGCGGTTGTCGGGGCCCGCGGGGGGGTCGGCGGTTGTCGGGGCCGGCGGGGTCCGCGGGGGGTTCGGCGGTTGTCGGGGCTGGCGGGGTCGGCGGTTGTCGGGGCCGGCGGGGTCCGCGGGAGGGTCGGCGGTTGTCGGGGGGGTCGGCGGGGGGTCGTGCGCACGACTTACCCTTTATCCGAACTTCCGCAACCAGAACCCTCTAAAAACCGAAGGTTTTTTCGTTCAGCGTAAGTCGTACGCACGACTTACGCTGAACGAAAAAACCTTCGGTTTTTAGAGGGTTTCGGTTTTCGGAAGTCCGGATAAAGGGTAGTCTACCTGTATACCAATATGCAAACTTCCATAAAACACGAGAGTTTGTTGAATTTTAGAATCCTGACAGCATTTTTTTTTCTGCACCGTTCCACTGAAATAATTGATGTTGGTGGTGGTTTGTGACCTTATCATAACGTAAAGTAGAATGACTGAACTTCTGGCACACCTAGATTTTAACGTGGCAATAAGGGCCCAAGAAATGCCTCACCAGAGAGTGGGTGGGCATTTGTGTATGGACCATGTGTGGCAGGGCAGGATCCATGATCAAACTGACTCAAGGTGGCAACCCTTCTCTACACCATTTCCAGCTCCGCTACATCCTTTCTGCAGTGAGAGTTTTCAAACAGGAGTCTTGCTGCAGCTGCAGCCAGGCGAATGCGCTATTCCTCTTTTTATACAACCTAATATCACATTTACTTTCTTGACAGTAGCCAGACATTGGCTTGATGATCTGAGGTATCTATTTACTATGATTCCCAGATCACTTTCCACATGTGACTACGTCAGCATTCTCCCATTAATCCTATAATCTCCCTGCTTATTTCATATCCCTAAGTGCATGACTTTACACTTACCTACATTAAACTTCATCTGTCAATTATCTTAAATTGGTTAGAAGTGTAAGCTATTTACGGTGATGACTTGTCACTGATAGGATCGCTCTTCAGCCTTGCGCAGGTTTATGAACCTTCTCCAGCTTCATGGCACCACTGGGGCCTGTTATTTGCTGTTTTGGTGAACCTTTCCTGGTCCCAAGAAGTTCTGGCCTTTTCTATCTCTGACCTATGCTCTTGTGTCACAACTCTAGCTGAGTCATTTGATTTTAAAAACTAGCCCTAACATTTATTCCTAAATTGAGCATCCCTGCTGAGCCTTTGAGCAGATGGAGGCACTGAGGCACTGAACTCCGCCGGCTCAGAAGAAGCAAAGAGTAGTATTGTAAACCAGAATGCATGTTGCAACAAGCCTGATCCTAATTCTGGTTGCGATGGGGTGGATGTGAGGTCTCTGTTCTGCCTTGGCCCCGTTTTGTATTTGTGGTGATGTCATGGTTGGATGCAAATGTTGCCCTCGGGTGAGGGATGTCAGTGTAATGGAATTTACTCCTCCTCCCCTTTTTCCACAAGTGTCAAGGCATCGAGGTTAAGAATTGTACAGGTCACATTCAGAATGTATACAGAATTAGTATTTGTATTCACCGGGGCTGAAATTGGTCTTGGCGAGTAGTGTGAAACAGGCTCATGGCGAATCGGCAGCCAGTTTTACACCAGGCCCGATTTTCTTTTCCAAATGGAAATTGAGCACGGGCTGCCCATTTACTATGAACCTGTTTTCGCACTACTGGCGAAAACCAAGTATATATATATATATATTCAGTATTGGGACAGGAGGTTCTATTATATACAGAAGCAGTACTTGGGCAGTCAGTCTTGTTATGTGGGGACTTTTCCTGCCTTTCCTGATCAATTAACTGAAACAGGATTGACTGACACACTTAGAGTACTGCGTACGGTTCTGGTCGCCATATTATAAAAAGGATATAGAGGCATGGAGACGGTGCAGAGAAGATTTAGAAGGATGATACCTGAAATGCGAGGGTATACATATCAGGAAAGGATGAACAGGCTGGGTCTCTTTTCTCTTGAAAAAAGAAGGCTGAGGGGTGACCTAATAGAGGTCTTTAGAATTCTGAAAGGTTTTGATAGAGTGGATACAGAGGGAATGTTTCCACTTGTGGGGAAGAGCATAACCAGAGCATATAAGATAGTCACCAAGAAATCCAATTACCCAAAGAGGGTGAGAATGTGGAACTCGCTACCACAGGGAGTGGTTGAAGCGAATAGTCTAGATGCATTTAAGGGGAGGCTAGACAAGCATATGAGAGAGAAGGGAATAGAGGGTTATGCTGATAGGTTTAGATGCAGAAAGACGAGAGGAGGCTCGAGTGGAGCATAAACTGGTTGGGCCAAATGGCCTGTTTCTGTGCCGTATATCCTATGTAATCCTATGTTGTATAATTCATATTTTCATTCAGAAACGCTACTGCAGCTGCTAATGAGATTACTGCTAAAATGAGAAAAGCATGTTCCATTTTGCAAGTTTTACGATGGATAACTAAGTATGCGTCTTATATAATCCTATAGACACACAGTAATCCATACAAACTCCCAGGGGCTGTACATGCAAAATACAATCTTTCAATAAATATACATACATGTACCAATAAAATCCTTATGGTATACATACAGTAACATATTGCATCTCTTTATCGCGTGCACAAAATACTCCATGATTCATGAACGACAACACTGCAAATAGTAGGTCCATCTCCTGAAGGGAGATAGCACATTGTGCTGGGGTATATGATGTACTGGGGAGAATTTTGAGGGCCCCTGACCAGCGGAAATGGGGTGGTAGCGCCTTGAAAATAGTAGGGAAGAATTTACCGCCCCATTGAAAGAGGAAAAAGACTTGTATTTATAGAACGCCTTTCACCTCGGGACGTCTCAAAGAAGTACTTTTGACGTGTTTTCACTATTGTGATGTAGGAAATGCCGACATTGCCACCATCGCTGTGACAGTCTCCATTTTGCTGAAGTCCTCTAAATAGTCACCCCAGGCAGCCGCCTGAAGAGGGCAAACAGCTAATTTAGATCATTAAATCGGTGTCCTATGGTGTCAATAGGACACCAAAGCTATGTTAGGACTGTGTATCAGGCCAGAGGAGCCCAAAGGTAAGTACTTCTTGATTTTTGTAGGACCAGGAGGACAGGAGTGCTCCTCCAGGCTCCATAAAACAGCCTGGGCCCATACCGCTCCAGTTCACCTCTGAAGGCAGAGCATCATTGTCTTCAGATACCAAAAGGCATCCTTGCACCTGCTTCCTCAGACAGTGGTAAGTGCTCATGCTAAGGAGGAGAGGAATGGAGCTAAACTTTATCCACTTTCACAAACGGTGAAAATATAGTTTCAGTAGAATGCTTTCACTTGCCTTGTGCCGGCTGGGTTACCTCCACCTCCGTAGCATTTACTTGCTTGAGAAAAAGAAGAAAAGCATTGCATTGAGAAAGCAGTGGAGCCTGTGCAGGAGGAAGAAGCAGCTTTCTCAGCGCAGGAATTAGGTTGTCTCCGCGTATCGGGGACACTTGAGCGGTATGCATGTAGTGTATGTACCCGTCTACCTTTAAGGGAACGATTGAGTGTAACCGTTCACCTTTAAGAGAACTACTTTAGGTGTGGCACTATTTGATTGGCTTCTGTATACGGTAATACCGACAGTGACCACACCAGTATATAAGTGATGTTACAGGATAACTAGGGCAGATTCGCCCTGACCTCTGAATAGTAAAGACCTGTTTGTTTGTACTTCAAAAGTCTGTGTATTTATTTACTGCACAACCCACAGACTTTACAGTGGCGACGAGTCTGATCGTACCCTGCGGCAAGAATAGCAAAGTAACAAAGAGCGTCGAAGAGAGGCAACCGCCCTCGTCGTGCTACCAAAAGAAAACACGAGGCTACAACAACAGAAAGTGTGGTACTTTACAGAAGCTGGAAGACTAGCAACAAAAGCTTCATCAGCAACAGGCACTGATTACCCTGCTACCACGGTGTGGAGTGAGCCGACCAGCAAGAAACAAGGCGGCCGAAGAGACTGTGAGTAGGGGAAGGGGTAGAAGTATCCGGAGGAGAAGGGCAGAGCACTCGACCTCGGTCGAGGGGGAGCTGTACCGGCCAAAAGTTGGGTCCAACGGCGTCGGGTGACAGCCGGACCGCCATCAGCGGGAAAAATCCGGGCAGCGACCGCAGCCACGAAGCGCTGAGCCTGCGAGTAGGTGCGGGAGGAGAAACCCAGCCGCAGCCGGGGAGGGAAACACCGGTCTGCGAGAGGGCTGGGGAGGTGAACGGGAACCGTGCGGGTGAGAGCCGGGTGCAGAGTGAGAGACTGCGCGAGAGCCAGTCCAGCGGCTGAACTGTTCTCCACCTACGGAGTACCCAGAGCCGGTAGAACCGAACGTGCGGGAGAGGGAGAGACAGAGCCGAGCACGGGGAGAGGGAGACTGCGCGAGAGCCAGTCCAGTGGCTGAACTGTCCTCCGTTAACGGGGTGTACCCAGCGCCGGTAGAGCCGTGCGGGCGGGAGGAAAAGACAGAGCCGAGTAAGGGGAGCTGTGCGAGAGCCAGCCCAACGGCTGAACCTGTCCGCTGTGGGGAAAGCGTACCCCTTACACCAGGGAGAAACGCGGGAAGCCGCCATTAGGCGGAGAAGACGACAGAGGCGGGAAACCGCCATTGAAGTGGGCGGGGAGAGAAAGGAAGAGCGGGAAACCGCCATTTTCGTGGGAAAAGAACCACCATCTTAACTGCCATTGAAGTGGGCAGAGAGAGAGAGAGAGAGAAGGGAAGAGCGGGAAACCGCCATTTTCGCAGGAAAACTGCCATTTTAGAAAAAAGAAGATAATAAATAATACTTAAAGAAATACTGTGCTGCTTCAAAGAAAGAAAGATGCCTAAGCGAGGGAATATTAATGATTTTAATTCTGAAATAGAAGACTGGGCCACGTACGTGGAACGCATAGAGATCTATTGCGAAGCCAACAAAATAGAGGAAGACGACAAGGTGATAACATTGCTAAACTCGATGGGGGCAAAAACATATGGGCTCTTGAAGCATCTAATAGCACCAGCTAAACCAGCGGATCAGACCTTCGAAGAAATTGTGGCTGTGCTGAAGGACCACTTGAACCCCACACCGTTGATGCTGGCTGAGCGATTCAAATTCTACGCAAGAACGCAGAGGAAAGACGAAAGCAATGCGGAATACTTGGTCGAACTGCGTAGGCTAGCGAAATACTGCCAGTTCGGAGGGAATCTGACAGAGGCACTGCGGGACAAGTTCGTATGCGGATTGTCCAAAGAAGGAACGCAGAAGCGACTACTGGAAGAAAACGACCTCACACTGGACAGGGCTGTCCTCATAGCTGCATCACACGAAGCCGCAGCGAAAGGAACGGCCGAAATGCAGCTAAAGGCGGCGGCACTCGGGGTGGACCAAATTACTTCGAGCACAACAAAATGCTACCGTTGTGGGAAGACCACGCACGACCAGAATCACTGCTGGTTTAAGAACCAAGAGTGTCGGAAATGTGGCAAACTGGGTCACATCGCGAAGGTATGCAGGTCCGGGAAAAAGACCAACAATCAACGGAAGCCACCACAAGAAAAGTACAACAAGGTACACAAGGTGGCTGAAAAGAGTTCAGACGAACAGAATTCAGACTCAGACCCAAACAACCAGGAGCTGGGTAGTCTGAAGATCCACAATGTGGGGAAAGAAACTGATCTACAAACGATTTGGGTCGTACTAAAAATAGCTGGAGTCCAAGTACGAATGGAGCTGGACACTGGATCAGCTCTATCAGTCATCAACCGAAGGGACTACCACCGGCTGTTCTCTCACATACCTTTGAGAAATACCAAGTTCGTATTACAGACATACACGGGGCATAATGTATACCCCATGGGGAAAATAAGAGTCAAGGTGAGAGATAGAGGGAAAGAACACCCAAGAATGAATTTGTACGTATTACCTGAGGGAGGACCACCACTTCTAGGACGGGAGTGGATTAAGAAAATAGACATGGAATGGCACTACCTAAAAGCCATAATGAAGGAGGATTCGGTGCAAGCTATCAGCTCAGATTCTGAGATGGATGACGATAAGACCAATTCAAATATGCATGACAAGGCTAAAGGGGACTTGCCGACGATGGGGAAGGAAACAAAGACATGCAGAAAGACTTATGTCACCAAGAAGAATAAAGTTACAGAGCAGAACTCCAGGTTGACAGAGAATTCTGAGCCTGTTCAAGCTAAGGATTCATCCACGACGGAAGAACACCGAGCTCGGACTCAAACTTATGTCAAAGTACGACAACAATTAGAACAGTGGAGTGACCGTCTCGTACAAGAGATGAAAAATATGGAAAAGTTCTGGGACACTGAATGGGAGAACCTGGAAAGACAACAGAGACAGCTAGCTCGAGAAAAGAGCGACCATAGAGCCATCGTGGCCAAGTACCGATCACATCTCCCTGAAACTGTTCAGGAACTAGACTATTTACAGAACGGCCTAAAGGAAGAGGAATCTTCAGGAAGCCAGGATTTTTATCCCAGTTCATCTCTACGACTCGTTGCAAGCAGAGTGTAACAAATTGAAGGAACAGTATGAACGGGCCCAGACTACAATCCTGGAAGGGGTTAACTCGGCAACCTCCGAAAAGCTAGTTTTAGTGAAAGCATATGAACAACTAAAGTTTGAACATGAGCGAGAATTACAAAGGCTGCAGGAAATGTTTGACGAGCTCCAGGCCAAGACAGACTCATCGGTAGAGATTCCATCCGTAGCTGGAAAATTAGAGGTGGAAGACATAGCAGAACGTGAAATTCAAGATGTCCAAGAACTCGTTAAATTATTGAAGGAAACCCAAGACAAATATGAGGCGGCAATGGCAGAGGTCCAACAACTTGAAGAACATATTCAACTAGGAATCCGGGCAGTGGAAGGAAAGGCCAATGGAAGGAACACAGAGACTGTAGGAATGGCCCCTGATCAGGAGTTAGAGAACACCAAGGCGCAATTTCTTCGAGCGCTTAAAACCAAAGGACCGGAGGAAAGGAAGGTGAAAACATTGGAGGGAAAGGTGGATGAAATGGAGAAGGCGCTAATCCACAGTGTCCCCGTAGAAGAGTTAACGGCCAGCCAACTCTTATACACGCTGAGGGACGAGACTCCAAAATGGGAACACGAGTTTCAGGTTTCAAAGGGAAAGAATTCGGAGCTTCCAAAAGTCACGGAGAGAGCTGAGGGGGCAACACAGCTTGCACATGGATGTCAAAAGTATGCTGAATTACGTCAAGGGGAACAGAAGAATGCGGAAACAGCTACTTCAGTAGAAGGATTAAATAGCCTGATAACGGAATCCCCGATGGAAGGGAAGGTATTGAACTCACAAATGAGGTCAGGCGTGAAGGAATGGCAGACATCCCAGGAAGAGCGGGATGAATATGAATGCTTGAAGAAGTCTTTTCAAGAAAGATGGTCAGAGAAGGAACCACCGTCGGCTAACGTCCAGTTGGATAAGAAGGAAGTAGAAGGGCCCCTCACTGGCCTAACTCAGGACGACCCCGAATACTATCCTGACCTATTGAGTGACACTGAATATTACGAGGATCTGGTCTGCCCAGTTTGTGATGAAAACTCCCAAAGTACAGAAATCTGCATGAAGCACTTAAGGTCTAATGAACATAGAGAGTTGGTGGCGCTACAGATGGCCGCAGAGAAAGGAGCTCCGAGAGTTTCAAAAAGGCAGAAAAGAAAAAGAAGAAGCAGGAGATAATAACTGTCTAAAATACTATCATCTCAGGCGGGACACCATGAAAGGAGCTAAATTAGTTGAAAACCCGAAAATTATCAAGACAGCCAGTTCGTTGTAAAAGTCCGCACTGCTGGTTCAACAGGATGGAAGGTCAAGCTGTTACGTTAAGAAAAAGGCTATGGAGGAGTCACGCTAGCCATGTGAACCGGCTACACCAAAGAGATGCTGTTCGGAATGAGTCAAGATCAGAGACTGAATCTATGAACTGTTTCCGCAGAGACTGAACCTGTGAACTGTTCCCACCGAAAGTATATCTGTAAACTGTTTTATATGACGTTGACTCCACCGGAATTATCTCTGTAAATTGTTTGTTCTCCACCGAGAGTATATCTGTAAATTGTTATGTGAAGTTGAAGATATGTATGTTTAACGGGGACCCTGTAAGTAATAAGCTAAAAAGGGAGGATTGTAGTGTATGTACCCGTCTACCTTTAAGGGAACGATTGAGTGTAACCGTTCACCCTTAAGAGAACTACTTTAGGTGTGGCACTATTTGATTGGCTTCTGTATACGGTAATACCGACAGTGACCACACCAGTATATAAGTGATGTTACAGGATAACTAGGGCAGATTCGCCCTGACCTCTGAATAGTAAAGACCTGTTTGTTTGTACTTCAAAAGTCTGTGTATTTATTTACTGCACAACCCACAGACTTTACAATGCACATGACCACTGTGCTACAGTGGCTCCTGGAGATGCACTGGCTGTATTTGTTGCCTTTGGCATTTCTAATGGTCCAGGGTAAAATGCATAGAAGGAAAACAGAAGTCCTTAAGACTTATACAATGAACTGCTTCTTCAGCTATAGAAATTTTGCCACATCAAAGATTAGTAAATGCACATATTGTAAATTGGTACTCTTTTGACTTCATTGGTTTGGTTTTGCTCCCCTTTAAGATTTAATATTGGCTTAATCTTGTAAGCTTTGCTCAGTTGCTAGAACTCTTCTTTCTAAATCCAGAAGGTTGTGGCATCAAACACTACTCTAGGACCTGAATATAGAATCTAGGCTCAAACTGCACTGCAATATGGAAAGAATGGTGCGTTGTCAACGAAATATTCACTCTGGATGAAATATTCACTGAGGCCCCACTTCATGTTCAGGTTGGTGTTAAAGAGCAGATGGCATTATTTAAAGAAGGGCAGGGAGTTCTTCTGGTGTCTTCACTGATGCTCCTCTCTCACATAAAGACACCAAAAATAAATCACCTACTTATTCATTTCACTTCTGTTTGTTAGATCTTGCTGTATGCAAAATGGCTGTCTCATTTTCCTACCGAAAAAGTAGTTGCTGCACTTCAAATTAACTCATTTCTCATGACGTGTTTTTAAATGTTTCTTGGATGTGCAAGGTGCTTTCTTTAAAGCTTTCCAAGTATAATTGTTTGAATCCAAGGGGGGAAGAATTCGTCCCCTTAGAGCCGCCCGTTAGTGCCAGTAGACGGGTGGTCAGTGACCGGCTCATCAGACTCCGATTTGAATGAATGAAACCCCATCCCCATCATACCATCCCTGTGTCATGCCATATCACAGTGTCCTCCTGGGTGCAAAGGTGAAATGAGAGAGACCACAAAATATTCCAAACTCTATTAATAAATTTATGCATAAACATATCACGCAAATCACACGCATTCTAATAACTAGTAACCCTTGTGCCTGCCATAGTTGAATAGCTGTCATTGTGTGCAAGGTGTGAGATGTGGATGTGAGTGTTGCTAGGTAGAGATTGTTGGTGGCTGAGTGCTGGGGGTGTGGTGCATTGAGCAGTGTGTGAAGCTTGTGGTACAGATGGTGGTATGTAGCATTTGTTGAAGCCTTCACTTACCCTGCCCACCTGTGCAAGCTTGTTAGTTATTCCTGCACTGGGTGTGGGTTCTGGGGACCACAGTGCTGTCCGTGATGTGGTGTGCCACCTCCCTGCACATAGTACAGCAGACTTGTAGCGAGGGCCTCCTGCCAGTTGTTGGGTACAGGACCGGCTGCCTTCTCTCCACCGCTAAAACCAAAGCTTCTCGGAAAACCTGGACCTGATGGCTTACGTCCTAGGGTCTTGAGGGAAGTGGCGGTAGGGATTGTGGATGCATTGGGAATAATTTTCCAAAACTCCCTGGACTCGGCAAAGGTCCCGGCAGACTGGAAAACTGCTAATGTAACACCCTTATTTAAAAAGGGCAGTAGACAGAAGGCTGGAAACTATAGACCAGTTAGCCTAACATCTGTGGTAGGTAAAATTTTGGAGTCCATTATTAAGGAGACAGTAACAGGACATTTGGATAATAATTTAATAGGACAAAGTCAGCATGGTTTTATGAAGGGGAAGTCATGTTTGACAAATTTGCTGGAGTTCTTTGAGGAAGTAACGTATAGGGTGGATAAAGGGGAACCAGTGGATGTAGTGTATTTAGACTTCCAAAAGGCATTTGACAAGGTGCCACACAAAAGATTATTGCTTAAGATAAAAAAAATCACGGGATTGGGGGTAATATTCTGGCATGGATAGAGGATTGGCTATCTAACAGAAGGCAGCGAGTTGGGATAAATGGTTCATTCTCAGACTGGCAATCAGTAACTAGTGGTGTTCCGCAGGGGTCAGTGCTGGGTTCCCCAACTCTTTACAATCTATATTAACGATTTGGAGGAGGGGACCGAGTGTAACATATCAAAGTTTGCAGATGATACTAAGATGGGAGGGAAAGTAGTGAGTGAGGAGGACATAAAAAACCTGCAAGGGGACATCGACAGGCTAAGTAAGTGGGCAGAGATTTGGCAGATGGAATACAATACTGGAAAGTGTGAGGTTATGCACTTTGGCAGGAAAAATCGTAGAGCAAGTTATTATCTTAATGGCAAGAAACTGGAAAGTACTGAAGTACAAAGGGATCTGGGGGTCCTGGTGCACGAAACTCAAAAGGTTAGTATGCAGGTGCAGCAAGTGATTAAGAAGGCCAATGGAATGTTGGCTTTCATTGCTAGGGGGATAGAATATAAAAATAGGGAGGTATTGCTTCAGTTGTACAAGGTATTGGTGAGACCGCACCTGGAATACTGCATACAGTTTTGGTGTCCATACTTAAGAAAGGACATACTTGCTCTCGAGTCAGTACAAAGAAGGTTCACTCGGTTAATCCCGGGGATGAGGGGATGGACATATGAGGAGAGGTTGAGTAGATTGGGACTCTACTCATTGGAGTTCAGAAGAATGAGAGGCGATCTTATTGAAACATATAAGATTGTGAAGGGGTTGGATCGGGTGGATGCGGGGAAGATGTTCCCGATGATGGGTGAAACTAGAACTAGGGGGCATAGTCTTAGAATAAGGGGCTGCTCTTTCAAAACTGAGATGAGGAGGAACTACTTCACTCAGAGGGTGGTAGGTCCATGGAATATGCTGCCCCAAAAAGCTGTAGAAGCTACATCATTACATAAATTTAAAACAGAAATAGACAGTTTCCTAGAAGTAAAGGGAATTAAGGGTTACGGGGAGCGGGCAGGAATTTGGACATGAGTCTAGGTTCGGATCGGTCATGGCCCTGTGGGTAGCGGAGCGGGCCCAGGGGCCGTGTAGCCTGATCCTGCTCCTATTTCGTGTGTCTAATTCTGTTAGATTCAGGAGATGGTTCTGTGATAGTGGATTGGCGGTTAGGATCAGATCAGCCATGATCTTATTGAATGGCGGAGCAGGCTCGAGGGGCCGATTGGCCTACTCCTGCTCCTATTTCTTATGTTCTTATGTTCTTATAACCTGCGGGTTCTCTCCCTGGGGTGGCAATCTGCCATCAGAATTTGTAAATAAGTGCTCCTTCTCCTTGTCCTCCTTTTTATGGTTGCTGAGGCAGCTGCACAGCCAACAATGCTGAGAATGAGGTGCTGCAGCATCAATGGACCTCCCCTTTAAGCAGTGAAAAAAGCCCATGGCAATCATTACTTGCGTTTAGACTACACCCAATATTGGTCCATCTTTTCAGTGTAACGCCAATGAGCTTGGGTTTTTAGACTAGAATTATGGCTCCAATCATTTTAATGAGGAGTGAGAACGAATTTTGCGTGCAGTCTAGACGATTTTCACCTGGCGCTAATTTGCCATTTTTAGTCTAAACATTGCCCATTCCTCAGCTATAACGAATTTCTAGCCCTTTGGATTTACTGACACCTGGGGGGAGGGAGAGAGATTCAACTCACGGCCGCCCGTTTTGTACTTGAAAAACGACCAACCAGCAGTTTAAAAATTGGGGGTGAGGCCACCTCAGCTGTCAGTGGATATGGGGATTGGGCGGGAAAGTGGAGTTGAGATCAAAGATCAGTCATGATCTTATTGAATGGCGGAGCAAGCTCGAGGGGCTGTATGGCCTACTCCTGCTCCTAATTCTTATGATACAATATTCTATAAATGGCAGGCGATTCAGTTCACCAGATTATTGCCCTGGCAGTGATGACGAAAATCTACACTGCAATCTCTAGCAGCTGGAGGGAGAAAGGGAAAATGAACTAATGGTGAAGGTGGGAGGGGGAACAGGGGATTCTCTCTCTAGAACTTACAACTCAGCTGGTTCTGCAACCCCATTTCTAGATCCCATAGCTAGTCTAATAAATTGGAACCAAAGACAATGGCCCAGAATTTACGGTGGGTAATGATGGCGAACTATCAGCGTTCACCCTCATTACCCCTCTGAAACTGATCACAACTTCAGGATTTAGCGCATGCACATCTAAACGCGGTAATCCTTAAGTTGTGGTCAGCCATTCACTGCTTCAACACTGGCTGCACTGTGGACACGCCCCCCACCACCACCACCACCATAGCCGGCAATCAGTGTAATTAGTGAAATCAGTGAAACTGATGAAAACTTGGGCTTTTCCGTGCTAATATCTCTGTAAAATACCCCATTAAATGTTAAGCCTTGTTGGAATAGGTGTAATTGGGGTTTTAACAGCAATTTACCAGACTGGTAAACAAATGTTCTGGCCCTGAAAAACTAATTTTTATATTTGTGGTGTGTCAAATTTCTCCATTATGATAAAAATTACAATTTTTTAAAAACTTGCAAACAATTTTTTTTTTAAAGTTTTTTTATGATGTTTCAGCTTCTACCTTATCCCTAAGTGTGAGTCCCAATCTTTACTACGCTCTCTGTAACATTTTGAAAAAGTCCGGATAAAAGCAGCTTCTCGTTTCCTGGTTTTCTTTCTGTGCGAATTTAGCAATGTGATTGGCTGCTTAGACAGCTTGTTGACATCACCGCAGCATCGCGCTAGGAATTCCCATTACAGAGCACTGAAATCAATTGAACATCGAAAAAGACAAACTTCTCGCCACAGAGATCGCTAGATCACTGCGGGCGGCTTTCTTTGAGGCCAGCGGCGAGCATCTTTGCTTCGCCGCTGACTGCAAATTACGGGCCAATGAGGTAGACCTTCAACTTGCTGCCTAGGTGTAAAATGGACAATTTCTATAATGGGAGCCCCATTCGCAACACCAGGTTTACGCCTGGGTGGTAAGTTAACAATCAACCCAATAAATTTAAGCAGCTTAGTCCAAGGACATGGTAAGGACAGACAACGACGTAATAAATATAAAGTGTGTATGAGGCCTCGTCTCAATCCTATCATTCTCTTAGATGTTGCTGTAATGTCTTGAATGACCTTTGTAAGATTCTGTATTCCAATGTCTCAAATAAACAAGTCTGCAAGAGCTGTATTTGCTAAGTGTTACGAATATGCCCTACATCATCAATTACTTCCCATTTTTGCCCAGCAGAATTTTAATAATGTGAATCTGTCATTCTATGTAGGTCACTGTAACCTTAGCAGAGGATTCATGTGTAAGTGCACCTGATGGTAAATTTAGAACTGTTCTACACCTTATTTCCATGTCGATGGGCACAATATCATATTGATGACATTAGTTTGTTAAATATTGCATTATGAGACTATTTATTGTAATAAAAACAGAAAATGCTGGAGATGCTCAGCAGGTCAGGCAGCATCTGTGAAGAGAGAAACAGAGTTAACGTTTCAGGTCGATGACCTTTCGTCAGAACTGGAAAAAAGCAGGAAATGGAACAGATTTTTAAGCAAGTGTAGGGGCTGGGAAAGGGGGGAGGGGATGAAAGAACAAAAGGGAAGGTCTGTGATAGGATAGAAGGCTATGCTTAAAAATCTGTTCCATTTCCTGCTTTTTTCCAGTTCTGACGAAAGGTCATCGACCTGAAACTCTGTTTCTCTCTTCACAGATGCTGCCTGACCTGCTGAGTATCTCCAGCATTTTCTGTTTTTATTTCAGATTTCCAGCATCTGCAGTATTTTCTTTTTGTATTTATTGTAATGTTGGCTTTTTCACGTTTAATTCAGAGCTTTTTTATCTGGACCCAAGTAACCCCATTTCTAGATCCCGTATCAGATGAACTGTCTTCCTCCTCCTTTCCTGTCAACACCTCTCCTCCCCATCTCTCTCTCTCTCTCTCTCTCTCTCTCTCTCTCTCGAGGATGTTGTCTTCTTGCTTGTATGGAGCTTCACTGAGATTGGTTACCCACAGGGAGTGGTCACCCTCTGGTTTCTCACCAATATGATCATTCTGTATGTGCAAGAGCCTGGTCAGCGGGCTATCCAATCACTGGTATTGCAGCTGAGCCCAATCCCGTCCTCACTTGACATTCACACACCTGGTTACCAGCAGACAGTATTGGATAGTGATCATGGGGAAGTTAGCTGATTTTTTTTTTCTCCGCCCCCCCATTACCCACCACACCCTTCCCCGACCCCCCCACCACCACCGCCCCCCCCCCCCCCCGCTTAACCCAGGGATGATGATGCCAGCTATAGGATTGGCATAGACTGGGGACCCTTGAAATTATCTTGCATACAAGTTGCACCTTCATATGTGTTTTAATGTTACATGTTACTTGTACGCTGGCTGAAGGGTCGATAACCAGAGGGCACAGATCTAAGGTGATTGGCTAAAAAACCAGAGGCGACCTGAGGGAAAAACTTTTTTACGCAATAAGTGGTTAGGATTTGGAATGCACTGCCTGATAGGCTGATGGATACAGATTCAATAGTAGCCTTCAAAAGGTAATCACTTGAAGGAGAAATAAATTGCAGTGATATGGGGAAAGAGCGAGGGAGTGGGACTGACTGGATTGCTCTTCAAAAGAGCCGATGCAGACGCGATGGGCCAAATGGCCTCCTTCCTTCTATGATTCTACAATGTTTGGTTAGAGTTTTTACAGAAGTGACAACCACATAAGACTTGTAAACAGGTACTAGATTATGATTCAAATTTTACAATAATACAGATTTGATAATTGGCAAAAAAAGCCAGGGGACTGATGAGGAGAATTCTTTTTACTCAGCTGTTATGATGCTCTGGAATGCACTGCCTGAAAGGGGACTGGAAGCAGATTCAATAGCAACTTTCAAAAGGGAATTGGATATATACTTAAAAAGGAAAAATGTGTAGGGCTATGGGGAAGGAGCAGGGGAGTGAGGCTAATTGGTAGCTCTTTCGGAGAGTCAGCACAGACACAATGGGCCGAATGGCCTCCTTCTTCTGCGCTGTATGATTCTATAATTACCTATCTATTAGCATTAACTGCATCATAATTTATACTGAGTTTAGACTGTATAAAGTGCATCATTCCTAGTGTGAGTTGTTTTTAATTGAAAGACTTACATTTATATAGCACCTTACATGACCACCAGACGTCCCAAAGCGCTTTACAGCCAATTAAGTACTTTTGGAGTGTAGTCACTGTTGTAATGTGGGAAACCCAGCAGCCAACACAGCAAGCTCCCACAAACAGCAATGTGATAATGACCAGTTAATCTGTTTTTAGTGATGTTGATTGAGGGAGAAATATTGGCCAGGACACTGGGGATAATTCCCCAGCTCTTCTTTGAAATAGTGCCATGGGATCTTTTACATCCACCTGAGAGAGCAGGCAGGGGCTCAGCTTAATGTCTCATCCGAAAGACAGCACCTCTGACAGTGCAACACTCCCTCAGTACTGCACTGGAGTATCAGCCTAGTGCTCAAGTCCCTGGGGGTGGGAATTGAACCCATAACCTTCTGACTCAGAGGCGAGTGGGCTACCCACTGAGCCACAGCTGACAACACAGTTGATGCATTTAGAGTTGTATAGATGCTGTTGTTTGTTGTCTGGTGTCATTGCTTTTGTTCTGTGCCTGTAGTGACACCACTGTTTTCTCCGTGGATAATTTTTTAATTTGTTTGCCATTTTTTAATGGGTTTCCAGCATTCTGATTTCAGAGATTTTCCTCTGGAGAAGGGAAAAGACTTGGCCCAGAAATTCCATTCGTAGCCCTCCCGCGGGCAGAGGGCTGCGATTTGGAAAAATCTCCGCCTGGACCGGAGGGCTCCCAGGAGGCGCAGAATTCCATTGCTGTACCTCTTCGAACTGCTGGTGTGCCGGGCACGTGTATCCCAGGGGCGCAGGTAGTTCGCAACGTCCCTGGGATCACGTGGGCTATGGGGAGCCAATCAGAGCAGGGTATCTCCATTCATGGATTTGACAGGAAGACCTGTCAAATCTATGAATAGAGATCAGCCTCAAAACCATAAGTAAAACTTCAAATACATTTTTTTTTTAAATCACATTTTTAAAATGACTATAAATTTTAAGCAAAAATTTACATTTTTGAAAAAAATAATTAAAGTTTTTAATGGGGCTAAAAATAAACTTACCTTTCTTTAAAGTATTTTAAAATGATAAATCAGTGGAAATTTTTTTTTTTTTAATTTCTTCAACTTTTAGCCTGGTAAAAGCAGACCTTGCGCCTGCTTTTCTAGGCGCAGCAGTTTCTGACTTACCTGGACTGAAGTAACTGGGAAAAAAATGGAAGTTTCAGCCGTACGCGCTGCCTCTCTGGCGCAGACATTTGACCTGTCAAGCCCTTTCTTCACAGAATGAAAGTTCCGGTTTCCAGCGCATGCGCAGTGCATGCCTAAAACTGGCACTTCCATTGACCCTACGGGTGAGTACACAGCGGGTACGCACCCGTAGGGAACGGAATTTATGGGCCATTATTTTCCTTCATTTGCCTTTGCACAATGGCTCTCAGGAGCTGCCTCCTTTCAGATCAATATTTTATTATTTGAGCATCAAATTTGACTAAATTATCAGGGTTACTGCCACAGATGGGACAATCCATGAGGACTCGGATAGAATTAAAAGTAGAGCTGAAGGATAATTCGTTGGTTATAATCCAGAATGTAGGAACAATTTTCACAAACCTCCTGGACATTCTTAGAAACTTGGCAAACTTGCTGTAATAATAGATCAATGAAACTCCAACTTGGCTGAATCGCTGAGTATAGATATGTTCTTGCCAAGCTAATTCTGTTGCCATTTCATTCTACATTGGAAGATCAGCAATTCCTTGAAGAATAATGGATAAAACCAACCGTTAATGTGCTTAGAGACTGCGTAGCAAAGGAAGAGGGAGCAAGCAGAGATATGCTAATATATCAGATGTTCTGATTCTACAGTCAACAGTCTGACATCTGGCCATGTTGATTAACTGCACTAAAAATACTAAGGAAAATATTCAAATCAGAACCTTAAGACACATTAAAAAAAAGCGAAGCTTTACTAATTAACACTTATTGTGTCGTTTTAAAAAAAACTTAATCTTAGAATAATGGCAGCACAACATTTATTACCCAAATAATTTCCCTGAAGGGATTAAGAGTCGACCACATAGTGTGGGACTAGAGTCGCATGCAGGCCAGATTGGATAGAGGTGGCAGGCTCCCTTCGCTGAAGGACATTATATAGAAATACATAAACGTTACAACATGGAAACAGGCAATTCGGCCCAACTAATCTACGTCGGTGTTTACCCTCCATGTGAGTAAATAGTCCTAATCCCATTTACTCACCCTATTCTATCATCTTTTTTCTTCATCCATCTGTCCAACATGGTGTTTCTGCCGCACTTCCGGTGTAGTTATGTCGGCGGAGTGGGGGCAGCTCCGAGGAAATTCTCAGCTATAGTTTCTGCCTCAGCTCTGGAATTGAATTTCACAGCATGACAACTCTCAGTGTAAAGATGTTTTTCTTGCTCTCTGTTGTAATCTGTTACATTTAATCTGGTAACTATGGCATCTTGTTCTCGGCCCCTCAACTACCCGAAGCAGTCTGCTTCTATCTATCCTGTCCCAGTATTTTAAACACTTATTTTGACATCACTCACTCTAGGGCTATATCGTAACACTGTGCAATCATGAGCAAACAGCCTCACTTCTGATCTTTTGATGGCGGGAAGGTCATTGATGAAGCAGTTGAAGATAGTTGGGACTTGGATGCTTCCCAGAGGAACTCCGACAGCGATGTCCTGGGGCTGAGATGACCGGCCTCCCAACAACCATCTTCCTTTTTTGCAAGGTATAACACCGCCCACTGGAGAGTTATCTCCCTGATTCCCAGTGACTTCAGTGTTACTTTGGCTCCTTGGTGCCACACTCAGTCGAATGATGCCTTGATTTCAAAAGCGCTCTCACCTCACTTCTAGAATTCCACTCTTGTGTCCATGTTTGGACCAAAGCTGTAATGAGGTCTGGAGCCGAGTGGTCCTGGCAGAATCCAAACTGAGCATCGGTGAGCAGGTTATTGGTAAATAAGTGTTACTTAATAGCACTGTTGATAATTCCTTCCATTAGTTTGTTGATGATTGGGAGTAGGCTGATGGGTTGGTAAATGGCTGGTTTGGATTTGTTCTATTTTATGTGGACAAGACATACCTGAGCAATTTTCCACATTGTCGGGTAGATGCCAGTGTTATCTTCTTCTTAGGCAGTCCCTCGGAACCGAGGATGACTTGCTTCCACATTAAAAATGAGTTCTCGGGTGACTGATGAGTCCAATGCAGGACCTACAGTCTCTGTCACAGGTGGGGCAGACGGTGGTTGAAGGGGCGGGTGGGTGGGGTGCTTGGGTTGACGTGCGCTCCTTGCGCTGCCTGCACTTGGCTTCCGCTTGCACCCGGCGAAGAGACTCAAGGTGTTCGGCGCCTTCCCGGATGCTTCTCCTCCACTTTGTGTGGTCTTGGGCCAGGGATTCCCAGGTGTTATAGCTATAGTGAAACAGCTTAGCTAGGGGTGCGGCTAGTTCTGGAGCACCTGTCTTCAGCACTACAGCCGGGATGTTGTCGGGGCCCATAGCCTTTGCTATATCCAGTGCACTCAGCCATTTTTTGATGTCACATGTAGTGAATCGAATTGGCTGAAGACGTATGTGTGATGGTGGAGGCCTCAGGAGGAGGCCGAGAACGATCATCCACTCGGCACTTCTGGCTGAAGATGGTTGCAAATGCTTCAGCTTTGTCTTTTGCACTTACATGCTGGGCTCTGCCATCATTGAAAATGGGATTGTGCATAGAGCCTCCACCTCCTGTCAGTTGCTTAATGGTCCACCACCTTTCACAACTGGGTGTTCTTTGGTTGCAGACCTTTGACTTGATCCGTTGGTAGCAGGATCGCATAGCTCTTGATTCATAGCATGCTGTTTACCATGCAAGTAGACCTGCCTTGTAGCTCCGGCAGGTTGACATCTCATCTTCTGCAGTAATCTCCCATGTGATGCCTTTTTCAAAGACTCTCCTAAAGTCCATGTACACCACATCCACTGCATTTCCTACATCTATGATATCTGTTACCCCCTTGAAGAATTCTGAGGTTTGTCAGACACAGTCATCCCTTTTAAAATCTGTTTTGTCTACTTCTAACTATTTTCTCTTTATCAATATACATGGTAATTTTATACTTAATTAGGGACTCTAAAAAATTTCCCTATCACAGATGTTAAACTAATTGGCCTGTAATTATCCAGATTGCCTCTGTCTGCCTTTTTACAAATGGGTTCTGTATTGGCCACTCTCCAGTCCTCCAGCACACATCCACGGTCAGTAGAGCCCTGAAATATAGGTGATCATTTTAACCTAATGCGGCAGGCAGGAAATGAGCGATAGCAAAATACTGCGGATGCTGGAAATCCGAAATAACAACAGAAAATGCTGGAAAAACTCAGCAGGCCAGGCAACATCCGTGGAGAGAGAAATAGAGTCAACGTTTCAGGTCGAAACCCTTTGTCAGGACTGAAAAAGCACAGGAAATGAAACAGATTAAAAGGCCAGTTTGGGGGCTGGGAAATGGGGATGAGAGAACAAAAGAGAAGTGAAGAGACATTAAGAGGTATTCAAAACCAGACGAGATGGTGATGGAACTAGTGGAGAGACAAGACACGGCTCTAGATTAGGTGTGAAATGCGCAGGGGGAAGGGCCAAAACAAAGGTGTGGATAAAAAATATATGTATAAATTTAATAGGAGCCAAGGTTATGATCTGAAATTGTTGAACTCGATATTGAGTCCGGAAGGCTGTAAAGTGCCTAATCGGAAGGTGAGGTGCTGTTCCTCGAGCTTACGCTGGGTTTCCATGGAACAATGCAAGAGCCCGAGTACGGTGAGGTCTGAGTGGGAATAGGGCAGTGAATTAAAATGACAGGCGACCGGAAGCTCGGGGTCACCCTTACGGACTGAACGGAGGTGTTCCGCAAAGCGCTCACCCAATCTGTGTTTGGTTTCCCCAATGTAGAGGAGACCACATCGTGAGCAGCGAATACAGTATACTAGATTGCAAGAAGTACAAGTAAATCGCTGTTTTCACCTGGAAGGGGTGTTTGGGGCCCTGGACAGTGGGAAGGGGGGAGGTATAAGGGCAGGTGTGGCATCTCCTGCGCTTGCACAGGAAGGTGCCGGGGGAAGGGGTGCTGGGGGTGATAAAGAAGTGGACTAGGGTGTCTCGGAGGGAGCGGTCCCTACGGAATGCTGAAAGGGGAGGGGAAGATGCGTTTGCTGGTGGGATCACGTTGGAGGTGGCGGAAATGGCGGAGGATGATCCGTTGAATGTGGAGGCCGGTGGGGTGAAAGGTGAGGACAAGGGGAACCCTATCGTTGTTCTGGGAGGGAGGCGCAGGGGTGAGGGCAGAAGTGCGGGAGATAGAACGGACACGGTCGAGGGCCGTGTCAACCATGGTAGAGGGGAATCCTCGGTTGAGGAAAAAGGAAGACATGTCGGAAGCACTGGTGTGGAAGGTGGCATCGTCGGAGCAAATGCGGCGGAGATGGAGAAACTGGGAGAATGGAATAGAGTCCTTGCAGGAGGCAGGGTGGGGGAAGTGTAGTCCAGGTAGCTGTGGGAGTCAGTGGGCTTGTAGTGAATGTTGGACAATAACCTATCCCCAGAGATGGAGACGGAGAAGTCGAGGAAGGGAAGAGTCGGAAATGGACCATGTGAAGGTGAGGGAAGGGTGGAAATTGGAGGCAAAGTGAATGAAATTGTCTAGTTCAGGGTGAGAGCAGGAAATGGCACCAATACAGTCATCAATGTACCGGAAAAAGAGGTGAGGGAGGGACCCGAGTAGGACTGGAACAAAGAATGTTCCACATATCCCACGAAAAGGCAGGCATAGCTAGGACCCATGCGGGTACCCATAGCAACACCTTTGATTTGGAGGAAATGAGTGGAGTCAAAGGAGAAGTTGTTCAATGTGAGAACAAGTTCAGCCAGGCGGAGGAGGGTGGTGGTGGATGGGGACTGGTCAGGCCTCAACGAGGCTGGGCGAGTTCGGGTTGGCTGCCCATTTTACTGCCAAGCTTCACTCTGCATTGAGGTAACCCCTGGGAGAAGATGTTGAATTTCATTATGAATCTCTGACAGAAACAATCCAATCGCAATCCTTAACCAAAGTGATTGTGTAAAAGCAGCTGTGGACTTGTTCTCTAGATTGTCTTGTGAAGTTGGAAGTTGTTGTAGCATGTAACTGGAATAGGGGATGTAACAGCAATAAAATGGAAAAGTACTGAGCGATATCATGCCTTGTGTGAGGGTGTTGTGGTGATAAACAGTAGCACAACACATTTCACAGAAGATATGGCCCCGATATTGACAGCGGAAGGTTTCGTAAGCGGGGTGGGGAGGAGTTTGACCTCCACAGCGTGCATCTTTTTCTCCTACAGGATCCCCGCCCGGAAGTCAGCTTGATTGACGGGCTTGGCTCCTTGGTGGGCGGGGAGCATGCCAGAGCATGCCGCAGCCCCAGGAACAGGTAAGGAACCTGCTGCCCCATTAGTGGGAGCGTGGAGGGGGGTCCGGGGTGGGTTCTGATCCCTGCCCCCATGGGGGGTCTATTGATGGGGGTGGGGGGGATGTCCGATGGCAGGGAAGAAAGTAAGCTTGGGGGGGTCACATGGAAGCACTCCTGCTCCACAAGCAGTGCTGGAAAGGCACTTAACTCTTCCATGAAGCTGTCCTTGCCTCCCTTGAGCTGCCGAGTTTCCTGTGGCCCGGGAAACCCGGTCAGCCAGGGTTATACTGGGAAGACCGGTTCAATGTGAGGCTCTCAGCCTCATTATAATATTTAAGTGGTCAACGCTCCCTGTTCCACCTCCATTAATCCCAGCAATGGGTGGGGTTTGATGAGGTAGCAGATGAGGGCAATGTGGTTGATGTGGTGTACATGGACTTCCAAAAGGCGTTTGATAAAGTGCCACATAATAGGCGTGCCAGCAAAGTTGAAGCCCATGGAATAAAAAGACAGTGGCAGCATGGATACAAAATTGGCTAAGTGACAGGAAACAGAGAGTAGGTTGTTTTTCAGACTGGAGGAAGGTATACTGTGGTGTTCCCCAGGGGTCGGTACTAGGACCACTGCTTTTCTTGATATATATTAATGACTTGGACTTGGGTGTACAGGGCACAATTTCAAAATTTGCAGATGACACAAAACTTGGAAGTATAGTGAACAATGAGGAGGATAGTGATAGACTTCAAGGAGACATAGACAGGCTGGTGAAATGGGCAGACATGTGGCAGATGAAATTTAACGCAGAAAAGTGTGAAGTGATACATTTTGGTAGGAAGAACGAGGAGAGGCAATATAAACTAAAGGGTGCAATCCTAAAGCGGGTGCATGAACAGAGAGACCTGGGGGTATATGTGCACAAATTATTTAAGGTGGCGGGGCAGGTCGAGAAAGCAGTTAAAGCATATGGGATCCTGGGCTTCATAAATAGAGGCATAGAGTACAAAAGCAAGGAAGTTATGATGAACCTTTATAAAACATTGGTTTGGTTTCAACTGGAGTATTGTGTCCAATTTTGGAGGGGGCACTTTAGGAAGGATGTGAAGGCCTCAGAAAGGGTGCAGAAAAGATTTACAAAAATGATTCCAGAGATGAGGGACTTCAGTTACGTGGATAGACTGGAGAAGCTGGGGTTGTTCTCCTTAGAGCATAAAAGGTTGAGAGGAGATTTGATAGAGGTGTTCAAAAGCATGAAGGGTCTAGCCAGAGTAGATAGAGAGAAACTGTTCCCATTGGTGGAAGGGTCGAGAACCAGAGGACACAGATTTAAGGTGATTGGCAAAAGAACCAAAGGTGACATGAGGGAAAACATTTTTGTGCAGTGAGTGGTTAGGATCTGGAATGCACTGCCTGAAAGGGCGGTGGAGGCAGACTCAATCATGGCTTTCAAAAGGGAATTGGAGAAGTACCTGAAGGAAAAAAATTTGCAGGGCTACAGGGAAAGGGCAGGGGGAGTGGGACTAGCTGAGGTGCTCTTGCCGAGAGCCAGCACGGGCTCGACGGGCCGAATGGCCTCCTTCTGTGCTGTAACTATTCTATGATTCTATGGAGGCGGGTTGGGGTCGGGTTTGAGATTTTAAAGTTTTTTACATCTCACCTGACCGCAACCCACACGTTTTTGGGGGTTAAAATTACCCCCAAGGCCCAGAATTTTCCCCAGGTAGGCGGGTTGGGGTGAGAGTCCTCCGAGGTGGGCCTGATTTGAATTTGAGGCCTCGGAATCCTTCCCGCAGCCAGACAGCTTGAGAGGCTGGCTGGCTGTGGGCAGGTAGGCCTCAGTTGCGAGGGGTCGGCCCGGGGGAGGGATCGGCGGGAGGGGGTCCAGGATTGGTGGGAGGGGGGTCAGAGATCGGGAGTGGGGAGAGAGGATCGGCGGGGGGGGGGTTTCAGGATCAGCGGGGGATCGGCAGGTGATGGCGGGTGGTCGGGGCTCGGGGAGGTTGGAGATCGGCAGGCAAGTGGGGATTGCGGTGGGTGGGGGTGGTTGGCATCGCCAGGGGGGATCGGGGATCACGGGGGCGGGTGGGGGGGTGGCCAGGGATCGGGGGGAGGGGGGGCGGAGGATCGGGGCTGGTCTCATCATTGTCGTTGGGGGGAAGGCCTCGGGAGGCCTGGGAAGGTGATCGGAGGCCGTGGGGGGCTCGCCGATCGCAGGTGCTGGGTATGGTCATGCCCCTGGATCCAGGAGGTAGGTATAAAGCACTTACTTCCTGGATGCAGCAGTCCCCGCCTCTATTTAACTGCCAGGTTTCAGGAATTGTGTAAAACCTGTCCCAGGCAGCTAAAAACAAAATGGTGGGGAAAATAGAGGCTTCCAGCCTCATTACAATATTTAAATTACGGTAATGCCCCCTGTTATGTTCATTAATAACTAGACATTCTCATTATGAACACAGCTAGCTTTTGCTAGCTACTTTTATTGAGCACATGTGGACTTGTACAGCATCTTGTAGAGGCTTCCATCTTGACTGCTGCCTTGTGGGTAGCCTAGCCTCATGGGTAATGTAGTCTTAATATAATATATAGCTGGGTAGTGTAGTCTTATACATACAGCTATATACAGCTCTACTGCTCCACCTAGTGTCCACCACAGAATGACATGTTATTGATCACTACATCCTCCTTTCTTTGAGGTTTAACAAAATCAATATCAATCAACTTTCAAGAAAACAATAAAGATAATATCAGTAACACTTTTGTTAGTGCTCTATAAACATAAACACTTTCAAAACAGTCAACACATTTTCAAAGCTTTACATTGTAATCAAAGATTAAGTCTATCAGGCTTTTTTACTTCACGTGTGGATCTTCTCAACACGGGTAAGTCTGATGTGTCTTCATGAGATTGTTCTGGCGGTGAATGACAAGATGCAGTTGCGGCATTGTCATCAATCTGCTCTTGTATAGATCGAGGTCTCCTTGCGATCTTTGCTTGGAGAGGGTTTCAGTGTTTCCTTCACTCTTCATGCCATAACTCTCAATGTAGTCAATGCACTCTCGAAAAACTGCTGGCAGCTGGACCCCATCATACAGCATAGTCCTCTCAGCAGCCTTGGCTAATGGAACACCAAAGATTGGCCTGAGGGAAGAAGAAGTATCCACCGGAACTGCTTCCTGCTCTGGTGCAGGCTTCTTCTTTTTCTTTTTCTCTTTCCACTGCTTAACAACATCTGCTGTGGTTATATCTTTGGACTTTTTCTCCTTGTGTTTTTCCTCTTTGTGCTTTTCTTCCTTTGGCTTCTCTTTGACCTTAAAGTCTTTTTCTTTCTTCTTGGAGAAACTAGGCTTTTTGAAGACATGGATACCCTTTGGCCTTTTCATCCTTGATGGGCTCTCTGCTTCATCACCTGAGTCATCTGGTCTGCTTATGGCACAGTTTATACGGTAGACTCTCTTGACCAGTTCTAAGTCTTCACAAGCTTTGTCACCTAGTATCGAATCAAGTCTTTCAGCCACAACAGAAAACATGAGATGATGCACTTTGTCTTTGACTGTCACTTTGAGTCTGCATACACCTAAGCTATCTATTTTCTGTCCATTATAGTCCTTCAATAGTACTGACTTTTTCTGTATTTTGGGCTTTTCTTTCATATTGTTAATGTCACTCATACTGATTACGTTTGCTTTTGCCCCAGTGTCCAGTTTCAATGTAACTAATGCTCCATTTATCTGCAGTGGGATCATCCATTTGTCCTCTTTTACTGCATTAATTTATGTTCAGCATTGTCTATTTCTGAGGGCTGCACATTTTCTGTATCTTTTTTTGATATCGTCACAAAAAATGTCTCACTTAAATCAGTGTCCTCAATCACATTAACTCGTTGCCCTTTCGTCGTTTTTACTTTTGAAAAGCATTGTTTGGCAAAGTGATTCTTTCCATTACACTTTTTGCACATTTTTCCAAACGCTGGGCATTGTCTTAACTGGTGTTTGTAACCACAGCGTTTACAATTAAAAATTTCATCCTCCGATTGCTTTTCATTTCTGTTCTGCCCACGTTTCTTCCCCTTGTAGGACACAGCACCGACAGCAGCATTATCACTCATTACATTTGCATCATTATTGATTTCACTGAAAGTCTTCGCGTGATTTCGAGCTAGCTCGCTGGCTTGGCATATTTTCATCGCATTTTCCAAATTTAGTTCGGTTTCTCTCAACAGACGTTCCCTGACTTTTTTATCATGAATACTAAACACAATCTGGTCACGAATCATGGATGCTTTGAGCTCAGAGAAATTAAATGTCTGTGCTTTCAGTTTCAGATCAGTTATAAAGCTATCAAAAGTCTCATTTTGTTGCTGTGTCCGAGAACAGAAGATGTATCTTTCATAGGTCTCATTCTTTTTTGGAGAGCAATGTGCATCAAATTTTTTTAGCACATCTTCTAATTTTTCTCTGTTCTCCGCTGGATTAAATACAAATGTATTAAATACCTCTATCGCCTGTGGGCCTGCAACCGTAAGCAGCAACGCTATCTTCCTTGTGTCTGGCTTTGTACTGAATCCGATGGCTGCAATGTAGAGTTCGAATTGCTGTTTAAAAGTCTGCCAGTTGTAGTCGATTTTTTCTGTGAGATTCAAACGCTCTGGTGGCTTCAAATTCTCCATGTCGCTTTTCACAATTTTCAGCAGATCTTCACCACCCTGGTACCATGTTATGTTCATTAATAACTAGACATTCTTATTATGAACACAGCTAGCTTTTGCTAGCTACTTTTATTGAGCACATGTGGACTTGTACAGCATCTTGTAGAGGCTTCCATCTTGACTGCTGCCTTGTGGGTAGCCTAGCCTCATGGGTAATGTAGTCTTAATATAATATATAGCTGGGTAGTGTAGTCTTATACATACAGCTATATACAGCTCTACTGCTCCACCTAGTGTCCACCACAGAATGACATGTTATTGATCACTACACCCCCTGAGAGCAGGTTGGCTGCCCGCCCCAACTCCGGGAAAACCGGAAGTGGGCGGGTTGGAAGCGGGATCAGGTCGGGATTCACATTTTTAACAATTTAACTGCCCCCACGCTCCAAACCCACCTGTTTTTTGATGGGAGAATTCCGGCCCAAGTTTTTTAAATTGTGAAGGGGTTCGATAGGGTGAATAGAGGGAAACAATTGTGAGGGTCGATAGCAAGTGGTCATTTATTCAAAATTGTACGAAAAGAGTGAGAAGAGGCATTTTGTTAGAGAGAGTTTGGAACTTTTACAGAACATGCATCTTTTAAGAACAGAAGAACATAAGAACATAAGAAATAGGAGCAGGAGTAGGCCATTCAGCCCCTCGAGCCTGCTCCGCCATTCAATAAGATCATGGCTGATCTACCTCATCTCCACTTTCCTGCACTATGCCCATATCCCTTGATTCCCTTAATATTCAAAAATCTATTGATCTCTGTCTTGAATATACTCAACGACTGAGCCTCCACAGCCCTCTGTGGTAGAGAATTCCAAAGATTCACCGCCCTCTGAGTGAAGAAATTTCTCCTCACCTCAGTCGTAAATGGCCGACCCCTTCTTCTGAGACTGTGACCCCCTGGTTCTTGACTCCCCAGCCAGGGGAAACATCCTCCCTGCATCTACCCTGTCAAGGCCTGTAAGAATTTTGTATGTTTCAATGAGATCACCTCTCATTCTTCTAAACTCTAGAGATTATAGGCCTAGTCTACTCAATTTTTCCTCATAGGACAATCCCCGCATCCCAGGAATCAGTCTGGTGAACCATCGTTGCACTCCCTCTATGGCAAGTATATCCTTCCTTAGGTAAGGCGACCAAAACTGTACACAATACTCCAGGTGTAGTCTCACCAGGGCCCTATATCATAGAAAGTTACAGCACGGAAGGAGGCCATTTTAGCCCATTGTGTCCACGCCGGCCAACAAAGAGCTATCCAGCCTAATCCCACTTCCCAGCTCTTGGTCCGTAGCCCTGCAGGTTACAGCATCCCAAGTGCACATCCAAGTACTTTTTAAATGTGGTTAGGGTTCCTGCCTCTACCACCCTTTCAGGCAGTGAGTTCCAGACCCCCACAACCCTCTAGGTGAAGAAATTACCCCTCAAATCCCCTCTAAACCTTCCGCCAATTACTTTAAATCTGTGCCCCCTGGTTTTTGACCCCTCCGCTAAGGGAAATAGGTCCTTTCTATCCACTTTATCTAGGCCCCTCATAATTTGATACACCTCAATAAGGTCTCCCCTCAGCCTCCTCTATTCCAAGGAAAAGAAACCCAGCCTATCTAGTCTTTCCTCATAACTAAGATTCTCTACTCCCGGCAACATCCTTGTAAATCTCCTCTGTACCCTCTCTAGTGCAATCACATCTTTCCTGTAATGTGGTGACCAGAACTGCACGCAGTACTCTAGCTGAGGCCTATAATTGCAGTAAGACATCTTTACTCTTATACTCAAATCCTCTTGTAGTAAAGGCCAAAGGGAAGAGTAGAGAAATATTTGAAGCGGATGGAGATACAAGGCTGTGGGGAGAAAGCAAGAGAGCGGGATTAGGTTTGGATTGCTCTGGCAAAGGATAGGTACAGACTTGATGGCCGAATGGCCTCCTTCAGTCCTGTAAATCTATGGTGTGCTATATTTGCACCAAAATCAATTAATTTATACATTGTGATGAGCATTATGTTCTAAAACATCATGTTCTCAGATTTACTTATTACAGTTATTATTTCCTGTCAGGTTTATTTCTAACTTGAACCACTTCTGTGCTACATGCTGTATATTTGTGACATTGTGACATTGTCTTAATGAAACTGGCTTAAACTTTAATGATTTGATTGGCAGCTACTCCCCAACAAATTTCTCCTTCCCTCAGTCCTAAATGGCCAACCCCTTATTCTGAGACTGTGACCCCTGGCTCTCGACAATTGCAGTTAAATAATTAATGATCCTTGAGCCCTAAACTTTGGTTTTAAAATATCAATGTCTAGCTGCTGATCTGTTGTCAAGTTTGCCATTTTTATTTTCACCTCAGTGGGAGGTGTCAGGTTTGCTGAGTGTATAGTCCAAAAACTGTCACAACCTCCAGCAGCCAAAGGTTGTAAACTGGTAATTCACGTTTGGCATTCCTGTATTATGCAGGTGTTAAATTGTTTTTATTTTAAATAAGTTAGCACCTCTGCTAAAATGCTGGCCGGTGGAATGTCACGTGATGTATTTGCCCTCTAATATCCCCAGCAGTAATTTCCAGGCTTTGGTTTTCTCTGTTGTTGGTTTTTTCTCAGAGGCTGAAAGTGGCCATTTTATTATTCTATACTGAGAAAACGAATTTCTGCGCCAGAGTTGTGGAAAGGTCTGATTATTAACATGGGTTCAGGCAGCAAGAGAGATCGCAGGAGAAGGTTGCGGAGCAAATTATACAGATGATTAAAAAACGCTACCGTGCTGAAATTGCAAAAACTGGCTGAATGATCATGAACGTTTCTGAAGAACACCTGCAATTTCAATAGTTATGTTAAATAGATATGTGTTCACACCTATTCAATGCAGCACTGCAAATAAAAAGAAGCATTTTAAAGGTGTTTAAAAAATAGGTTTGTCTGTTATGCAAATGTAATGAGCTGTGTGCTCAGCTTTGAAAACTGTCGGAATCTCTATGAAGCGAAGAAATGCAACAATTTTATTTTTATAGGCTAAATGTATATGTATCGCCCTCCTGAATTTTAAACTGTACATAGAGTATACTATGATAATATATTGAACTAAAGAGGCCTGGTTAATTATACTTGAAAATTAGGGAAGTTTATTGCTACCTGAATCCTTCTGTAGATGTTGCAGTTTAGATGATTTAGAGATGAGGCTTTTTCTCTTGACATGATGCTGTATTGCTGCACGCAGATGGATGCTAAATGCTTTTAAATTTTGCCACTGTTCTTTGCTGTGTAAAATCTGATTTCCTCCCGCCCGCCCTCATCTATCAAAAGTAAAATGGCCACTTGTGGCCTCTGAAATTCATTAAATAAATTAAGTAACAATGTTGCCTTATGCCAAATGATGTTACATAACAGACTGATTTGGTTGCATAATTTGTGGATAATTTGGCAAATTCAAAAGAATATGAATTGCACAAGATAGTTTGATATTATAAAGATTGATTTTTGTTGTATCCATGAACATTAAGGTGTTGTTTGTTTTATATTTTCCCCTCGCTACCACTGTAATGTATTATCACATGGTTTAGTATGAGCATGCTCAGTTCCCAAGGCCTAGTAAAGCAAGCACATTGACTAGCAACTCGTGGCTCTGTCCTTCATTTATTCTACACACATATATTACATTTTTGGTGATGAGAATGGGATCCCAAAGCCATTTTTAGGGATCATGGAAGGACACAGTGTTCAACCTTCAAGTGGACAAGTTTAAGGTGAATTTGTGATGTTTTACTGTTAATGCTGATGCAGAATCGGCTGTGCTTCGCCTTCGTGTGTATGCATACACCGCAACAGCGGCGTTGATTCTCACAGGTACACAGGTAGCGTTCAACGGGATCGGGACAATCATGGCCACGCCTATGGGATTCTTCGGAAGCCTCGGCCTGTATGACCGAGCTCGCGAACCATTCAGTTCTTGCATTGAGCGGATGGAGATGTTTTTAGGGCCAATAACATTACTGAGACCGAAGGTGCAGATGAGAATGTTCAAACTCAAAATAAAGTAATTCGTGAACGTAAGAAAGCAATGTTTCTAACGGAGATCGGGCCAGATGTCTACAGAACGTTGACAAACTTACTCACGCCAGGGAAAGCGAAGGATGCGTCGTTTGAAGATATTGTCAAGAAACTCGAGGACCATTTCAACCCAAAGCCATTAGAAATAGCAGAGAGCTATAAGTTTGGTATCAGAAACCAAAAACAGTGAGTACATTCTAGCTCTTAAAAACCTGTCTTTGCATTGTAACTTTGGCACATTTTTGGACTGTGCGTTGCGAGATAAGTTTGTGCATGGACTGGTGGATGAGCGCACACAGTCCAAGTTACTGAACACTCCAAACCTAACGTTTGACATAGCATGCAAAATCGCCCTGTCTATGGAGATGGAGTCTAAGAATGCTAGGGAGCTCCGTCCAACTCAAGTGACTCGTGCAGCTGAGGTCTACAGTCACAAAGCCACCGCCGAACCTAAAGCTGTGAGAGTCCAAGTCAAAAGCCTGTCGGTGAGAGCAGTTCAGTGAATTGTTATCGCTCACCACAGACCTGCCAATACAGAAATGCGAGGTGTTTTCACTGCCAGAAGAAAGGCAATATTTCAACAGCTTGCAGAGCTAGATCAAAAGCAGGAAGTAAGAACCGTTCAAGAGGCAATGCAAAGCAGCAACAACAAAAGGGAGAAATTCAGCAGAGAAATTCACAATATTGAAGTGAACACACCTGATGTTGAAGAACTCGGCATCTACATTATCTATGCCACTAGTGGCAGTCATGAGAAAGCCTTCCATACAAAACTTTTGATCAACGAGCAATATATTGATATTTGTATCGACACAGCGGCAGACTGCTCTATCATGAGTAAGGACACATATGAGAGTAAGTTTAAACAAGTACCACCTACAAAAAGTACCGTAGAGTTAAAAACCTACTCCGGAGAAATCATAGAGACATGTGGATTAATGGTATGTACAGTTCAGCACAATGGTCAATCAGTAAAGCTGCCTATTATTGTAGCGAGCTACAACAGGCTAACCCTCATGGGCAAAGACTGGTTGAGAAAGTTAAAACTAGACTGGAAAAACATCTTCAGTGTAGATGCTTCAAAGAAGTGACTCGACACAATGCTGAACAAGTATAAAAGCATGTTCACAGACAGTTATGAGGGCATCACTGGGTATTGACATGAATCAGTCATTCATGAAAGAAAGACTTATGAAATAATACTGAGCAGCCTGCGGGTGGCGCTGTCCAGGGAGAGTATAAATACTCGGGCACGGGCCCAGCTTGCGCAGGACATTCTTAACAGGATCTAGTGAAGGACACAACTAGACCTCCATGTTGTAAAACAGTTGATTAAAGTTTTGTTTAACGCTTAGATCAAGTGCCTCGTAGTTTTTTTACGTCAGGTATGATGTGCATATCCGCATCAAGTCCAACGCGGAGCCTGTCTATTGTAAGGCAAGGCCGGTCCCCTATGCATTAAAAAGCCAGGTGGAGGTAGAGCTAGAGAAACTCAGAGAATGGAGTGCTAGACAAAAGTGAATGGGCTACCCCGATTGTGGTAGTGCCCAAAGCAGACAAAACTCTACGCTTGTGCGGTAACTACAAAGTTACTATCAACCAAGCAGTTTATGAGCAGTACATGTTACCTACATCCCAAGATTTGTATGCAGCACTCTCTGGGTCAAAGGTTTTCTCCAAGCTTGACCTGTCGCACGCTTACGCTCAGCTGAATGTTGACAAAGAGAGTCAACAGTATCTCACTATCAACACACACAAGGGACTGTACTCATACACCAAGCTGCCGTATGGTGTAAAGTCCTCTCCCAAAATCTTCTAGGCTACGGTGGATAAGATATTGCAAGGAATTACAAATTACTTATGCAATCAAGACGATGTACTGATCACAACAAGCAGCGAGGAAGAAAATCTAGAAATGTTAGATTTAGTGCTTCAAAGGTTGAATTCCCACAAAGTCAAATTGAAAAGGAGCAAATATGCTTTTGTGCAGCCCGAGGTTGTGTACCTTGGTCTGAAAGTTGATGCAAATGGCTTGCAACCAGTTAAGGAAATGGTTGATGCTGTCATCAATGCTCCCAATCCACAGAACGTGTCTGAGTTAAGATCTTTCCTTGGAATGGTCCAGTACCTTGCATGTTTCTTACCTGAGCTAGTGACCATGTTATCTCCATTGCACGAGCTCCTCAAGAATGATGTCCAGTGGAAGTGGATGAAAGCGCAACAGGAAGCTTACAATGCTTGTATGAGAAGTCTCTCTAGCGATGCTCTATTTGTGCACTACAACACAGCGTGAGCTTAAGTTAGCGTGTGATGCTTCTAGCTATGGTGTGGGAGCTGTCATAAACCACGTAATGGATGACGGGCATGAAAAACCAATCGCATTCGCATCGCGGACCCTCACAAAGAGCGAAAGAACTATGCGAAAATTGAAAAGGAAGCACTCACCATAGTGTTTGGAATCAAGAAATTCCAAGAGTTCCTGATCAGCAGAAAGTTTACCCTGATAACTGATCACAAACTGCTCCCAGCAATATTGGGGCCCAAATCTGCCATCCCTGCAATGGCTGCATTGTTGAGGCTGCCGCGGAACACGAATGGAGGCCGAACTGATCTGAGGAACACATGGCTTTTTATTACATTCTCTTGAGAGCTGGCTGCCCCAGCTCTTCTCTCTGCTAAACCCGAAAACCGAATGAGGGCGACGCCCGCGCTTTTGTGTACACACTGAGGGCGATGCCCGCTCCTTTGTCATGCCTTAAAGGCAGCATGCTTCTTAAAGGCAAGGTGCCTAATTTATTGTCCACGGACGGAAAAGTGGATTGCGCCCGTTTAGGTGGCGATCCGCCACACAGCTCCCCCCAGAATCCGCTTAGGAGGTGTGGACGAGACGGTGCGACGGTCTGATGGGCCGGCCGGAGCGGCTCTTGTAGGACGCCGGTGGACGTGGAACGGCCGGGCGTGGAGCAGCCGGGTGTACTGGCTTGAGGGCAGGTCGGCCGTGTGGCGGTGGACGAGCTACTGGGACCTGCTCACCGGGCTCCGAGTGTGCTGGCTTGAGTCGGTTAACCGACACTTTTTCAGTCCTGTCGCCCACTTGTAGGGCGAAAAATTTGTCCCCAGCCTGTAGCACTTTGTAGGGCCCGTTGTACGGGGGTTGAAGGGGTCCGCGGTGGGCGTCGTGCCGGACGAAAACGAACCGTGCCTGATGCAGGCTTAGCGGGACGTGTGAGGTGGATTCGCCGTGCCGGGCAATGGGCACCGGGGCGAACTGTAGCGCCGGTGAGGTGAAGTCGTGGCGTTGCTGGTCGGCTGACCAGGGTGTCGTGGCGGTGGCCAGGAACTCGCCAGGTACGCACAGCGGCTGGCCGTACACGAGCTCTGCTGCCAATGCATGGAGGTCTTCTTTAACCGCGGAGCGCAGGCTGAGGAGGACCCACGGGAGTCGGTCGGTCCAGGCGCCGTCCTGGAGGCTGGCTCGAAGAGATGCCTTCAAGGATCTGTGGAACCGCTCACACAGTCCGTTGGCTTGGGGGTGGTACGCTGTGGTGCGGTGAATGGTCACCCCGAGATTGCGTGCGATGGCGGTCCAGAGTTCAGAGGTAAATTGTGGACCTCTGTCCGACGTCATGTCGGAGGGGACGCCGAACCGTGCGACCCAGGTGCTGACGAAGGCTCTGGCGATGTCGGCGGTGGTGGTAGAGGTCAGTGGCATTGCCTCGGGCCAGCGCGTGGTGCGGTCGACGATCGTCAGCAAGTGCGTGTGGCCTTGCGACGGTGGCAGGGGCCCGACGATGTCCACGTGGATGAGGTCAAATCTACGTGAAGGGACGGTGAACTCCTCGAGGGGTGCTTTCGTGTGTTGCTGCACCTTGGCCCGTTGGCAGGCTAGGCAGGAGTTGGCCCAAGTACGCACATCCTTGCGAAGGCCGCGCCAGACAAAGCGGTTGGCTACCAATTTGATGGATGTGCGGGCGCCGGGGTGGGAGAGGTTGTGGAGAATCTCGAATACCCGGTGGCGCCAGGACGCTGGGACGACGGGCCGAGGTTGAGATAGGGATATGTCGCACTTGACCGTGACTGCGGTCGGGCCGCAGGCGACGCCGGCCAGGCATAGCCCTGGTAGGTTGGTAGGTGCGGAGAGCAGATCAGGGTCCGTGAGCTGGTCTGCTGCGAGTTGAGCGTAGTCGACTGCCAGGTGTGCGGCGTGGATGGCGGGGCGGGAGAGGCAGTCGGCTACCACGTTGTCTCGGCCGGAGATGTGTTGGATGTCCGTGGTGAACTCGGACACTGCCGCGAGCTGGCGCTGCTGCCTGGCGGACCAGGGGTCGGTTGTCTTTGCCATTGCGAATGTCAGGGGTTTGTGGTCGACAAACGCAGTGAAGGGGTGGCCCTCCAGCAAAAACCGAAAATGGCGGACTGCCAGGTACAGCGCGAGGAGCTCGCGGTCGAAGGTGCTGTACTTGACCTCCGGGGGGCGTAGTTGGCGGCTGAAGAAGGCAAGTGGTTGCCAGGCGCCGTCGACCCACTGCTCGTACACGGCGCCGACTGCGTGGTCGGAGGCGTCCGTGGTGAGCGCTACTCTGGCATTGGGCCGTGGGTGTGTGAGCAGGGTGGCATCGGCGAGTGCGGTCTTGGTGGAGTTGAAGGCGGCTGATACGTCTGCCGTCCATTCGACCGCCATCTTGCCGCTCCTGCCCCGGAGGGCTTCATACAGGGGCCTCATGAGGGACGCCGCTTTGGGGATGAAGCGGTTGTAGAAATTCACCATCCCGAGGAAATCCTGGAGTCCTTTGATGGTGGTGGGGCGGGGAAATTGCTGGACGGCCTGCACCTTGGTGGGCAGGGGAATGGCCCCAGCATGGGTGATGTGGTGGCCGAGGAAGTCGATCTTGTCCAGGCTGAACTGGCACTTGGCTGGGCTGAGGATGAGCCCGTGGTCGCTGAGGCGCCCGAACAGGATGCGAAGGTGTTCGAGGTGTTCCTGCTTGGAGGAACTGGCTACCAGGATGTCGTCCAGGTAGACGAACAGGAACTTCAGGTCCCGAAGGACCGAGTCCATGAGCCGTTGGAATGCCTGGGCCGCGTTTTTGAGGCCGAAGGGCATCCGCAGGAACTTGAAAAGCCCGAAGGGGGTGATTACGGCCGTCTTAGGAACGTCCGCGGGGTGGACGGGGACTTGGTGGTAGCCGCGCACCAGGTCGACTTTGGAAAAGACTGAGCGGCCGGCCAGTCTAGCCGAGAAGTCCTGAATGTGCGGCACGGGGTACCGATCAGGGGTGGTGGCGTCGTTGAGGCGGCGGTAATCCCCGCAGGGGCGCCAACCCCCGCCTGGTTTGGGGGCGATGTGGAGTGGGGAGGCCCAGGGACTGTTGGAGCGGCGGGTGATGCCGAGCTGTTCCATAGTGGCAAACTCGGTCCGCGCGATCTCCAGTTTGGCCGGGTCCAGCCTGCGGGCGTGGGCGTACACTGGGGGGCCTGTGGTGGGGATGAAGTGTTCCACCCCGTGTTTGGCGACCTCCGTGGAGAAGGTCGGGTTGGTGAGGGCTGGGAATTTGGCCAGGAGTGCCGAGTAGTCATCCGTGGCCCGGGCGTGGCACTGTGATGCCATGTCGGCGGGTTGACGGGGGGCCATGGCGCCCAGGATGGGGGACATGGTGTTCATGTCCACGAGGCGGTGTCGAGGGATGTCTACCAGTAGGCCGTGGGCGCACAGGAAATCTGCGCCGATGAGAGGGGAGAGTACCTTGGCAGTGATGAACTCCCATCGGTAGCGGCGACCAGCGAGGTCGAGGGTGACTGTGCGGGTGCCGTACGTCTGGATGTCCGAGCCGTTAGCGGCAGCCAGCGCCTGTTCTCGTTCGCCCTTTTGGATGTCGAGGGCGGAGGCCGGGATGATGCTGTGCTGAGCTCCAGTGTCGCACAGGACCCGGCGGCCGGTTTTGTCATCCGTGACGTACAGCAGGGAGCCCGCGTGGCCCACGGCCATCGCGGGGGCTGGTACGGGGGCGGACTTGAAGGAGCAGGGAGGTGTGCACCGTTGTGCCCTGGCACCGAACCGTGCATGGTAGTAACAGTAGCCTGGGTTTGTGGGGCGCGAAGGCCCCGTGGGCCCCGTGGCTGGGCCTTGTGGCCGCGTGGTGGCTGGTGAGGGGCGCGCCCAGGCTGTGGCTGCCAGGTCCGGAGCGACGTCGCGGCTGGAGTGAGCGGACAGCAGCTTGTCGGCCTCATCGGCCAGGGCTTCTAGGTCCGTGAGGCCGGACGCCACGATCGCTGGGCGGATACTGGGAGGTAGCTGGCGGATGAACAGCGTGCGGAAGAGGGACCCGGGTGGGCTCTCGTCGGTGAGTGAGAGCATGTGGGAGAAGAGGTCTGACGGTGAGGCGTCACTGAGGCCTGGAAGGTCGAGGAGGCGGCAGTTTCGCTGGTATGTCGAGGTCGTAAATTTTTTAAGGAGCGCGGCCTTAAGATGTGCATACTTGCCCTCGTCTGGTGAGTTCTGCAGCGCTATCCAGACCTTCGTGACTGTGGAGCTACCGAGTGATGCGACGAGGTAGTCATACTTCGTCCCATCTGTGGTGATGTGTCGCAGCCAGAATCGGGACTCAGCTTGGAGGAACCAGGCTTCGGGCTGGTTTTCCCAAAACTCCGGCAGTTTCACGGAAACTGCGTTCGTGTCCGCCATTGCAGTGCTCGGAATACGTTCTGAGCGTCGGGGTCACCAATGTTGAGGCTGCCGCGGAACACGAATGGAGGCCGAACCAATCTGAGGAACACATGGCTTTTTATTACATTCTCTTGAGAGATGGCTGCCCCAGCTCTTCTCTCTGCTCAACCCGAAAACCGAATGAGGGCGACGCCCGCGCTTTTGTGTACACACTGAGGGCGACGCCCGCTCCTTTGTCATGCCTTAAAGGCAGCATGCTTCTTAAAAGCAAGGTGCCCGATTTATTGTCCACGGACGGAAAAGTGGATTGCGCCCGTTTAGGTGGCGATCCGCCACAGCATCAAGAATGCAACGTTGGGCAGTGTTGTTGTCACAATATGACTACACGATTGAATATCGCACTTCAAAGCAAAACGCAATCGCAGATGCTTTGTCCAGGTTGTCACATGAGGACTCGTGTTGGGAGTGAAGGTGAGATTTTCATGCTAGGTGTAGTTGAGAAAGACTTTCCCGTGAATGCAACTGAGATTGCAGAGGAGACTCAAAAGAACTCTACTGAAAAGAGTGTATGAAAACATCTTGAATGGGTGGACTAATCAGTGTCTGGACACAGACCATTCCTTAACTGTCATACAACCTTGCTCACAAGACAATTCAGTATCAAGTGGGGAAACAGAGTGGTGGTACCTACTTCTTTGAGTTCGGAACCAAAACAAAACAGCCCGAAAATTGGTTAAACACCAAAACCTTCTGTAAGGTGATCAGGACGGCTCCGCAAATCTGTTATTAAACTGGATTTGTAGCTCATTTGTAGTTCATCTAAAAAAAAAGCCAGGAGATTTTGTTATGTGGTGCATGTAATGCTGGGAAAGGTGGGACCATAGTTTTGTTGTATTTGAGAGGGGAATATGTAAATTTTTTTAAGGGGAAAGCAGTGTAATGTATTATCACATGGTTTGTCACATGGTTTAGTATGAGCATGCTCAGTTCGCTCTGGCCTAGTACAGCAAACACATTGACTAGCAACTCGTGTCTCTGTCCTACCCACATATATTACAACCACAATATTTTTTTTGTGGTCTTTATTTTTTGGTCCCCTGCAAGCTTGTACCATTTCCTGCTCGAGAGACACCTGTTCCCAAGCCTTTTACTAACGCTGCTTTACTTGATGGTGTGTGAGTGTAGGCCAGCATTGATTTGCCTCTGAATTTTCATTCCTATTTGCTGCCTCTCCCCAAACAACCTGGGCAGAAATGGTGACTGCACCACACAAGGAGTCACAAAAATATGCCCCATCCTACCATTTGGAGGTGCAACACGTTAATACTGCAAAACAATACGCTCAATAAATAACTGTTTAAAAATGTATATCTTGCAATTCTAATGGGGATAGAAAAAGTATTTTCTTCCAATTGGGGCATACTGTTTCACCTAATAACTCCATATTTAATGTTATCAACGCGAGTCCCTGAACTGCTGGAGGCCTACATCTGCAGTAAACCGTACAAAGCAAAATTATACCCCAAAAAACAGCAGTTAATTAAAAACTTCTACACGTTAATGTATAAATTGCATTCTTGTTCTTTAAAGGTGTCATTCACTATTAAAATTGTCATATTTTAACTCGAGCCTGAACGAACTCATTACCATGCTAAGCTCGTCATCTTTCTGGGCATCATTGCATTTGTAATGGTTTCAGTAAACTGTAATATTAAGTAATGTAGGAGTCTGTGCATTCCTAACAAAAACACTGTGAACTAAACTGGTAGTTAACAAACTTAGTTTAATGCACTGAAAGTATTACAAAACAAGAAACGCAGGAGAAACTCCAAACAGGTCTGTACACTAGCTCACTCCACGAGGACTAACTGGAAACGCCCTCCAACCCTGACGTCATCACGTCATCACGTTTCCTGCCGTTGGGAATGTCACATGTCCCACGTGATGACGTCATCGCGTCAGATCGCAATTTTATCGATCCCGGGCAAACATTAAAAGGTAACAATAATGATTAAAGACAATTGTACAAGTTACTGTGAGAGTCTCTTTGGTGGCTTTGCCACATACGCCCCCCCAGAATTGTCTTTAATGAGGAAAGTCAATCGCCGAGGAGGTCGGACAAGCCTGTTTGACCGACTCCTAAATTCCCGGAGTCGCCGATCGCCATCGTGGCCACGGGGGATGCACTGGATCCGGTGTTCTTGACTCGCTGGATCCGGTGTTCTGGTCGACGGTCTGGGCATGAAACTACACGGTGGTCGGCAGCAGCGGGCCTTCGGGCCAAAACGAGTGTGGTAGTAACAGTAACCGGCCACCGGAGGCGCCGGGGCTGGGGCCGGGCCCCTCGGGGCGGGGCGTTGCGCGATGGCGCAGAATTGTTGCCGGACCGCGTAAATTTTATCCGCTTCTTCGGCGAGCGCGATGCAGTCCCCGGTGTCCGATCTGGCGAGGGCTGCCTGGATGTGTTCGGGCAGCTGCGTAAGGAACAGCTCGCGGAACAGGAAACATGGGGGTTCGGACCCCAGGAGCGTCAGCATGTGGCTCATTAGTTCCGAGGGTTTGGAGTCACCTAACCCTGGTAGTGTCAGTAAGTGGCGAGCGTGCTCCGCCTCGGTAAGGCCAAATACCTGCAGCAGCCGAGTCTTGATGGCTACATACTTGTCAGCATTCAGGGGGTTCTCCAGAAGGCTGATGATCCTCGACGCCGTCGAGCTATCGAGGGCGGAGACCACGTACAGATATCGGGTCTGGTCCTGCACGATGTTGCGGAGTTCAAACTGCGCCTCGGCCTGCACAAACCAGGAGGCCGCCTGTTGTTCCCAGAATTGGGGGAGCTTCAAGGCCACAGCGTTGGCATCCATCACTGGCCTGCGTTCCGTGTCCACCGCGAAAAACGATCGCGAGGATTCGGGGTCACCAATGTAGGAGTCTATGCACTCCTAACAAAAACACTGTGAACTAAACTGGTAGTTAACAAACTTAGTTTAATGCATTGAAAGTATTACAAAACAAGAAACGCAGGAGAAACTCCAAACAGGTCTGTACACTAGCTCACTCCACGAGGACTAACTGGAAACGCCCTCCAACCCTGATGTCATGACGTCATGACGTTTCCCGCCGTTGGGAACGTCACGTGTCTGACGTCATCGCGTCAGATCGCGATTTTATCGATCCCGCGCTGTTTAAACAGGGCAAACATTAAAAGGTAACAATAATGATTAAAGACAATTGTACAAGTTACTGTGAGAGTCTCTTTGGTGGCTTTGCCACAGTAACACATTCGTTTAAGAACTTAGGAAAATGTTAAGATTGTTGGAATTAATTTCTGTCGATGTTCAGAAAATAGTACGGGGGTTGGAGTATGAAGATGGAAATGGGCAGAGCCAGATGAGTGTAGGGCTAGAGGGTGGAAGGTGGAAAAAGACAGCGTAAGGAGCATAAGTATATGCCCGAGATGAACATTATAGCCAGGAGTAACAACAGAAAACGCTGGAAAAACTCAGCAGGCCAGGGCAGCATCCGTGGAGAGAGAAGCGGAGTTAACATTTCAGGTCGAAGACCCTTCATCAGAACTGGGAAAAAAAGCAGGAAAAGGGAATAGATTTTAAAGCAAGTGGGGGCTGGGAAAAGGGGGAGGGGATGAAAGAACAAAAGGGAAGGTCAGAGGTAGGATAGAAAGAAGGAGAGATTAAGTGACATTAAGAGACATTGAGAGACATTAAGAGATATTCAAGGAACAAAGGATGGCTCTAGATGAAGTGTGAATGGCGCTGGCAGAATGAGGGACAGCTGCCATGTGGGAGGGAAGAAAAAAGCCCAGATGAAAAGTCTGGATTAAAAAAAAAGGAAGGGAAAATATATATATATATATATATTATATGTATATAGGGGCCGAGGTTATGATCTGAAATTGTTGAACTCTATGTTGAGTCCAGAGGGCTGTAGAGTGCCAGGAGACTGTGAGGCTGCAGAGATGAGGTAGGGGGAAGGCATAATCTGGCATTGTGAGATTGCAGCAAGGAGACGCAGGACGCTGCAGGGTTAAATGGAAAAGAACAGAGATTGGAAGAATATCATGGTTAGGATAAACTGAAGAAAGTGCAGAGCAAGAGTGGAGAAGTCTGAGAATTAAAGAGCTAGGAGTCTGTATGGACAAAGATGGAAGCTGGAGAAGGACAGAGTGACGACAGTAGGGACGAGTGGGAGATTAAATAATTTTTTTTAAAAAGGACAGGTTGCGGACTGATGGGATAAAGTGGGGAGATGGAGTGAATTTTCTGACTAAGGAATGGAACAGCTTGTAGAACGAGAGAGAATTAACTAAAAATAAGAGGAAAAATAAAAACACAATGTTGAATTTTCATTGGTGATAGACTGAAAGTAAATGGGACTCACTGAGGCTCTCATTCTGAACTGGCACTACTCCAGCTTGTTTAATGCATTGTATACCTCGGAGAAGCTATAACTAAGTAATTCAAAACAAGTGAATTGCATCTTTACTAGAATGGTACCAGGAATGAGGGGGTTTCAGTTATCTGGAGAGACTGGAGAAACTGGGGCTGTTCTCCGTCCAGCAGAGAAGGTTAACGGGAGATTTAATAAAGGTGTTCAAAATGATGAGGGATTTTGACAGAATAAATGGGGAGAAACTGTTTCCACTGAGAGGAGGATTGGTAGCCAGAGGACACAGATTTAAAATAATTGGCAAGAAAGCCGAGAGGAGATGAGGCGAATTTTTTTTTTTACTCCACGAGTTGTTTTGATCTGGAATGCACTGCCTGAAAGGGTGGTGGAAGCAGATTCAATAGTAACTTTCAAAAGGGAATTGGATTGCTAATTAAAAAGGAAGAATTTGCAGGGCTATGGAGAAAGAGGAGGGGAGTGCGACTAATTGGATAGTTCTTTCAAAGGCACGATGGCCCAAATGGCCTCCTTTTGCGCTGTATCTATGATCTCTCAAGTTGCAATACCTCTACTCTGCACCTTTTATATATTTGTTGGCGAGGCCAAGAGCAGCAGAGTCAATGCCAGGTTGTGGTAGGGTTGTTTTTTGCGCTCGCCCAAAATCATCCAAACCAGCGTAAAAGATCAAGGAATTTCAAACGCAACTTGGGTTCAGCACAAATCAAGTTACTGCAATCTTTTGCGCTGATTTAATAAACATCACGCTGGAAGCCAGCCCCGCCCACAGAACTGCCCATGCCGCCAGATTGAATTAATCAGCATAGCGAGTTTCCGCTAATTGCACCCGTTTGCGGCCCTTCAAGGAAGCTCTGAAAATTAAGCTTGTTTTTTAGGCGCACGGGCTGCCCGATCACGCTGATTCATGGAAGACGTTACGTTTGTGACTATGCAAATGATTTTGAGCAGAAACTTGAACCCCTTGGAAAACTAGTGGAATTTTGAGTGCAGTTTGCGCCCGGATTGCTGATTGCGCCTAAAGCGGAATCTCCACCCCCAGGTGTTTTGGTTCAGTCCTCCTGCTTGCCAGTGGTGCTGGACCAGTCTACCCTGCTCCCAGCACCACAAGACATTGGGCCGTATTTTCTGATTGGAGGTTTCCCGCGTGTTGAGGCCTCCGATCTGGAAAAAAATCTACACACTTACCTGAGGGCTCCTGAGGTCCGGACACTTCTGCTCCTGGGCCTCTCCAAAGTCGAAATGCGCAGGGCCCACGTATCCCAGAGGTGTAGGCGGTTCGCAAGCGTCCCTGGGATCACGTGGGCCATGGGGAGCCAATCAAAGAAGGGAATCTCCCTTCATACACTTGACAGATAGAGCTGTCAAATATATGAATGGAGATCACCCCAAAAACATTGTAAAACTTTAAATAAATTTATTTTTAAATCACCTTTTTAAAACTAGTTGGAAAAAATGAAGTTTTTTACAGGGCTAAAACTAAACTTACCTTCTTTTAAAGTATTTTAAAATCTAAATGAGTGAATTTTTTTTTTTTTTTTCAACTCTTATCCTGGTAAAAGGCCTCCAGAAAGCGGAACTCTCTGCCCGCAGAGGCCCTTCTCCAGGGCAGGCGGAGGATCTGTCAAGACCATTCTTGACAGATCGGAAATGCCAGGTTTCAGTGCATGGCTGAAACCGGCATTTCCGATGTCCCTACGGGTAGGTACACAGCGCATACACACCCGTTGGGATCGGAATATCTGGCCCACTAAATGGCAGTGTCAGCAGCATTCCTTTCATGCTGTGTTTGCAGTCCCTGGTTTTGGAGGAAACTGAATGCTGCAGACATATCGCTGTCTGACAGTAGCTCAATATGTCTCCATGAGCGATCGCTCCTTGTGTAATCGAATCACTTCAACTTTATCGAAAGTATTTTCAGCGGAAAACAGATGTTCCAGAGATCTGTAAAGTTAAGTCATGTTTTGCAATGTATGCGCAATGAAGAATAATAAAATGAAATATGATACATTGCACCTCGAGGACAAGCTTCCATGGTGTTACTATTTGCATCATTATAACAAGGCAATAAAACCGTACCATATGCAGCTATTTGGAATGATTACAAAAAATTGCAGATTAGCATATTTGTATATGACACTATCACATGTTTGATTTTGTGTCCCACCATTAGGGGGAATTTTAACCCCTGGGCAGTGGGCTGGCAGGCGGTGTGGCCTGCCATCCCGGAGTTGCCGCGAGAGACCCGGTCCATTTTAGTTGCCAGGCCTCATTAAGAAGGGTGCAGTGAGCTCGCCCGCCTGAAACACCGGGTTCCGGCCAGCAAATATCAGGCAGCCCAGGGGCCGGCGCTCAGGTAAGTCATTGGATGGGGTTCGCGTACTCGGAAGGCAGGGTAGCCCAGTGTGGCAGATTACCAACCTTTCTCTGTGGGGCCCGGAGAAGTACCGCTGCTCCTCCCAGCCCCACAAAAATCATTTTCACACTTGCCTGTAAAGGCCTCCACTTCTTACCCTCCAGGGTTTACTGAGAGGAGCATCCATGGAAGATGCTTTGTCCAGTAGGCCATTAAAGTAGCTTCGGAGTCTTCTGTCTTCTTAGGCAGTCCCTCGGAACTGAGGATGGCTTTCTTCCACATTAAAAATGAGTTCTCAGGTGACTGATGAGTCCAATGCGGGACCTACAATCTCTGTCACAGGTGGGGCAGGCGGTGGTTGAAGGGGCGGGTGGCTAGGGTGCTTGGGTTGACGTGCGCTGCTTGCGCTTGGCTTCCGCTTGCTCCTGGCGAAGAGACTCGAGGTGTTCGGCGCCTTCCCGGATGCTTCTCCTCCACTTTGAGCGGTCTTGGGCCAGGGACTCCCAGGTGTCAGTAGGGATGTTGCACTTTTTCAAGGAGGCTTTGAGGGTGTCCTTGAAGTGTTTCCTCTGCCCACCTGGGGCTCTCTTGCTGTGCCGGAGCTCCGAGTAGAGCGTTTGTTTTGGGAGTCTCGTATCAGGCATGCTGACGATGTGACCTGTCCATCGGAGCTGATCGAGCGTGGTCAAAGCTTCGATGTTGTACATTGTAGGATTTCACCCTGATTTACATGTATTCATGAGGCTCCTTCCCAACTCAGGCGGGTGCCTCAGCTGCTCAACACTAAAAAGGCTGCCTAGTGATATCACTTGGACTTTGAACTCCATTCAGCCTGGTTTCCACGAGAGGAGCTAAAATTCCTCTCTCATACCTGCTATCCCAGCACTGACTGTGTAAGGAGTCTCGCTGGACTTCCATATAGCAGCTTCATATCATTCCGAGTCCTGCTCTGGAGTTCCCGTGCAACCGGCTCACCGGCTTTTAAATTGAACAATCGCGCATGCGCGGAATTTTGAATGGGCCGCACAGCCTATTTAAGGGGAATAACAACAGAAAATGCTGGAAAAACTCAGCAAGTCAGGCAACATCCGTGGAGAGAAATTTGAGTTGACGTTTCGGGTTTGACCCTTCTTCAAAACTGGAGAGAAAAGGAACTAGATCAAAGGCAGGGCTGCGATCGGACAAAAGAATTAAAGAACCAAAAGAAGTAAAAGAGATTAGAAGCTAGACGAGATGGTAATAGGCTGTGATTAGGTGTAAAGTGTACTGGCAGGGCAAAAGATAGCTGCCAGGTGTGAGAGAGAAACAAAAGGAAAGGGGGGGGGGGGGGAAAGGAAAGGAGTGGAAAAATATAAGTGAAAATGAAATAGGGGCCGAGGTTATGATCTGAAATTGTTGAACTCGATATTGAGACCGGAAGGCTGCAGACTGCCTAATCGGAAGATGAGGTGCTGTTCCTCGAGTTTACGTTGAGCTTCCGTGGAACAGTACAAGAGGCCAAGGACGGTGAGGTCCGAGTGGGAATGGAGCGGTGAATTGAAATGACAGGCGACCGGAAGCTCGGGGTCACCCTTACGGACTGAACGGAGGTGTTCCGCAAAGCGGTCACCCAATCTGCGTTGGTCTGTTCAAAAAAAATTAGAGGGAAGATTGATCATTACCATATCAGGTTATATTCAAGACCGTACTAAATATTTGTTTAGAAAATTGATTCATTTGGTCTTTTCTGATTGTCTGATTTCTTACTGTAGCGTGATACATCAGTATTTTTACATTTCTAATGAAACATGCCACCATATATTTGCCAATACTGCCATGACTTTTTGGATTCTGATGTGAAGTGTTTCGACAAAGACTGGTCTTAAAAACATCGTGAGATTCTGGCGTGGTCTTTTGAGGAATTGGTTGCTGATACTAGTGAGACCAAAGCAGCAATGCTTAGGATGCTGGGGCAGATCTCAATATTGTGTGAACCTGCCCAATATTTTCTTTGCCATGTCAAATCCTATGAGCGTGTTGTAGCATCTTGACCTGAAATTGGGCCTCAGTTGCATCCTCAGTCTTGCTTCAAAGACTAATCTGCAGAAGCTGCTGCATTCTTGTCTTCTTCAGGCTGTGAGTCCGACCTTGATGCTGATTGTGTATAGTTTGTGATCCTATTGCTTTCTTTTTCTTGAAGCTGAAATGGAATCAATGACTTTTAAATTAAGTTAATGCTTAGCAAGGTAAAGGTGCTAATGTCGAGCAATACTTCACTCCCATAATACAATTCCACCCCGTAATACGCTTCACCCCCATAATATGCTCCACCCCATAATACGCTTCACCCCCGTAATACGCTCCACCCCCGTAATACGCTTCACCCCCGTAATACGCTCCACCCCATAATACACTTCACCCCCGTAATACACTCCACCCCATAATACACTTCACCCCCGTAATACACTCCACCCCATAATACGCTCCACCCCATAATACACTTCACCCCCGTAATACGCTTCACCCCCATAATACGCTTCAGCCCCATAATACGCTCCACCCCATAATACACTTCACCCCCGTAATACACTCCACCCCATAATACACTTCACCCCCGTAATACACTCCACCCCATAATACGCTCCACCCCATAATACACTTCACCCCCGTAATACGCTTTACCCCCATAATACACTCCACCCCATAATACGCTCCACCCCATAATACGCTCCACCCCGTAATACGCTTCACCCCCATAATACGCTCCACCCCATAATACGCTCCACCCCCATAATACGCTCCACCCCATAATACACTTCACCCCATAATACGCTCCACCCCATAATACGCTCCACCCCCGTAATACGCTCCACCCCATAATACACTTCACCCCCGTAATACACTCCACCCCATAATACACTTCACCCCCGTAATACACTCCACCCCGTAATACGCTTCAGCCCCGTAATACACTCCACCCCATAATACGCTCCACCCCCATAATACACTTCACCCCATAATACGCTCCACCCCCATAATACACTTCACCCCATAATACGCTCCACCCCCATAATACGCTCCACCCCCGTAATACGCTTCAGCCCCGCAATACGCTTCAGCCCTATATTACGCTTCACCCCCAATCTCAAGAGCATCCACTTCTGTATCAGTGTAGCATTTTCCTATTTCCCACATCATCCATCCTGCATCGTCTCTGAGTGAGATTGTCAATTTAATGCTAATCAGTCCTATATTAGGGGAAAGTTTTGTGCTATGGGCCCATACTGATTAGAAACTGGAAACTTAGGTCAGCAGACAGAGGAGACTTTTATCCTATTAGCTAAGGTCCCTGAGGGAACGTCGCTTTTATAAAGTAGGATTAAGTGACTGTAGACAGAGATTGAACTACTCATGACTGAAGCCATTGGTTTCCATTGTCACATGAGGCACATCCTATTACTTGTCATGGACTAACCAATGTACGTTTATTACTGAAGTTTTCACTATAAGTGTGGTGTACTTGCACTGTAACGGGGGTGTTGTTTCCCATTATCACACGGAAAGTGAATTGGGATGTCAGAATTTCTTTCACCATCAGTAGGGTTTCTGAGTATTCGAGTTCAGTATTCTATCCACATAATGAGAATTGAGCGATGTTTCCCTTAATGCCAATCAGTAAAAGAAAGAAAGACTTGCATTTATAAAGCGCCTTTCACGACCTCAGAACATCCCAAAGTGCTTTACAGCCAATTAAGTACTTTTGAAGTGTAGTCACTGTTGTAATGTAGGGAACACGACTACCAATTTGCACATATTAATACTGTATTAATCTTACAATCTGTCTATAGATGAAGATTGTAAACACTGTATGCAGGGGCTTTTGTAAGCTTTAAAGCAGTAGGAAAATCTAATGAGAGAGGACAAGACACATGGGTAATTTTGACTTTGTGCGATAGTGTAAAATGAGTGAGAGCGAATCGGCAGCCCGTTTTACATCTCTCCCGATTTTTTATTTCCATTGATTTCAAGGAAATTAAAACTCGGGATGGATGTAAAACGGGCTGCTGATTCACCGTCGCCCATTTTACATTATCGCACAAACCCCTTTTATTGTAGAATGGACACATGGGTTATGATGAACATTGATCACTGAATACCCATCTATCTGTCTGAGAATAGGAACAGAAATTCGCCATGTGCTTTGTCTACTGCCCCTTGTAAAGGTGCTTTGTCTACTGCCCCTTGTAAAGATTGAATTTGAAGGCGCTGCATTGGTTACATGCAGACATGATTTCTTGTATGTCCAGCAGACTGATATTTAAGTAGGATATGAATTGAAGATTTTTTTTAAAAAACCTCCTTTCCCTTTCCTTTTACTGACTCTTCAACCCCATCTAGGACCCACTTGTCATGCCATCTGTAGAAGGTGACAAAGTGCTTGCCCCTGTGATCTTTGCCAATGGTCCTCTGTACCCAATTGCAGAAGGTGGGTAAGAGGAGCCTATGTTGACTACACCTTTGATTTTACTTCTTCCCCTAGAGGAAGAGCTGTGTCCTAAATTTCCATCGTTCCTGTTCTCCCAACAATCATGTAGCGATTAGGCACTGATTGTGTGGGAGCCCCAGCACCCTATTGCTCTCAGGGTAGTCAGTGGATCTTAAGATTGACCAGATATGATTTTCTATTGGCGAAGAAAAACATAAAGAGATCAGTACAGCATATTTGTTCCTCTGAGATGTACATCAGTCATAAACACAGCTCCCGATTACAACTCTGCTTCAGAAATCTGGCAACCCTTTATTGCCAACATCAGCAAGTACTTTATTAAAATTTTAGCTGTAACTGCTTTAGCAGCCATGAAGCTGCCTGATTTTTAAAGGATAGCATCTAATTAGAGAGAAGATTGCTTAAGTAAATTAAATAATTCACAAATAGACGCACAGCAAAATGTGGAACTGTGGCAGGCTTGAGAGTGGATCAGACTGTAATTGAATCAAGGGATTCAGGAGATATCATAAACCACCAGAATGAGGTTTATGGACGTCATCGATATCCGAAAATTAAATTATAGTCATTTACTCGTGCGGTCTTGTTTATTTTATAGATATAAATGCATAAATCGGCTAGTGAATTATCCTGTAATCTGCTTAAGGAGCTGAAATCTGTAGATGTTGTTCAGATTTTATTGAAATAAAAAAACTAGGGGAAAAAAAAGCTGAAAAAACGACACTACTTCCAAAATGATTGAGCAAAATCTTGTGGCACATTTGAGAAAAATAGAAATAAGTCCAAAATGATCAAATTAATATTTCTCCTCATTTACGCACTTATTTCATTTGTAGTTATGTGTTTTACCCTGTGGCCTTTGCCTGGGCCTCTCCCAATGTCACTTTTCACTTGGCTGCTACAGGGTATCTGTGAGAGTGACTTGGGGTTACTGTCCAACTGGGACTTTTCCCCTCTGCTACAGTGCAGAAGGATCTAACCCCTATCCAGTCCCTTCTGGTTACAGCAACATTAGAACCTGTATGGCAAATTGCCAGTAAAACCCACACTGTTTGACTTCATGGGAAAATGCATTTGAAAATTGTTGCACTATCATGTAATGCTTCATATCTATTATCTTATTAAATATCTTCTGTGTGCATGTATTTTCCAAAATACATGGCAGCACGGTGGCATAGTGGTTAGCACTGTTGCCTCACAGCGCCAGGGACCCGGGTTCGAATCCGGCCTTGGGTGACTGTCTGTGTGGAGTTTGCACATTCTCCCCGTGTTTGCGTGGGTTTCCTCCGGGTGCTCCGGTTTCCTCCCACAGTCCAAAGATGTGCAGGTTAGGTTGATTGGCTATGATAAATTGACCCTTAGTGTTAGGGGGATTAAATACGTGGGGTTACGGGGATAGGGTGGGATATGTGTTGGTGAAGGGGTTACAGGGATCGGGTGGGATATGTGTCGGTGCAGGCTCGATGGGCCGAAATGGCCTCTATCTGCACTGTCGGGTTTCTGTGATTCTGTGATACTGCCCATAAGCTTCACCTCCTATTGCCATGACTTTTTGTCGCACTTTTATGCCATTATTCAACATTGAAATTCGCTTTCTAAATATTTCTAATCAAATTTTCCTTTATTAACAGTTGCTGTAGCCCTGTGTTGATAAATCATAGAATAGTACAGCACCGAAGGAGGCCATTCGGCCCATTGAGTCTGCGCCGGCTCTATTGAAGAGCAATCCAGTCAGTCCCACTACCTACAATTATTTCTTCTTCCAAGTATTTATCCAGTTCCCTTTGAAGGCTACTATTGAATCTGTATCCACCACCCACCACCCTATCAGGCAGTGCATTCCAATTGAACCAGTCAAAAAGCTTTTTTAAAAAAATCATCTACTTTTTCCCTCACTAGCTGAAATTTGTAATATGGAAAATAAGGGTTTAAACAAATTAAAAACATTTAAAAAATACAAATTTTACAATAATATGGTTAAATTTATTCATTGAATTATCTATTTGTGTCTTTTAATACCTTCACTAATGTTTCTATTTAAAGGCCTCAACCTCTCTCAAAAGCCAAAGTTTCAACTGGAAATTTTTAAGTCACAACACTTGTTCTGAGATGTCATCACGTTTGTGCATTCTTAGCACGTGTACTTCACAGAATTTCCCAGCATGCAGTCTGGATGATCTAAGATGGGCCAAATGGCCATTCTCAGCTGTATTTATCTTGTGATCTTCTGAAGTAAGCCAAGGTGCCTTCTACGTGAATATACAACCAGAAGCAGTAGCCAAAGGGTAAAAGTGAACCACATTTAATAGTAAATTTAAGAAACTGTGAGCTATACATTGGAGGTTAGACATGATGGTCTGGCTATCATGGTGTGGGGCAGGCTTGATGAACCAGCTGGTCCTTTCCTGACTGTTAATTTCGTAAGTTCGTAACGTGACCTAGGCCTTTGCTCCTTTACCTGAATTGGTAACATAACCAGTATGGAGGAGAAAAAAGATATAGGACAAAGAAGTGATAAAAAGACACTTCTGAGCCAAGCAATTATGGAACTAGTTCTATTTAAATTATATTTAAATTGTGTAATCGTAAAGGTATTTAACCTCAGTGCATTATTTTAAATGAGCACAAATAAGTAACATGGATTTGGTTAAATTTTACAAAGTAAAACAGTGCTCATGCTAACTGCTTTATAAATATGTATAAAGCATAGTGTTTGAGTTTCACAGTGTCACACTGCATAAGTCATCGGCTATCAGGCAGATTATATAGAATCTACAGCACAGAAAGAGGTCATCTATGCCAGTGTTTGTACTCCACATGAGCCTCCTCCGGCATCTTTTCCCATCCTGCTTCCAAATACTTCTATTCCCATCTCCCTCATGTATGCATTGAGCCTCTCCTTAAATGCATCAATGTTATTTACTTCAACCACTCCCTGTGGCAGCGAGTTCCATATTCTCACCACTGGCTGTGCAAAGAAATTCCTCTTAAATTTTTTATTTGATCTGTTACTGGCTATCTTATATTTATGCCCCCTTGTTCTGGACTTAACCAAAAGTGGAAACAGTTTCTCCACGTTCACCCTTTATAATTTTAAAGACCTCTATTAAGTCTCCTGGTAGTCTTCTATTTTCCAGAGTAAAGAGCCCCAGCCTTTTCAATCTTTCCTGATAGTTGCATCCTCTCAATTCTCATAATATCCTTGTAAATCTTTTCTGCACTTTCTCCAGTGCTTCGATATCCTTTTTTGTAGCATGGAGACCAGACCTATTCACAGTACTCCAAGTGTAGTCTAACCAAGTTTCTATATAAATTTAACATCACCTCCCTGCTTTTGAATTCTATTCCTGACAATTCTTACAGACTGGCCTTCAGAGGATTTGAGGGCTAAATCCTGGAGTTGTGAGGAAATGGCTTGTTGGTCAGTTTGCCTACTGTGACAATCTGCTCTGCCAGCTGTGCCCAGCCCAAATTGCATGACACAATGTCACCTCGCTGTACATGTGGGTAAAACCAGACTGTAGTTTCAGAGACATTTTGAAATGGGCTGAGGCAATAGACCAATGCTTCCCTTTTGCGTATTCTGAGCAAAAGATGGCGAAGGGGTAACAGCTGCTCACTGTAGCTAATGTGTCTGATTTCATAACATAAGAACATAAGAACATAATAAGTAAGAGCATGAGTAGGCCAAACGGCCCCTCGAGCCTGCTCCACCATTCAATAAGACCATGGCTGATCATTGACCTCAACTCCACTTTCCTGCCCGATCTCCGTATCCCTTGATTCCCCTAGAGTCCAAAAATCTATCTCTCTCAGCCTTGAATATACTCAAAGACTCAGCATTCACTACCCTCTGGGGCAGAGGATTCCAAATATTCACAACCCTCTGAATGAACAAATTCCTCCTCATCTCAGTCTTAAATGGCCTACCCCTTATCCTGAGACTATGCCCCCTAGTTCTAGACACTCCAGTCAGGGGTAACAACCTCTCAGCATCTACCCTGTCGATCCCCTTCAGAATCTTGTATGTTTCCAAGCCTCTTCGCTCTAGTTTGGCTTATTCCAATGATGATGGCGTTGTGGAGGCACTTGTCAAATGTGTGACATCCTCCCATGGGTTGACAGCACATTTAATGCATCATTCTAGTCCAAAGGCAGTGGTGCACTCTCTTTCACCAGATGTCACAGGTTTGTTGTGGTCTTTTCCCACTTCCTTCCCCCAAAGACGAGAATAGGATTTTCTAATGCTGATTCACAGGGAATGGACATAGAAGGATTGTTTATGGTGGTATGTAAAAGATTTATATTAACTGACTTTGGACCATCTGGGTACTAAAGAGGTTTCATAAACATAGGCCTAGAAATTCAGTTGGTTGCGCCAGCCGGTAACGCCATAAGAGGGGTATATTTCCAGCGCTAGGCACTTAGCGCCCGGGCGCAGACCGATCTGCGCCAACGCCCAAATTCAGTTGACATTTAGCGCCGGCTTTGCGCCCGCTCAGCTGCGCGCGCAGCTTATGACGTCATTTCGTTGTGCAACGCTGTTTGTGCGCCCCAAACCGGAAATTCAGTGGCGCCCGCCCAATGTGGGCGTGGCGCTGCTAAGAACTGTGAAGTGGAACGCAACAGAGGCCCTGCAGGCCTCGGGGAGCGCTAATTAAAGGGCACTTACACTGACCTATAAAGCCCAGCCATTTTGCTGCAATGACTTTACTGCTTTGGATTTCTGGACAGAGACCAAGGGACAGAGCTTACTGATTTGGGACAACATAGGAGAGGTATTTTTGGCTTCTGGCCAGTGCTTTGACATTTGATTCATTTGATTTCACTGTTTTCAACTTTATTATGGGGGCTGTATGGGGGTCCAACCCTCAGTTACAGCATTATGTGCGAAGGGCTTGCAGACGCTGTGAGAGAGGGCCAGCCATGCCTAGACGCAGAGGGGCCATCAGGCGTCGGCAACGTAGGCCTTACCCACTCAGGCAATACCGGCAGCAGGTGTCCTCTCTCACCATGACTGCGGCGCATTGTGTTAAGAGGCTGCGCTTCAGAAGGGAGGTGGTTGCAGAGATCTGCCAGCTGCTTCACAGAGATCTGCGTCCACAGCTGATGTGCAGGACGTCTCTCTCGGTGGAAGTGAAGGTCACGGTGGCTCTGAACTTTTATGCAAGCGGCTCCTTCCAAGCCGCTGCTGGGGACATAGCGAACATCTCCCAGTTCGCTGCGCATCGCTGCATCCGGCAGGTCACCGATGCACTTTTCGCGAGGAGACACCAATTCATCTCCTTCCCCATGACCCGACAGAGGCAGGAGCAGCGTGCAGTCGGATTTGCCAGGATCGCGCGCTTCCCCATGGTGCAGGGCGCCATTGACTGCACGCATGTGGCTATGCGGGCACCTATCCACAATGCCGAGGATTACCGCAACCGGAAGGGCTACCATTCCCTAAATGTACAGCTGGTGTGTGACCACAGGCAGCGCATCCTAGCTGTCAATGCCCGCTTCCCAGGAAGCAGCCACGATGCATTTATCCTGCGCCAGACTACTGTGGCTGACATGTTCGAGGCACAGCTTCCACCAAGGGGATGGCTTATCGGGGACAAGGGCTACCCTTTGCGTACATGGCTCATGACCCCGCTCCGCGCGCCCAGGACCCCAGCGGAGGAGGCATACAACAAAAGCCATCAAGCCACAAGGAACATCATAGAGCAAATGATAGGCGTCCTCAAGCAACGGTTCCGCTGCCTGGATCGTTCCGGCGGATCTCTACAGTATTCGCCGGATAGAGTCTCCCAGTTCGTCGTCGTGTGCTGCATGCTGCACAACCTGGCTATCCGCAGGACTCAGGCACTGCCACCTGACATTGCACCACCACCTCAGGAGGACGAGCAGGAGGACCATGAGGAGGAGGAGGAGGAGGAGGAGTACCAGCCCAGGAGGGAGCCACAAGGTCCAAGGGCCGTCCGCCGGGGGCTTATTGATCGACACTTCTAGGCCCCCTCTCAGGGAATGGGCTGTGGCAATGAACGCACCTGAAGGCAGCCGCACCGCAAGCCCTCAGCCGGTTAACGCAACAACCACTTGAAACCTGAGACGTGGACATGCTGAATAAATAAAAAGCTTTATTTCACAAACTCAGGGCCCTTCCCACATGAAACAGAAAAACAGACAAGACCCCCAAAAAACAGTCAAAAACATCTGTCACTCCCAAAACCTGGGGAGGACTAACAAAACTTGCCCATCCAAATGGCCTTCATCATCGGCCTTACAAAAATAAGGCCCCCCCTCCACAACACAAACACCCCCCTAAAAACAAAAAATGCCTTGATCCTCGGCCTTACCAAAATAATGCCCCCCCAGAACACAAGCCCCCCAATATAAAAAAAACCGCTATCACCACACTCTAATGGGTGTGCCGAGAGGGCGAGTCCTTAGACAGGCTTCTCTGGCCCCTGCCCGACCTGCTGCTCCACCTCAACCTGGGCCCTGCGCGTGTGGCAAGGCTGGGGGAAGGCTCATGAGGGCCACAATGCGTGTCGGCAGATGCCCTTGGGGGTCGGCCTAGACGAGGCACGGCCCGGGAGGGGCCGGCTGCTGACTGCTGCAGCTGTGGCTGGCCAGCATCAGTCTCAGCAGCAGCTCGTCGCACCTTGGCTGGGGGAGTGGCAGTGTCGGCTGCACCAATGGGGGCAAGCTGGCTGATGGCAGGCGCGCGCTGCTCGCCAGAGACACTGGCACTCGGCCGGGCTGGCAGTGCAGCAAGCGCAGCAATCTGGTGGAGGCCAGACCGCTGTGCTGCAGCAGGGCGGCGGGTGCCCTGGCGATGCTTCCGCGCCACAGCGAGTGTGGCAGAAGTGAGTGCCCGAACTGCCCTGGTATGTGCCCGCATCAGCTCTGCCAGTGTCTGGACGGCACCACTCATCTCGCGAGTTGCTGGACATCCCTGTCGTGCGCTGCCGCGAGTTGTTCGACCCCCCTGGCCTGTGATTCCCCGAAAGCGACCACACTATGAGCCAGGGACTCAATGGCTTGAGGCATCTGTTGCACAACCCCCATGAACTCCTGGTGGCGCCGCTCAGACGCCGCCGACATCTCATCGAGGAGGCGCACCTCCTGGGCGAGGACCGTCTCCGGACTGGAGGGCGGACTCTCCCTCTGGGGAGAAGGCCGCCGAGCTGGCCGACCCTTCCCGCGTGCCTCGAGCCCACTGGACCCAGGATCTGCCCTCCCCTGCAACACCTCCCCCCTCTGGGGAGAAGGCCGGCGTGCTGGCCGACCCTTCCCGCGTGCCTCGAGCCCACTGGACCCAGGATCTGCCCTCCCCTGCAACACCTCCCCCCTCTGGGGAGAAGGCCGGCGCGGATGAGGGTTCCCCCGATGTGCCGCCTTCCTCCTGGTCCTCGTCGTCCTCCTCCTCCAAGGGCCTGGCACTCTGAGCTTCAGGGACCACCTCCTCCTCACCAGCTGAAAGCAGGAAGGCACAAGAGTAGCTTTAGAGTGAGGACAGGGCGTCAGCGAGGGAGGCCTGAGTGGTGGCATTATGCGCATTTGTCGGTCAGTGCGAAAGGATGTAGATCTGAAGCGCAAGGGCAACGACAGAGGTCCAACTGGTCATGTCCTTACCAGTGGGTCCCAGTACAGGGTCCGCATCTCCGATCGCAACAGGGCCAGTCACCCGGGCACGCATGAGTCGAGCCACGCTCTCCTCCAGCTCACTGAGCGGCTGGTACTGGGGACGGCCTCCCCCGGTGGCAGACTGGCTCCTCAAATTCCGCGCCAGCTTGGCCTGCAAGAGAAAGGACGGCCTCTAAGTACAGTGTGGTGCCCTGTTGCTGTGTGCACTGCCTCCCATGGTCGAATAGCTTGGCCAGTGTGGTGCCCTGTTGCTGTGTGCACTGCCTCCCATGGTCGAATAGCTTGGCCAGTGTGGTAAGTGCAGAAAGTGCTATTGATGATCATGCCAGTGCCATTGCTGCGGGAGGAGGGCTGCCCATTAGTCCTTTGAGGTCCCTTTGCCCATAATGTGAGGTGCACATGCAAGGATGAGGAGGACACTGGAAAGGGTACTCACCTTCACCATCCGAGTGAGGTCGTTGTACTTCTTGCGGCATTGGTCCGCACTCCTGGGGACATCGCAGGTGGATGACACCCTGCAGGCGATTTTCCTCCAGGCTTTCCTGTACTGGCTCCTGGGAGCCTTCTTGCCACTGTCCGGGCACAAGATCTCTCTTTTGTTTTCGACACCATTAATCAGCACCCTCAGAGCATGTTCTGAGAAGCGCTGCGCTCGTTCACGGGCCCTCTCCATGGCTCCAGGCGCTATTTTGGCCCACCAGCAGTGTTGAGGCCTAGCTGCAGGGCTCCAGTATGCAGGGCGTTGCAGCAGTCAAAGTCGACCCTTCCCCCTTTAAGAGCTGGCCGGCGTCAGGGTGTCTGCTGTCAATCAAAACATGACCGCACCTGCGCTGCGCCCGGCCTCGGCGTTATCAGTCCGCATCGCCGGCTTAGCGCCTGAAGAGAGCATTGCAACGCCAGTTTCAGCGCTCGGCCAAACTCTTGGCCAACTCTACTGAATTTCGGCGATGTGGCCTACACTTTCCGGCGGGCGCTAACTTTAGCGAACGCCCGACTTTAGCGCCCCAAAAGTGTCCAGACTGAATTTCTAGGCCATAATCTTTAATTTGCATAATGTACCTAATTAATTATAATTGTAAGGGATTAGGTGACATTAGAACATTCCTTTAACATTTAAGGTGTGCGTTTGAATCGAGATCAGACTAATGAATTGAAGGTGTCCTTAGCTCAGTACCCAGTAAACCCTGTGGCTACAACACAACATTGATCATAATATAGCTCAAATTGAATATCACAGTCAACAACACCAGAGAGGTGGCCATGTAGGAATTGGAACATCACACTGGTGTAGTAGGGAGCAGTCATCTAAGCTTGGCTTTAAGGCACATTTGGAGATTTCCTCTGTGTGTTGGGTGTAATGAAGTTGCAAAGCTGTTTTATAAGTACGTGTATGATTTTAACATAACATAGCAAGACAGAAGAAATCTTTTCCCTTTATTGGGGCAGTATAAAGGAAGCTTTAGCTTACAGCTTACCTGTGTTATACTTGAACTGAAAGGGCTTTACACTGATAGAATATACACAAAATTGGGAAGGGTAGTGGAAATCTGGAATTCTCTCCCTCAAAAGGCTGTGGGTTCTGGGTCAATTGAAATTTTCAAGACTGAGATCAACAGATTTTTATTGGGTAAGGGTATCAAAGGATAAGCATCAAAGGAGGGAAAATGGAGTTACGGTACAGATCAGCCATGATCTAATTGAATGACGGAATAGGCTTGAGGGGCTGAATAGCCTACTCCTGTTCCGATGGGACCATTTCTCAGCACAGGCATTCCTTATATTAATTAGCTCCAAAAAACATACACCCAAAGTGAACAAATTCAGAATTTCACCAATGGTACAAGGATAAACATTGATAAATACCAGTGATCACTGTTAATATAAAGTCTTTCTTTTATCTGACCTTTTTCCTTCCAGCAACAAAGTATAATTTCTTATGCATTCAATTGTCCTACTTTTATGACATTTTTAGGATCTTCTTCAGCTATTTTTGGAAAGTCCTTCAGAGAAGGACAATACACTGAGGACTCCTGGCAATACTTGCTGTTCCATCACATTGCCAGAGTTTAATTTAGAGTCTGAACACACAGTTGTGTTGATGCATTATATCATTTTAAAACTGTTACCATTCATGAGAGGTTACAGTGGATGGTAGTATTACAAATGATGCAGAGACAAATGGTTTAAAAAGATTAGTAATTAATGCCCTTGTCTTACTTAGCAGCATGTCTTCTGCTATAAATATTGATTGCCCCCCCCCCCTTAACCTATGGAAGTGAATAACTCGGTGTAAATTAGTGCAAGGCTGGCCTCCAATATGAGATGCATTGATTTCTAGGAATCTGCCTAGCTAAGAGTTGGAAATGATGCAGCTGTATATTCTTGGATAATTGACTATTACATAGAAGAATGGTTTTCAAATGACGCCATTGCAATACAGGATATTTTCTTTCAAGTTTGGAATTGTAGGAGCCTCTCATCATTCTGTGCATTCTGGTGTGGAGTCTGTGGACGACTGGGGAATGAACGTTCATTTAAATGTTTATAGATTTTAATTTTTTTTAAACTGGTTTGACTCTCAAAGTCAAGATGATATCACCTTAACTGATGTCCCATTTTTCTCCCGATCAGCGTCTCCGCAGGCCTGTGAGCTTGTGGACAATAGGGGAGATGGATGTGGCCTGTTGTTCACACACGGCCTGGTGCGTTGCAGCTGTGTGCTGTAAATTGTTACTAAAATAGGAGAGAAAAATGCAATGTGGGAGATTGAAAAATAATGGAAGGTTGTGCAAAATAAGGAAAAAGGCAGAAATAGTTATTTCAGGGCAAAGGTTATGAAGAGGAAGACTGATTTCAATCGTGAAAGAATTTAGTTGGTAGAAGTAAGTAATCCCAGCTTAAAAAGGAAAAATAATTGAAGCTGGAAGAAAATCTGATAAAGGTCGAGCGAAGTAGAAAATATATGTCAAATATATAAATGGAGATCACCCCAAAAACACAGTAAAACATTAAATAAATTTTTAAAAAAACAGTCACATTTTTAAAATGAGTTAAAATTACATTAAATTTAATATTTTAAACAAAAATTTAATTTTTTGGAAAAAATAATTAAAGTTTTCTACAGGGCTAAAAATAAACTTACCTTTTTTAAAAGTATTTTTAAATTATAAATGAGTGAAAACATTTAAAAAAAAACTTTTTTCAACTCTTATGCTGGTAAAAGCAGGCCTTATGCCTGCTTTTACCAGGCATAAGATTTCTAAGCGTTTTCAGCGGGCGGAGGTTCTGCAGAAAGCGGAACTCTCCATCCGCAGAGGCCCTTCTCTAGGGTAGGTGTGCGATCTGTCAAGAGCATTCTTGACAAATCGGAAATGCCGGTTTTCAGCGCATGCGCACATGTACACAGCCCATACACACCCGTAGGCATAGATAAATAAATATAAAATATATAAATGCCCAATAGATTAATAAATATTACATTTTTATATGAATATCTGATACATTGTGATTGCAATATTATGAATTATTGCATATATATCCAAAAGGCAAACGGTTACAAACACCAGGGGAGAATAGAGGGAGATCAGAGCAGAGGCTGGACCCAGGGTGCGAGCGCTCAGGACAGACATGAGGTCTGTGAGCACTCTGCTGGTACAGTCGACAAGAGAAGGGATAATGAGGTCCCTGTGTGCAAGCGTTTTCTTGCATACATTGCTTGAATCTGGCCTCCACTGAGTAAGTCATGAAGTATTGGGAGAGGATGTGTCCAAGGTTGGGGATGTTCATGTAGCGATGAATATAAAAATTGCTATTTTGTATTTTTATGAATGAAACCTTTGGAATAGACCCCAAATTCTAAAATTGGTACAGATACGATTGAAAGCGTCTCCATGGTTTGGTTAGATTAAATTTACTATTCATTCTAAAAGAATATGGCACATATTTAAATCTTGTAAAAGACTGGATTCCTTGTCAGAATTATAATGCTCAGAGATTTAAAATCAATTTCAGTGCATTGTGATAGGCATTATCCAGTGGAGTAATTGGTTTGAAAAGTAGGTTCAGTAATATTTGTGCCAGAAAACATAAACTTACAATTTACTATATACAAATTTCAACACTGGTTTTTAATAATAAAAAAGACCATTATTTTTTTGTCAGACTTCCCTTTTGAAAGTGCATCGTTAGCTCTGAGATTTACTTGGAGGTAGTATAGCACCGTGCCCCACGTGATGGTTGCCACAGCAATATCAGTTGTCCGGCAGAGATGGAGGCAGAATCACACGGATGACCTTGCTTTGTTAAAGTGACTCCTCCTAATGAAGCTCGGCTCACCATCCTGCTGCAATCCGTGGCAAGTTACTGCCAATGAAATGGGCTCCGGGCTTTATCTCACTGTTCAATAATGAATTGTGCAAATGAACAGGATCTTGAGCATTTTAGTTAGCTTATTATAAATGCTATCTCGTGCCATGGTAACCATGTTAGTGTGACCTTGCTTCAGCACCAATATTCCTTTGCTCTAATTTGCATCGGTAATAAAACCTGCAAAGAGTGTGTGAGGCAGAGAGAGAGAATGGAGGAGAAATAATGGGAGGAAGCAGGGCACGGAATGATAAGAGAGGGAGTGTGTAAGATGCTAAAAGAGATATAATGAGAGGAACTAAGATGGAGAATGAGAGTACAAAATAGTTAATGGAAGGCAGGGATAAAGCAAGAGAATGGCAAAGAACAAGAAGAGTGCATGAGAGCAAAAAAAAAGTGCTATTTAACCTGGACCTGTTACCTAAATAAAATTGAGTTTTGTTTGGGATGGTCATAATGTTTGATATTTAAGGTTAAAATGATAGCTCACAATTTCTTCAGTCTCATCTGTAAGTGTGTGGCATTCAATAGCGGAACTCGCTCTACGGTAATTAATAAATATGTTGCAGACTTGTTTCCCTCAAGGCAGCATCAGCATTATCGTACTACCCATAAATAATAGAAGCAGAAAATGTTATATTTTAGTCACAGTGCTGTGCATGCTCCAAATGGAGACCGGCTTGCTATAACCTTGGACTGTAATGTTAAATGTGATTGGCTGGAGAACGTCATGTGTGAGAAAATATTTGACGTTAGTGGGTGATAGCAGGCAACAGAACTGAGACTGTTAACCACTAATTTGCAAAGCATAGACCTTAGCCTGCACCATGACAAGTAAGTTCCTGTGCTTGTATTGTTTCACTTTTTTCCCTCCTCTTTGCTTTAAGTGCCTAAGCAGCTACAGCACACACCATTCCAACAGAACAGGACAGGCAGGCAAGCTGTTTACAGACTTCTGGCAATATCACCTGTTATCTAGTGTAGGAGAAGGCACCTAAGAGAAGCCCAAGATTATTTCTACTGGTAGGGAAGTTCCTAACCTCCAGTCGGTGCCTATTCCTGACCATCCTGCTATGTCCCAGTACACTAAGGTGCAGTGTGATTGTACAGCAATGTGTTGAAACTGCAGACCACCTGTGCATACTCCTGTTCAGAGTGTACCTCTGTTCATTGTATACTGTTTAACTAGATACATCAGCTTAATCTAGAGTCTTGTTTAGTGTATAACACTGTTCGGTATGTGCTCACTTAACATATCTAAAAATGTAAGACAATATGGAATGGAAAACCATCACAACCCATCCAGCCCTCTGCTTCCACAGACCATGTACAATTTATGCTCATGTAGACAAATTCTGCCATGGACTTTACCTCCTATTTCATTTGCTGAAGGAAGGCTCTTCATGATTTCTCCCTGATCCCAAGGCAGTTAAGCAAAGCTCCAGAATATCTGTCCATCTCCACTAGTAACTTGAACTTGCTGCATTCCGCAAATGAAGTTTCCTTGATGCCAGCAGCAAGTTCCATGAGCTATTTGCTTATCTCAGTCTATACTTATCCCTACAACCTTCAATTCCATTCCTAACTGGATATTTATTCATCTTTTGTATCAGTTAATTAGTATAGCCTTTGTTAGGAGCCTGTTGCATATTTTTTTATTTGTTCTTGGGATGTGGGACACGATGGCAAGAACACATTTATTGGCCAATCCTTGTTGCCCTGGGAAGTAGTGGCGGACCTTCTTCTTGAACCACTGCAGTCCTCCTGGTAATTACTTTCCCACAATAGTGTTCAGTAGGAAATTCTAGGATATTGACCCAACAGCAATGAAGGAATGGCAATATATGTCCAAGTCAGAATGATGTGTGACCTGGAAATGAACTTGGAGGTGATGGTGTTCCCACAACATTACTGCTCCTGTCCTTCTTGGTGGTGAAGATCACAGGAGAAGGTAATGCACGCAAAGTAACCTTGGTGAGTTGCTGGAGTACATCCCATAGATTGTACGTACTGCAGCCACAATGTGCCAGTGATATAGGGGTGGATATTGAGGCTCCAATCAAGCAAAATACTCTGACCTGGATCTTCTCAAGCTTCTTGAATGGAATCGGACTCACATTATACCCATTTAAGTATATCAATTGTTGTATGGCTAGCTTAGTATGTAGCCATCTTTGGTTTGGAGTAAATTGCATTAATTAACAATACAATTCATGCTGTCTTATCTCACTACCTCCATGTCACTATGTTTTTATGATGTGGAGATGCCGGTGTTGGACTGGGGTGGACAAATGTAAGAAGTCACACAACACCAGGTTATAGTCCAACAGCTTTATTTGAAATCACAAGCTTTCGGAGCGCTGCTCCTTCATCAGGTGAAGTGGAGAGATGCATATAGACACAGCTTATATAGTCAGAGAATACTGCCAGATAATTACAGGTAATCTTTCTAACTGCCCTTTATCACACCTCGGCAGGGAGATAATCACAGCAATCAAAGGTGTGAATGGTGTCCAAACAGGTCAGTCAGGAAAACATTACATCAAAGAACAATGAGGTGGGGGTCACAAGGGGTCAAATGTTGCAGATGCTGGGGTCTGTATGAAAAACAAAAAACAAACAAAAAACTATTTTTTTGCTGGAAATCACAGCAGGTCCGGCCACATCTGTGTAGAGAGAACAAACCAACGACGACTCGAGTCTGGATGACTCTACGTCAGGTGTGGTTACATGTAGCGTGACATGAACCCAAGATCCCGGTTGAGGCCGTCCTCATGAGTGCAGAACTTGGCTATCAGTTTCTGCTCGACGATTTTGCGTTGCCGTGTGTCTCGGAGGCCGCCTTGGAGAATGCTTACCCGAAGATCGGAGGCTGAATGTCCTTGACTGCTGAAGTGTTCCCCGACTGGGAGGGAACACTCCTGCCTGGCGATTGTTGAGCGGTGTCCCTTCATCCGTTGTCGCAGTGTCTGCATGGTTTCGCCGATGTACCATGCTCGGGGCACCCTTTCCTGCAACGTATGAGGTAGACAACATTGGCCGAGTCACATGAGTATGTACCATGTACCTGGTGGGTGGTGTCCTCACGTGTGATGATGGTATCTGTGTTGATGATCTGGCATGTCTTGCAGAGGTTGCCGTGGCAGGGTTGTATGGTGTCGTGGTCGCTGTTCTCCTGAAAGCTGGGTAATTTGCTGTGAACGATGGTCTGTTTGAGGTTAGGCGGCTGTTTGAAGGCGAGTAGTGGAGGCGTGGGGATGGCCTTAGCGAGGTGTTCGTCGTCATCAATGACATGTTGAAGGCTGCGAAGAACATGGCGTAATTTCTCCGCTCCGGGGAAGTACTGGATGACGAAGGGTACTCTGTTGGTTGTGTCCCGTGTTTGTCTTCTGAGGAGGTCTGTGCGATTTTTCACTGTGGCCCGTCGGAACTGTCGATCGACGAGTCGAGCGTCATATCCCGTTCTTACGAGGGCGTCTTTCAGCGTCTGTAGGTGTCCATCGCGTTCCTCCTCGTCTGAGCAGATCCTGTGTATTCGCAGGGCTTGTCCATAGGGGATGGCTTCTTTAGTGTGGTTAGGGTGGAAGCTGGAGAAGTGGAGCATCGTGAGGTTGTCCGTGGGCTTGCGGTAGAGTGAAGTGCTGAGGTGTCCGTCTTTGATGGAGATTCGTGTGTCCAAGAATGAAACTGATTCTGAGGAGTAGTCAATGGTGAGTTTGATGGTGGGATGGAACTTGTTGATGTTATCGTGTTTTTAGCATAGTGCACATCCAACTGCTGAACGAAAGGGTGACTCATCACCGGATATAGGCTCAATACTATCATTAACACCTCAACTTAATTATTTTCTTTCCAGCATTGAATTATGTGATGGAACAGTGTTTTGGCATGCCAAAGCATTGCGTCATGGAGTGCTATGACTAAGATTCCCTTTGCGATGACTCTGCACTTCAAGCTGTGTTGTCAATGGGAGGTGGCTAGCAAAGATGAGACATTTCTCAAGAAGAGATGGAAAATTGAAGGCAGAATTATCCCTAAAACTACTTGCTAGTGGTTCTGAGTGAACAGTTTAAAAAAAAAGGGGTCAAAGATGCCTGGGAACATGTCACATTTTTAGCAGGGAACATTGTGTGTATCTTGAGAGGTGAAGGGAAGTTAATACATATGAATGCAACTCAAAAGTGGTTTTCAGATGTTAAAATATATTCTTGCATTGGAAAAACAATCCAACTCCAGCAGGCTAAATAAATATGAATAATATTGTATTCTTTTTGCTTCCAGGATCGAATAGATGAATGTGCAAGCAATCCCTGTCACCATGGCAACTGCAGCAGCCGTGCGGATGGCTACGTTTGTGTTTGTGAAGAAGGCTATCAGGGTGACAATTGTGACCAACCTCCGCAAAGCACTCCTGCCCCTAGCTGGACAGAATCCACACTGCCATGGCAAACTGAACCAGCTGCAACATCTATGCTGCCTAACACAACCTCGGCCTCATCCACATGGCAAACAACTATCACGTTGTCCCCCTGGCAGCCAGAGCCGGGACATAAAGTTGCAAACCTAACTTGGGATCTCAAAGAGGTAAGAAATCTATTTTGTTATATTCATTATAGCTTCAACTTTTTGTCAGTGTTGTTTCGAGAAGCAAATCTTGGCCTGATTGCTAAGTGAATCATGCTTCTCTATCTAGAGTTAGGACCAATGAGTTTGCAGGATTCCTGCTCAAGGAAGTGACCTATGGCTCTTCCTTGTGCATGGCAGAATACGTCCCTCATGCCCTGGAAGGGTGGCGGTGCTGCAGATTCTCCCAGGACAGGTTGCAGTGAATTTACTGCTGGCTTTCACTGCTGGTAAAACTGTTTCAGAAATGGATCCTAATGTTTCCCTCACTTGTAAGAAAAATATCTAAGTATGCATTGAGCAGAATCTGCTTATCGGGGTAGCTGTATTTTTTTCACTCCTGCACTGGAAGCAGTGAGCAATAATCTGAGCTAAGCAGTAAGTGCAATTTTTTTTTGATGAAAAAATTATTTCAAAAATAATTTGAAAGCCTGCGCTCGAAGTGGGGTAAACTCAAAACTAATCCGCGGAAACAATATTTTAGTGAGCGAGTGGCCAATCGATGGAATAGATGGTGGGAGCAGTTTGTATTGATTCATTCAAATGTAAATAGTTCCCAAAGCTCTCCACCACTGGGGTTTTCCTTGCATCATGTCTCGGTCTGTTGTAGACTCATTGATAGCGATTGATTGCTGTAATTAGTCAACAACTCCATTATCGTTGTATCATGTGACTACCAGGATGGTAGCAGGCGAACTACATGGACCTTGGTCTTTTTATGTTCAGCAATTACTATGTTTTACAAAGCAATAACCATAGTAGTATTACTAAAATATAAACAAGAAACATTGGCTGAGATTTTCCTCACCTCGGCGGCTCCGGTGCGGCCGGTGTCAGTGGCGGGTCACGGCCCCGCTGCTGGCTCCATCCCGCTCTGGAAAATTAACTTACCTCAGTAGGGCTTGTAAAGCCTGCCCAGTGCGTTTGCCGGCCCAATTAGAAGGAACAGGTCTAGTGACGTCATTCAGACGGTTTCCTTAAAGGGCCCATGTCCAGCTTACTTTTGACGGTGTGCTGTCTGTGTTCTACAGCATTGAGGTGCTGCAAACACCGACGAGCACTGCATAGAGGTGCAGGGCTGCACCCAGGTTCTCCCAGGACTCCTTCCATATACTTATGGAGGGAGTCACAGCACGCAGGGAGGTCCTCTTCTTCCCCAGGAGATCAACGCAGCCTGGTTGCACATTGCAGAGGAGGTCACAAACAGGGATGTCATCAGGAGGACCTGGGTGCAGTGGCGCAAACCTTTCAATGATCTCATTAGATCATGAAACGTCAGTACAAAGCCACACTCATCTTCATCCTGCTGTGCCTCTCATCACATCCCCATCACTCTGCCTTCCCTACCCTACTCCTGCACATCCTTACTCACACCAACTTACCTTGCACCTCCACCCATCCCTCTCTATGTACTTTATCACTTCCCCATCTCACTAGCCACCCCTCACACTCGCCCTCATCCTAGTGCAATCATACCAACTAACAACACACAAGGGTTGCCACTTGGGTGTTTTATGCAATGTTCATGTAAAGTTTCTGTTAATGTGGTGTCAAATGTTGAAATCTTTATTTTCAACACTTTGCATTCTTGGACAGATTTGTGTGCACCTTTGGAAGTGGCTTAGTGAGTTGTAGTGAATGGTGAGACATAACATTACCCCCACAATGGTGCTGAGTGTGAAAGGAATAGCTTGGGCATTGTAGGGATGCTTTATGGTGCTGGTGTAGGGTGGTGTTAACCTGGCACATCATGTGGCAGCCAGGGTGTACAGCATCAAGTGAGGTAAATCTAGCCATGGTGAGGCCATCCCTGGCCTCCCGGGCAGCAATGTGGTCGGGTGCTGATGCTCTGTCCTGTGCAGCATCAGGTGATTGCGGAGAAGGTTGTTGTTGGTGCTGCTGGTGTTGGGGTTGATCGTGGTTGGAATCTGAGGGCCAAGGTGAGACAGTATAAAGGGCACCCATGTTGATGGAATAGATGGCAGGTGAAGTTGAGATGGCAAACATTCTGTCAACAGTGAGAGAGTTCTTCCAATGAGGTGATGGTGGAAAGCCTGCAGAATCTGTGCTGGAAATGGACTGAGAAACAGTTAGTGGCTGAGGAAAGTGATGATCTGTCAGGTGGGAGCTTTTACTGTACATTTGAAGCATTTGCCAACTAGATTCTAATGATTTTAATTGGGTCCCCCACCACTGCCGGTCAGGTCTGTTCAGTGTGGACAGACCCAACATTGGGAAAGGCACATTGCAGCAGGTTGACAGCGGGTTCATGACTCGCTGCCATTTTTTTTCCCATCCAGGGCTTGTCCATTTCAGTCTAAGTACCTTTTCTAACGGCATGATAAGTCTTTATTACTGCCAAACAACCTCTCTGGCACTGACAATGAAGTGTGGAGTCTCATTCCTTCAGGTTTTACACGTTGGAGATTTTTTTTTAAATTAATAATTTTATTTTACTTTTACTTTCTGTCTCTTTTATCTCTGTCTCTTCTCAATCTTTCTTTCCCTCTCTTTATTTTGCTTTCAGTACCTGGTCTGACATTGAATTCACTACCCTAAATTACACTTCCTGGTTCAGAACGCACTGTTCTTTGCCAATTCTTCAATCTGATTCGTTAAGGTGATTTACGGTTGCTTGCCCTGTTCGCTCAGATCCCAGATGCCCTGTAGAGGGCGCCACGCCGTTTCCATCTCATTCTTCCACCAACTTTCTGTGCAAAAGATCATGGAAATTAAACGGGCAAGAGCAAGTCTAACAGACTGCTGCAATACTTGTGTGCAATACGTTCATGATGGTATTAGGTAGGGAATTCCAGTATGTTGACCCAGTGATGAAGCAACAATGTCCTGGATGGTGTCGAGCTTCTTCAGTGTTGTTGCAGCTGCACTCATCCAGACGAGTGGTGATTATTCCATCACACTCCTGACGTGTCCAAACACGCTGCTCCACCTCCTGCCAGGCACTCCGAGTGCTCTCCTCTGGGAAGGATGCCCTGAAGTGCCTAATAGGGCAACTTTTCTTTATGACACTGCTTGCAGCAGCTGTTCTATTTTGGCATCATAAAAGTTTGGGTCCCCGCTCCATTAGAACTCTGTAGCCTGCAAACAAAAATAACAAAATCTACTCCCCAAGGTTTGTCTTAGCCATCAAATGGCTGCAACTGCACCAGATACCCTGCCCTCAATCTGTGGGCTCCTTGTAACTTGGCAAATTACACCCTGGCAACCCATTCTGAATATGCAATTAGGTCAGACCCTGGAAGATTCACTGGGGTCAGATCGACATTATTCAGCGGTGCACAAAACCTACCCTTCTATTTTCTCAACAGATGATATTTAGCTTCTGTTCTGTATTCATTATACACTTTGGGCTGGATTTTACCAGCCCTGAGGAGGCGGGACTGCTGGGAAAATGGGAAAAATTGGGAGTGGGTCCCAACCCCGCTCCCAACCCGTCTCTGAACCATCTTCCTGGAGGCGGGTCCCCGACTCGTGCAGGGATCCGTCTCCTAAGGCAGGGAGGGGATTAGAGCCAATTAACTGCCTGATAACAGGTAGTTAACAGGCAGTTAAGGGTCTTTTCCCCATTTTCAGCCTGCTGATGTGGGCTTCCTGACGTCGGGAAACCCCACCAGGGTCAGCGAGGCGAGCTGTGGGTCTGCTGCAGTGTAAGTGTGCAAATGACAGCTGCAGAGGTAGTGTGATGGGTGCAATGGTGCACAGGTAAGTATGACAGGTGAGAGAATGTAGTGAGAAATATTTTTATTCTGTTTATTTGTATCTGCAGGTGACAAGATTTGGGGGGGAAAATTCGGTTGGTTAGCACCTCCCGTTAGCGCCTCCGGGGGGCACTAACGAGGCACTAGAAACTTAGCGCCCGAGTGCGGCAATTTTAGCGGCACTCGCGAAATTGACCAGTCATTTTGCGGTGGCGCTAAACATTACCACCACGATCTCCTGCGCCTGCAGATCGTGACGTCAGTCAAGCGTGCAACGCCCCGGTAGCGCCCCGGACCGGATATTGAGTCGCACCCCCTGCCTTAGCGCCTGCCACTAGGAACGCCAGGTAGAGGGGAACGTTTTCAAGTCAGGAAGGGACTGGGGGAGCACTATTTAAAGCTGGGTGCTTCCTGCCTTTTCTTGTCGGCAAAATTTTTGGTTTTAACGCTGTCCTAAGATGTTTTGGCCCTCAGCACCACTTTTGAGGTTCCTAAGCGCCGAGCTCTTTCCCTGGGCCTATCCATTAGTGCTTGCAACACAATTGCTTTTGAGGTCTCTCCAGACCGAGATTCAAGGCTGCAATGAGCAGGGTGTGGCTGGTCAGCAAGATGGCCCCTCTCCTTTAAGAACTGGACGGCACCAGTCTGTCTGGCTTCCATGGTAATTGGCATCGCCTGAGCTTCGGTAGCGTTCTGAGGTAGCGCTTCACTCCCTGATGTTTGCGCCTTAAGGGAGGTGTGTAGCGGCTGATTTAGCGCTCAAATCAACTCCAGGGACAATAGAGGCGAATTTTGCAGTCGGTGGCGATAATTAGCGGCAGGTGCTAAAATTTGCGCCCGGCCGATATTAGTGCCCCAATATGGGCGAAACCAAATTTTTCCTCCTTGCTGTTTCTGTGAAGCCTCATCTGATCGGCAGAATTGGCAGATGGCTTCTGCAATCTCACATGCAGCTGCCATCTGTTTTCTCCTAAGGCGAGAGTCATTGGTGAGCCTGGGTGACAGGCACCATAATTTTTTGACAGTGATTGCCAGTATTTGACAGCACCTCAATGCTGTCAAACACTGACAATTCATCTGTCAAAAAATTATGGTGCCTGTCACTTTAACAAAACCGACAGATGAAGCGTCATGCACTGAAGTCATCTGACACCGGCTTTTCCTTAATTGGCCGGCAAGCCCGCAGGGCGGGCTTAACAAGGCCAATCAAGGGAAAATAGTGTCAGGTCATCAGATGTCGTTGGGGGCGGGGCTAGAACCTGGAAACCAGCAGTCCCGCCCCCAACGCGCCTCTTCAGGTAAGATCCCGGCCTTACTGTGCACATTTGAGTTCCTACTTTTGTGCAATTCTTATCCTGTCACTGATGCACAAAGTCCTGAAATTGTGGAATTGCCGTTGAAACCACAGGAAAGAGTGCCCTTGATTGTAGCAGAACTTTCCCAGATCAAAATTCCAGGGGTCGTCTATACCATGGCAACCAGTCAGTGACAAGGACATGTTTTTAAACCTTGGATTCAATTCCAATACACAGTTTTCTCCAAGGCATCATTTTTGTTTATTAAAATGCATGGAGGCAGGTGTTCATGTGCTATCTTTAATGAAGCAGTGGATAGTTTGATGTGCTACTGGTTTAAAACCAATAAATTAACGTGTGTAAAAAAAAAAAATTCTAAATCACTAATCCCATATTGTAAACTCTTTTTTTAGAAATCAGATATTTCCCTCTCCCATGCACACGTTTGCCAACATGGGGGCGGCAAATAATCCATTTCTAGTCTTCTGCTAGTATTAGTTGCTTAAAAAATCGTTTTGCATTAATGGAGTAGTGTTGACCGCAGACGCACAGTTCCCCTGTGTTCAGCAGCATTCTTTAATATAAAGGAGCTGATGTCAGGAGACCTGACAGCACTGGGGACTCAGTGGGGCAGATTTTCAACTTGCCAGCTGGGCGTAAAACTGACCTTGCAGATCAGGGGCCCGTGATTGACACCGCCCGATTTTCATTTTCATTTCCATTCCTATAATGGGCTGTCGACCTACAATGTCAGGTTATAGCAGGGGCATAATTTGAAAATCTACTCCAATGGATCTCCGGTTAAAATGAAACATGTGGAGGCAAATTCCTTCCAATTTAGCAAAGGGAATTTCAGGTTTCCAGGCCTAGATAGCGGCAGTGCCAGGAAGAAAGGCAAATAAAGGGGATTAGTGCAGAAGTTTGATCGCCACTTCCTTTGGACTACTTTACATAATGTAAAAGGGCTAGATATTACATAGAATTCACAGCACAGAAACCGGCCATTCGGCCCAGCTGGGCAGAGGAAACGCTTCAAGGACACCCTCAAAGCCTCCTTGAAAAAGTGCAACATCCCCACCGACACCTGGGAATCCCTGGCCCAAGACCGCACAAAGTGGAGGAGAAGCATCCGGGAAGGCACCGAACACCTCGAGTCTCTTCGCCGGGAGCAAGCGGAAGCCAAGCGCAGGCAGCGCAAGGAGCGCACGTCAACCCAAGCACCCCACCCACCCGCCCCTTCAACCACCGTCTGCCCCACCTGTGACAGAGACTGTAGGTCCTGCATTGGACTCATCAGTCACCTGAGAACTCATTTTTAATGTGGAAGCAAGACATCCTCGGTCCCGAGGGACTGCCTAAGAAGAAGAAGAGATATTACATAGAATTCACAGCACAGAAACTGGCCATTCGGCCCAGCTAGTCTATACCGGTGTTTATGCCCAACACGAGCCTCCACCCACCCTACTTCATCTCACCCTATCAGCATATCCTTCTATTCCTTTCTCCCTCATGTGTTTATTTAGCTTCCACTTAAATGCATCAATGTTATTCCCCTCAACTACTCCATGTGGTAGCGAGTTTCACATTCCAACCACACTCTGGGTAAAGTAGTTCTCCTGCATTCTTTATTGGATTTATTAGGGACTATCTTATATTTATGGCCCTTAGTCTTGGACTCCACCCCACAAGTGGAAACATCTTCTCTATGCCTACCCTATCAAACCCTTTCATAACTTTAAAGACCTCTATCAGGTCACCCCTCAGTCTTCTCTTTTCTAGAGAAAAGAACCCCAGCCTTTCCTCATAAGTATACCCTATCAGTTCTGGTATCATCCTTGTAAATCTTTTTTGCACCTTCTCCAGTCTCTCTATCCTTATTACTTCCGTTCAATACTTCTCCCAGATGGACCAGCAAAGATTGGAGTGTAATTCTATGAAAGTATGCTCCCAGTGTGAAGCCTCGCCCACTGAGAGCATGTAACAGAAATTCAGGCACGCGGTCCCTCACCGACAATTTTCTATCCCTATTAATTTAAATGGACAGAAAATCATGGGAACGTGCACCCAAATTACAGCACCTGGCAGATGAGGGTCTGTCTACACTAGGAGCCCATTTTGCAAAATTTCCCCTTAGGAATACAAGGAGTAGAAGGAAAAGGAATTGCCATGTCACATTGGTCCATATACCAGTGTCATTCTGCTGTGGTACAAGGCGTTAATGGATCAATATGACATAGCAGCATTTAACTGACCCTGGAAATAATTGTGTTCAATATAATTCAGTACAACCTTAAACCTTGAGAAGACAACGACATTCTCCTAGAAAACTATTACTTTTTTTATATCTTCAGGAAATTTTTCAGCTGTAAGAATGGCCCATACATTTCGCTAATTCTAGCTGAGAATATTGAACAAATTAATGAAAATAAAAGCCAAGAGATGTTATTTAATAGTTGCAAAGAAGAGTCTGTATTGTGGTGTGAATATGAATTACACAAAGGGTTACTCTCTGAACATAGATCTCCCAGCTGACTGAACTGCTGAAACGTGTAGCAGCTAAAATGAAGAGGTCAGTGGCATTACCACACAGCAGTATGCTGAAAGGAAGAAGAATGTGTGCCAACTCTGAGTGAATTGGACTGCCATGTACGCTCTTAAAATGCCTGTAGCTATGCGAATGCAAACCTTAAATCATTCCAGTTACCACGTGGCAGAATTGTCAGCAAAGTTAAAGCTAAATTGCTGTGTTATTATATTAAACTATGTTAAGACTTCAGAACAAATTTGTACATGTATAAAGGGAAAAGGAAAATTGTACATCAAAATATCTGGAGACAGTCATGATTGTAACCTGCAGCTTGAGAGAACTGTCTTTTGAAATGTGTTCAGAATAAAATGAAGAAAACAGCTATGGCCTTAACCAGTATAAATTTACAAAGCCCTTACTTATGACACTCTGATATATTATGCATCCCTCGCACTCTTATATATCCCACAATATTACACTTGTACATGTACTACAACATTGTCCGATATACCATGCTCATCACTGTAACATATTGTGAGATACCGCACACCGCTCGCTACAGTGCCTGGTTTCAGGGGTGGCAGCTATTGGAGCCTTTAATAGAGGAATTATTTGTGTAAGATGTAACACACTTTAACACCCTTAACTGGCAGGAAATAAAGGCCTCGAAATTCGGCTCCTTTGCGCCTGCCCTTAGCATCTGCCGGGGCACAAAGGGCTTATCACCCGGGCGGGGACGCTAATAGTGCCTCCCGAGAAATTCGGCGGGGCGCTACTGGCGGGGGCGCGGCGCCAGCGATGACGTCATTGGCGTGCGCCATGACCCCTTAATGCCCCGCCGTGACCCCCTTACTGCGGCAGAAATTCGGCTGCGATCCGCGAGGCTGCCATGGGCGGTGTCAGCACCAGCCTCGCGGGTTCTGAGCTGGGCCGACCTCCACTCGTGGGGCCAACCTCCGCTCGTGGGACGCTAATTAAAGGGAGGTGCGGCCGCGACCCACGCCGCCACTTTAATTTTTTTGGCTGACCTCCAAGTCGGCCCTTGGCATGGTCCGTGGCCGCCATTGTGCAGCCCGGCACCACGTCTCGGTGCCAGACTGCAGCCACAGCACCACACCGTCCTGGTGGGCTAGTATAGGCCATCGGAGGCCCTGCAGAGCTCGCAGCATCCCTCCCCTTTAACTGAAGAGGAGGGGCACTGAAACGTGTCAGCGCTACCCAGAGCGGCCGTGTAGCGCTACCGCGCTTTGCGCCCCCGACACCGCCCCGAGAGGAAGTGGAGCGCCCGAGATAGCACTCTGCTTCCTCGCTGGGGCGGTAAACCGAATCTAGTGGCCGGGACGGTACTTCCGCGCCGGGCGCTAAAAGTCCGGCGATAATTCGGTTACCGCCCCCAAATGGGGTGTAACCGAATTTTGCCCCCAAAGCCTTTACTGTTTATGAAAAAACAAACTGGCTCTGACCAAATTTTTTCAATTATTCTTTAATATGTAAATTGTACCATTGAATTTGAGATAAGCTGATGTTCAAAAAGGGAAAGAAGTCTAAACAGGTAACAGTTGTCTAATGTCAGTTGAGGACAAACTCTTGGGGCAGGATTTTCATTGAGGAGTCGGGTTGTAGGCGGGACTACAACTTTCGGGGTTGTAGCCCCGCCTCCATCGAGATGCAGCCAATCCACGCGATTTTAACTTGATTGACCTTGTTGAGCCTGCCCAGCGGGCTCAGCAGGCCAATTAAGGGCCACCCGGCAACAGGTGACGTCACAGACTGAAATTTCATCTGTCAAAAGCTTTTGACAGATGAAATATCAGTGTTTCACAGCTGTTTGAAGCTGTCAAACACTGACAGTCTGACTTCTAACCTGAGTCCTTCTACGCAGACTCAGTTAGAAATGTCTCCTGCACAGAAAGCTGAAGGCTGTCACTTTTGACAGTTCGCAGCCATTCTGCTTTCTGTGCCGGTGAGATGAGGGACTCCCGAGACCTGAAGGAAGGAATGCTGAAAAGGTAAGAAAAGGTCATTTAAAATTCTTTAATCACTTTAGACACACCAAACACACTTACCTTTGCACTCATGCACACATCACTCACCTGAACACCGACATCTCGACCCCTCCAAGTCCTTCAACCCGACGGCCCGCCTCCTCTAACTTGGCGTGGTTTGGAGCTGTCGGGAATCCCACACTTCAACCTTAAAAATAGGGATTAGGCTAAAAACTGTCTGTTAACTACCTGTTAACAGGCAGTTAATTGGCACTAATCCCTTCCCGCCTCGGGTAGGCGGGTCCCAGTGCGGGGCGGGTACCTGCCTCCTTTGAAACTGGCATGGAGGCGGGTTTGGGTGCGGGATGGTGTCGGGACTCCTGATTTTGGGATTTTAACCCCCCGCACGCCTCCAATCCCGACTCCACGGCCCAATGAAAATCCTGCCCTTGGAATCTATAATTCGTGATAAAATTAGCAAGTATTTAGAAATATGTGTGTTAATCAAGGACAGCCAGCTTTCATTTGATAAAGGCAAGGCATGCTTCACAAATTTATTCAAATTTTCAATAGATGTTGGCCTAGAAATTCCACAGGACGAGTTGCCCTGCTTTTACACTAATGGAAATGAATTGTACCTGCTGATGGGTCTGGGGAGTTATTTACACCAGAATTTCCTGGGTCAGCTCAGTTGCACATCCATTGTAATAGTGATTGGCGTACATTAGTGATTGATGGGAGTACTCTAGTCGGGTTGCATGGAAGTTAGAGCAGCCTTTAAAAAGCCAGCAGTGATCGAATATTGCAGAAGCAGGCTGGGAAGCAACAGGTAAATAAGGAACATTGCATCACTCAGTCAGTTGACTGTCGTCTCATAACTGTTTCTGTGCTACTTTTATAAGAATGTCTAACATGGGACAACCTGGCAGAGGCAGCGACAGAAGGGACCAGGGCACGACACGGAGAAGAAGATATCGCAATTTCACGGAGTGCGTCCTGCTAACCATCCTTGAGTGACAGAATGCTGGGTGTTCACTCATGCCATGTAGAGTAGGGGGTGGCACTGACACTGAGGGCCAACTCTCTCATCCCCAGAACTGCAGACCAGTGCCACAAGAGGTTCAAATGACCTGGCCAGGGCAGGCAAGGTGATGCACCAGCCACTCTCCGCTTTTTTCCTGAGCACATTGTGACCCGCATACTCTTCACCTTCCAAAGTAATAGCTGTACCCCGAACCCTTCACAATACACTCTGAATAAGGGGGGGAGCAGGTGGTCACCAATTCAGGACCTTATGGTATGCTTAACCATCTCTCATAACAGCAATTACTCGCATGCAAAATCCTCCAACTCCTTCCTCTACTTTAACAGGGTGATACTACCATTTCAGAAGGTTGTGGGTTCAAGTTCCACTCCAGAGACTTGAGCACATGTTTGAGGTACTGGGGGAGAAATTTGGTTGGTAGCGCCAGTGATTAGCGCCTAAAGAGGCCGAGAAGTGGGACGCTAACCAACTAGCGCCCGGGCGCAGCGAACCCTGCGCCTCTTCCCATATTGAGTGGACTTTTAGCGCCGGCGCTAAATCTTAGCGCCCACTCACGGGTGCAGACAGATCATGATGTCATTTCAGTGTGCAACGCCTTTTTGGCGCCCCGGACCGGAAATTCAGTGGCGCCCCCCTCCGTTCCGCCTGGCGCTAATAAGGACAGCTTACTTGGAACGTTCCCCGGTCGCTCTCGGGCTGGGGGGGCATTCTTTAAAGGGGACTGCACAGGTATAAAAACGGCAGCCATTTTGGGAGCACAACTTCTTCGAGAGTTTCACAGAGTTGCTGAGCTGCACTCTGAGAGCCATTTCACCAGTGAGCCAGCGCTGGCAGAGGAACTTCAGCCTTCTGACCATCACCTTGCTGCTGGTGAGCATTTACAACGGGAAAAATTTCTTGTGCGCTATTATTATGGGGGCTGCATTGGAGGGGAACGTCCTGCTGCTGAACCATCTGGAAAGGGCACAGAGACGCAGGGAGAGAGGGGCAGGCATGGCCAGACGGAGGAGGGCCAACAGACGTCGCCACACCAGATCTTACGCTGCCAGGGTTTTCCGACAGCAGTTCTCTTACTTGAACATGTCAGAGGAGCAGTGTCTCAGAAGGCTGCGCTTCAGAAAGGAGGTGGTGACTGAGCTGTGCCACCTGCTTCAGCCAGATCTGCAGCCTCAGATATGGTGCAGGACCTCTCTGTCGGTGGCTGTCAAGATGACTGTTGCCCTGAACTTCTATGCGAGCGGCTCCTTTCAGGCCGCAACTGGGGACATAGCCAACATATCGCAGTTTGCGGTGCATTGCTGCATCCGTCAAGTAACTGATGCCCTGTTTAAAAGGAGACGGCAGTACATCTCCTTCCCTATGACACTGGACAAGCAGCGGGAGCGCGCAGAAGGCTTCGCAGCAATAGCGGACTTCCCCATGGTGCAGGGCGCCATTGACTGCACGCACGTGGCTTTGCGGGCACCTGTATTGAATCCGGAGGAGTTCCACAACCGCAAGGGGTTCCATTCCTTGAATGTGCAGCTGGTCTGTGACCGACAGCTGATCCTCGCAGTCAATGCGTAGTTCCCAGGCAGCAGCCACGACGCCTTCATCCTGCGCCAGACTTCAGTTGCAGACCTTTTCGAGGCCCCGGCTCACCCAGGAGGCTGGCTTCTCGGTGACAAGGGCTATCCTCTGTGCCCATGGCTGATGACCCCGCTCTGTTCGCCCAGCACCCCTGCTGAAGAGCACTACAATGTGAGCCATCAGGCGACGAGGAACATTGTGGCGCACACAGTCGGCGTGCTGAAGCAGCGGTTCCGCTGTCTGGACCAATCCAGAGGCGCCTTGCAGTACTCACCTGAACGAGTCTCCCACTTCATGGTTGTATGTTGCATGCTGCATAACCTCGCTATCATACGCACCCAGCCAATGCCACCAGACATTGAAGCACCAGCAGAGGAGGAAGAGGAGGAGGAGGAGGAGGAGGAGGAGGAGGACAAAGACGGGAGGGAGGCACAAACTGGAAGGGCCGTCCGTCAGAGGCTGATCAGAAGTCGCTTCTAGGCCCCTCTCACGGAATGCTTGGTGCCATTCGAAGAGCAGGAATGGAACCATTCTGATAACCCAAAGCCTATGAAGGGCAATATGAATGTAAATAGCAGACATGGCCAATGTAAATAAAAACATTTGTTTATTTTGCAAAATGTGCTTCCTTCCAACATGGCAAAGCAATGGCAACAGAAAGCAAAACTAATACTCTAACACATAAGTGACTCACACACTCGGGAGACTATCCAAAACATAACTAACATTCAGACCAGGTGACTCGCACACCCGGGAGACTATCCAAAACATTGCTAACATTCAGACCAGCATCCACGGCCTTGATTTCTACAAATAAGACGTCTCATCAGCACCTTCTACTCTTTCCCCCTTGATGGTGATCTACTTCTCTTGCGAGATCGGCCCCTTCCCTCCCTGCAGCTCCTCCGTAATGGGACCCCAGTGGCTGCATCAAGGCTGGGGGAGGCCTGCTGACTGTCCGAAAGCGCAGATGCCCCCGAGGGACGGCCTGGACGACCTCTGGGCTTGGAGGGCCCGGATGCCTACTGCTCCAACTGTACATGGGTGGAAGCAGTCTGTCCTGCAGGTGGTGGCAGTTGCAGTGGAGACGTGCCAGTGGTGGCATGAGGAATGCTGTCATCCTGAGAGCGGACACCTGCTCTGTGGTCGGCCGACACACTGGCACTCTGACGGGGCAGCACCGCAGCATGCGCACCAATCGGCTGGTCCACAGATTGCTGACCTGCTGTGGTGCTGCAAGGGCCCCGGGTAATCCTGCCTGATCCAGCGAGGGTGGCAGCAGTCAGTGGTCGCGTGGCCTCAATCTGCATATGCATGAGACCAGCGAGTGACTGCGTGGCAGCACTCAGTACTTGCGTGGCAGGTGCCAGTGCTTCAGTGAAGCCCTGGACAGTCCTTTCCAGTGCTTCGGTGAAGGCCGGGACAGTCCTTTCCAGTGCTTCGGTGAAGCCCGGGACAGTCCTTTCCAGTGCTGCCCCGAAGTCCTGGACAGTCCTTTCCAGTGCTGCCCGAAGTCCTGCGCACTCCTTGCCTGTGCTGCCCCGAAGTCCTGCGCACTCCTTGCCTGTGCTGCGCCAAAGTCTTGGACACTCCTTGCCAGTGTCTCGATGGATTCAGACATCCTTGCCACTGCAGCCATGAGCTCAGTGTGCCTGAGCCGAGCCTGGGCGCTCATTTCTGCGAGTGCACGCACCTCTTCTGCGCTCTGTGCAGCAGTACTCGCGGCCTGACTCACCCTCCGGGGAGACGGCCCCCGAGCTTCCCTACCCCCCTTGCGTTGCTGCAGCCCGCTGGGTCCTGGAGCTGGTTCCTCCTCAGAGCCTTCCCCCCCGCTCCCCTCCAGGGAAGTACTATCCCCAGTCTGCAGAGGGACTGGCTCGCCTGAGGGTGGTACGAATGGTCCGGCTTCCTCCTGCTCGTCGCCTCCGGAGTCAGTGGCAGTGGCAGCTTGAGGGCCCGGCTCCCGAGCTGGTGATGCAGCATCTGAAAGCAGGGAGGTTGAAGAGTGGCTTTAGTGAAAGGACAGGGTGGCAGCAAGGGATGCATGAGTGCTGCAATGCTCTGACTTGGGTCCAGAGTGAAAAAGCATGCTGGTGGGGGGAACAAGTGGAAGGAGAGAGTTCAAAAAGGTGATGACCTTACCATTGCTGTGCACAATGGGGTCGGCAGCGCCAGTGTTGACAGGACCACTCATCCGGCTTCCAACAATCTGGTGGACTCGTTCCTCCAGGTCCGTGAGTGTCTGCAGGTGAGGCTGACCTCCTCCAGTACGAAGCTGCTCCCTCCGGTTCCTGGCCAGCTTGGCCTGCAGGAGAAAGGACGGGAAGTGATGATACATTATGCCCTGAGCTGACATCGCATGCCCCCCATGGTAGAATAGCCCTTACATTATGCCCTGAGCTGACATCACATGCCCCCCATGGTAGAATAGCCCTTACATTATGCCCTGAGCTGAATGTGCGTGTGTGTTTCCAGAAAGGGTCATGTGTGCTGGCTGACAGATGGCCATTGGGGCTTCATGCACCCTCTGGCCATAAAGTCAGGTGCAGATGGAGGGATGAAGATGATTGCGAAAAAGGCACTCGCCCTAACGACCCGAGTGAGGTCGTTGAACTTCTTCCTGCATTGCACAGGAGTCCTGGGCACGATGCTGCTGGAGGCGACTCTTTGACAAACTTCCCTCCAAGCTCTGCGGTACTCGCTCTAATGAGGCCTCCTGCCATTGTCGGGGTACAGCACAGCTCACCGGCGCTCCACTGCGCCAACCGAAGCATCCAATGCCCCATTGGTAAAGCGCTCCGCTCTCTGCCTCACCCTCTCCATCTGTTGAAAGTTTGGAACGCCACAGAATGCACAGCGCCGATTTTGAGGCCTACAAGGCGCAGAGTGTGGCAGCTGATCCTAATTGACCCACCCCTTTAAGAGCTGGCCGGCGCCAGCATGTCTCGGGGAAATCGATTATTGACAGCACCTGCGCTGTGCCCGGCCGCCGAGAAATTGAGTAGCGCCGCTGGGTTAGCGCCTGAAGAGTCCCGTGCAGTGCCTGATTTTATGCCGCAATCACCTTGAGGGGCGCAGCAACCCAATATCGCTCGAGGTGACGATAAGTTGCGCCTGGCGATAAAATTTGCGCAGCGCCAATTCTAGCGCCCCCAAACGGGGCTATACCGAATTTCTCCCCCTCTGTCTTTCACTAAACCGAGGGCCTGTCTGCCTCCCCAGGTGGATGTAAAAGATCGCATGGCACTATTCGAAGAGCAGGGGAGTTCTCCTGGTGTCCTGGCCAATACTTATCCCTCAACCAACATCCCTAAAACAGATCATCTGGTCACTTATCTCATTGCTGTCTGTGGGAGCTTGCTGTGTGAAAACTGGCTGCTGTGTTTCCCCATATCATAACAGGGACTACACACCAAGAGTACTTCATATGGGGTAACTTTCTACTGCAGCGAGTGTATAAAACTGGCAGCAGCGGACCGGCTGCCTGCCCAGCTTTCCTTTCCTTCCCATTCTTGGTCTATTGGTCCGATACTGCGGGTTTCGCACCCCCACCCAAGTTGAAATTTACCCCCATTTGCTGTGAAGAGTTTTGAGACGTCCTGAAGTTGCGCAAAGCACTATACGTGCACAAACTATTACAATTAATTGCCGGGTCTGGAAAAAAGCCTTTTGGTGTATTTTTTCGTGGGCTTTTCACCAACACAGTGCTGGACTTGCCTCTAACTGGGAGACCGTGAGACCAACGGGGGGTATTTTTGTGAGAGGCTGTGAAGACAAATGGCCACCCCTTCGTTTCATATTATATTGGAGGAGGATGAGAAACAGGAGAGTATGGAGGAGAGTGAGATAATAATTGAGGAGCCAATGCCCTACAAAATATTATCTCCTACCCCAGAAGAATTTACAGACCAAGTGAATCCTATGAAGACCTTAGTGAGGAGCTGTGTGTTAAAAGAGTCTGCTTCACCAAAGAGGTAATGAGGGAGCTGTTGCTGCTACTACATGAAGATATGTGGCCGTGATCATCTGCCAAAACAACGCTGCCTGTGGCTGTGAAAGTGATGGTTGCACACTTCGTTCATGCCCCAGGCTATTTTCAAACAGCCACGGGGCATCTGTGCAATATCACCCAGGATGCCACCTGGGCATGTAACTGACACAGTTTGTAGGGGACCGAATTAAAGATGGAGCTGGAAGGAGCACTCCTGCTCTTCTCCGCTCCATAATACGGTGAGTAAAAAAAAAATTAAAACTTACCTTCGAGGAGGCAGCCTCTTAAATAGACCGCTGGTTTGGCTGCCAAGTGCCTGAGCATACTGACTGCAGCACGCACGGTGCATGCTGTGGTCAGTCACTGACGGATTTTGGAAAGGGGGCCTCAAATAGGTGTTAGTCCCACTATTTGCATATGTAAAGCGCTTAATGCCTGTTTAAGACACGGGCTCTGGACACCCATACAAGAGACTTTACCAATATGGCATGGAATGTGTGTGCGCACACCGCCTGCCATATTGGACACTTTGTCCGTTTTTCGCCTATAAAACAGGTGCGGCGCCAACAAATTTCTAGGTCTAAATGTTTACATAAAAATGTGACAAAATCGTGACACAGGAAGTTGACGGGTAGTGCGCACATATACAAAGGGGTAGAAATTGGTACGTGTTGCACCTATTTTTCAGGCATAAAAATGGGCGCAGCGCATAACAATTTAGCGGTTGGACAGCCTGCGTCCAGTGTGTGCAAATGTTGGTCCCACTATCGTGGAACCAATTTTTTTAAGCGTCCCAGGCAGATATGTAAATTAGGGGCCTAACGTCTGTTAAAGGACCTCTTTGAACATTGGTCATCTCATGAGCAGCCAGGAGCCAGGCCTGCCCTGCTCAGAATTCTTCAGCGGCCTCCATGGCTGCCAACCAAATGTATCTTTGTATCTTTTGGGGGTGGGGGGTAAATCAAAAATACCTTCCTGTGAGCCAGGACTTCGCTGGACTCCACAAGAATCATGATTGCCCCACTCCCTGCTCCAGCCTCTCTCCCAGGACATACCCAAGGGCCACTGCCGGCTAGGCAGGCGGCCTGAAATTGGTTTCTCCGGTGGGGTGGGGTGATCTGCCTGTGGAAGCCCGACTGGCACAGGTAGCTTTATCCAGTATGCAGATGAGGCCCGAGGACCAATTTCTATTGCACAGCAAGAAGAGGCCCAGACTAATTTCTACCCCTAGATTTTTAATAATATATAGATAGGTAATTATATAAGGAATAAGGAGGCCACATATTCCTTGGAAAATAAGAGTCTAAATGGGGTAGTGGTGCAAAGGGATCTAGAGGTACAGATTCACAAATCATTAAAAGTAGCAACGCAGGTTAACAAAGCCATTAAATAAAATGCAAACAAAGCCCGGGTTCATTTTTAGAGGACTAGAATTCAAAAGCAGAGAAGTTATGTTACAACTTGTATAGGGCCTTGGTTAGACCACACTTGGAGTACTGTGAACAGTTCTGGTCTCCAGATTACAAAAAAAGGATATAGAAGCACTGGAGAAAATGCAAATAAAGATTTAGAAGGATGATACCAGAACTTATCAGAAAAGACTGAACAGGCTGGAGCTCTTTTCTCTAGAAAAGAGAAGATTAAGCGGTGACCTGATAGAGGTCTTTAAAATTATGAAGGGGGTCGATAGGGTAGTCAGAGAGAAGATGTTTCCCTTGTGGGGGAGTCCAAAACCAAGGGGTCCTAAGTATTAGATAGGCACCAATAAACCCAGTAAGAATTTCAGGAAAAACCTCTTTACTCAGGGTGGTGAGGATGTGGAACTCGCTACCACAGGGAGTGGTTGAGGCGAGTAGCTTAGACGCATCTAAGGGAAAGCTAGATAAGTACATGAGGGAGAAAGGAATAGGAGGATATGATGATAGGGTGAGATGAAGTAAGGTGGGAGGAGACTCGAGTGGAGCATAAGCACCGGCATAGACTTGTTGGGCCGAATGGCCTGTTCCTGCGCTGTAAATTCTCTAAGTACACAAGGCTGTAAATGATTTCAACTTGGGGAAAGTAAATAATGAATGGAGGCTGTTGGTAACAGTTTTTTTATTTATTACATTTTCCAAATTGCATCCAAAATTGCGCCCGCTTTGGAAAGTGTTCCGCCGCCCCCCCACCCCCAGGGCTTCTGCTCAAACTCATTTGCATATCGCCAAACGCAAAATCTGCCATGAACCAGCGCAATCGGGCAGCGTTTTAAAAGGTAATTTAAAAAAAAATTGCTTTAGAAAATTTCCTTCATATACCTGTTGAAGTTTGATTAAAACAGCTGAAAATAGATTTATCACAAAAAATAAGCATTTTTAATCAGTATCAATCCACCACCTCTGAGTGCCCTGAGTTTAAATTACTGACATTCACTTTTAAAAAATATATAAGACTCTTTTCTATTTATATTGGTGTACGTTAGTAAGATTCTTACTAAATTAAAACAAAAATCACATTTGAAGCTTTTAAAACGTAGGCCTAGAAATTCATTATAGCCACTTTTGGGGCGGTAAAGTCGGGCGGCCGCTAAAGTTTGCGCCCGGCGCAAATTCGAGGCCACATCGCCGATATTCATTAGCTTCGCCTTAAGAGTTTGCTCGAGCGCTAAAACTGGCGATGCACGGCTCTCTTTAGGCGCTAAGCCGGAGGTGCTGAGCGATACCGCCGAGGCCGGGCGCAGCGCAGGTGCGGCCATTTCTTGATTGACAGCAGACACCCTGGCGCCGGCCAGCTCTTAAGGGGGGAAGGGTCGACTTGGTCTGCTGCCACGCCCTGGACACTGGAGCCCTCCAGCTAGGCCTGAACACTGCTGCTGGACCCAAGTAGCGCCTCAAAGTATGGAGAAGGCCCGTGAACGAGCGCAGCGCTTCTCAGAGCATGATCTGAGGGTGCTGGTTAGCGCTGTGGAGAAGAGACGCCATATTTTGTTCCCAGACAATGGGAGGAAGCCGCTGGCCCGCGTCTACCGGAGAGCCTGGAGGCATGTCGCCACGAGGGTGACATCCAACAGTGAGGTCCCCAGGAGCGCTGTCCAATGCAGAAAAAAGCTCAATGACCTTGCCAGGATTGTCAGGGTGAGTACCCTTTCCAGTGTCCTCCTCATCCTTGCATGTGCACCTCACATTATGGGCAAAGGGACCTGAAAGCCCTAATGGCCAGCCCTCATGCAGCAGCTATGGGACAGTCATGAACATCAATTGCACATTGTGCACTTAACACACTGGCCAGGCTATTCAACCATGGGAGGCAGTGCACACAAGATCAGGGCTACACACTGGCCAGGCTATTCCACCATGGGAGGCAGTGCACACAAGATCAGGGCTACACACTGTACTTAGAGGCCGTCCTTTCTCTTGCAGGCCAAGCTGGCCAATAATAAGAGGAGCCGGACTGTGACCGGGGGAGGCGGACCCCAGATCCAGCCGCTCACCGAGCTGCAACAGCGCGTGGAGCGCATCATGGGTGCCCGGGTGATTGGCCCCGTTGCATCTGGAGATGCCGACCCTGTTCTGGGCACCAATGGTAAGGACATCACCTTTTGGACCTCTCTCGTCCCACTTGCGCATCAGATCTACATCCTTTGCCACTGTCCGACCAATGCGCTGAATGCCACCACTCATGCATCCCTCGCTGATGCCCTCTCCTCACTCTAAAGCTACTCTTGTGCCTTCCTGCTTTCAGATGGTGAGGAGGAGGTCCCTGAACTTGCCAGTGACAGCCCCTCAGAAGAGGAGGAGGAGGAGGAGCAAGAGGAAGGCAGCCCATCAGGGGAACCCTCAGCCGCGGCAAGCCATGCCACAGCACGGTGGCATAGTGGTTAGCACTGTTGCCTCACAGCGCCAGGGACCCGGGTTCGAATCCGGCCTCGGGTGACTGTCTGTGTGGAGTTTGCACATTCTCCCCGTGTTTGCGTGGGTTTCCTCCGGGTGCTCCGGTTTCCTCCCACAGTCCAAAGATGTGCGGGTTAGGTTGATTGGCTATGATAAATTGACCCTTAGTGTTAGGGGGATTAAATACATGGGGTTACGGGGATAGGGTGGGATATGTGTTGGTGTCGGGGTTACGGGGATCGGGTGGGATATGTGTCGGTGCAGGCTCGATGGGCCGAAATGGCCTCTATCTGCACTGTGGGGTTTCTGTGATTCTGTGATTCTGTGATTCTGTAGGGGAGACGTCTTCCCTGGAGGGGAGCGTGGGGGAAGTGTCGGAGGGGAGTGTAGCTCCTGGGACCAGCGGCCTGCAGAAACGCAGGAGGGGGGTGGAAGCTCAGCGGCCTTCTCCCCAGAGGGGGGAAGGGTCGGAGGGGAGTCCAATTGCTGGGCCCAGCGGCGTCCAGCAACGCAGGAAGGGTCGGCCAGTTCGGCGGCCTTCTCCCCAGAGGGAGAGTCCGGCCTCCAGTCCGGAGACGGTCAACGCCGAGGAGATGCGCCGCCTCGAGGACATGTCCGCGGACTTGGAGCGCCGGCACATGGAGCTCATGGGGGTAGTGGGACGGATGCCTGAGGCCATCGAGTCCCTGTCTTGGAGTGTCACCGAATTCGGGGCCTCTCTGGCAGCGACTGGCCAGGTGATCAGTGGTGCCGTGCAGTCACTGGCTGCTCTGATGCGGTCTCAGAACAGGGCAACACGGGCACTCACTGCTGCCACACTCGCTGTGTCAGCCCGGCATCGCCAGGGCACCCGGCACGCTGCAGCAGCACAGCGGTCTGTCCCTCGGCAGATTGCTGCGCATGCTGCAGTGCTGGCCCGGGCGAGTGCCAGTGTCTCAGGCGACCAGCGAGCGCCTGCCATCCGCCAGCTTGCCCCCATTCCTCCAGCCGCCACTGCCACTCCCCCAGTGGAGCTGCCACGAGCTGCTGCAGCGACTGATGCTGGCCAGCCACAGCTGCAGCCTTTAGCAGCCGGCCCCTCGAGGGCCAGACCTCGTCTAGGCCGACCCCCAAGGGCATCTGCCGTCACGACATGTGCCCCTCAGGAGCCTTCCCCCAGCCTTGCAGCAGCCACTGGCCTCACTTTGAGGAGGAGCAGCAGGGCGTCCAGGGGCCGGCAAAGTTTGCAGAGGGCATCGCCCTCGTGGGACACAAAGTAGAAGGTGTGTCCAAATGTTGTGTTTTGTGGAATGGTTGTTTTTTGAAGGCCGAGGATGAGGCCATTTTTGTTTACATCTTTGGTTAATCCTCCCCAGGTTGTGGGAGTGAGTCATGTGTGTGAGTGTTTTTTGGGGGTTTCGTGTGTTCTTGGTTTTCATGTGGGAAGGGCCCTGAGTTTGTACAATAAACCATTTTATTTATTCACATTGTCCATGTTTGATCTTTGAAGTGTTTGTTGCCTTAACCGGCTGAGGGCTTGCGGAGCGGCTGCAATCATGTTCTTTCATTGGCACAAGCCATTCCCTGACAGGGGGCCTAGAAGTGACGTTCAATAAGCCGACGACGGGCGGCCCTTGGACCTTCTGCCTCCCTCCTGGGCTGGTACTCCTCGTCCTCCTCCTCCTCATGCTCCTCCTGCTCCTCCTCCTGAGGTGGTGGTCCAACGTGAGGTGGCAGTGCCTGAGTCCTGCGGATAGCCAGGTTGTGCAGCATGCAGCAAACGACGACGAATTGGGAGACTCGCTCCTGCGAATACTGGCGGGCTCCCCCGGAGCGATCCAGACAGCGGAACCGTTGCTTCAGGACGCCGATTGTTTGTTCGATGAGGTTCCTGGTCGCTTGATGGCTCTCGTTGTATGCCTCTTCAGCAGGGGTCGTGGGCGCGCGGAGCGGGGTCATGAGCCAGGTACACAAAGGATAGCCTTTGTCCCCGATAAGCCATCCTCTTGGGTGAGGCTGTGCCTGGAACATGTCAGCCACAGTTGTCTGTCGCAGGATAAAGGCATCGTGGCTGCTGCCTGGAAAGCGGGCATTGACAGCTAGGATGCGCTGCCTATGGTCACACACCAGCTGTACGTTGAGGGAATGGTAGCCCTTCCGGTTGCGGTAATCCTCGGCATGCTCCAGAGGTGCCCGCAAAGCCACATGCGTGCAGTCAATGGCGCCCTGCACCATGGGGAAGCCCGCTATTCTTGCAAATCCCACTGCACGCTGCTGCTGCTTGTCCAGGGTCATGGGGAAGGAGATGAATTGACGTCTCCTTCTGAAAAGGGCATTGGTCACCTGGCGGATGCAGCAATGCACGGCGAACTGGGAGATGTTAGCGATGTCCCCAGCAGCGGATTGGAAGGAGCCGGTGGCATAGAAGTTGAGAGCCATCGTCACCTTCACTGCCACCGACAGAGACGTCCTGCGCATCAGCTGTGGACGCAGATCTCTGTGAAGCAGCTGGCAGATGTCTGCAACCACCTCCCTTCTGAATCGCAGCCTCCTAACACACTGCGCGGCAGACATGTTGAGATAGGAGGACTGCTGGCGGTATACCCTGGGTGGGTAAGGCCTCACTTGGCGACGCCTGTTGCCCCCTCTGCGTCTAGCCAGGGCTGCCAGTCTCTCACGGCGTCTGTAAGCCCTTCCGACATAAGGCTGAAACTCAGCGTTAGCACCCAATGCAGCCCCCATAATATGCAGGCAAACACTGAGATCTCAATGAAGGCAAAGATAATTGCAAAGCTCTGGCCTGAAGCCAAGAAGACCTGTCCTAGTGTTGGGCCAAAGCAGTAAAGCTCTCTTCCTTGGTCTCTCTCCAAAAATCCATTGCACAAGAGTGAATGCTGCAAAATGGCTGCCCTTTATAGTGCAGGGTAAGTGCCCTTTAATTTGCGCTCGCCGCGGCCCGCCTCGGCTGTGTACCGTTCCACTTCACAGTCGTTAGGGCTGCCCGGCGCACAATGGGGCGGCGCGAGTGAAGTTCCGGTTCCGGGCGCACAAAGGGTGTTGCACGACGAAATGACGTCATGATCTGCGCGCGCAGCTGAGCGCGCACAAAGACTTTGCGCCGGCGCTAAATGTCTACTGAAGTTGGGGCGAGGCGCAGATCGCGCTGCGCCCGGGCGCTAAGCGCCTAGCGCTCGAGAACTGCTCCTCCTAAGGCGCTAACGGCTGGCGCAGCCAACTGAATTTCTAGGCCGTACTTTTTAGTGTCCTTGCGCCCGAAAGAACCAGCTTAATTTTTGGAAGGCCTGCAAACGAGCGCAATTAACGGAAACTCCCAATGGTGATTAATTCACCCTGGCAACATGGTCAGTTTTGTGGGCGGGTCCTGCTTCTAGCGCGATGTTTTTAAAACTAGCGCCAAAGATTGCGGGAACTCAAGTTGCAAACTGCGCTTAAAATTCCGCGTCAGTTATGCCGATTCTGGCCAAATTGCAGCAAAAAAACCAGCGCAATCGAGCAGAAACTCCAGGCCAGTATTTCATACTCACCTAACGATCCATGTTTTCCAACGTAAATCCCTGCTACATTTATTTTCTTTCAAAATATTTGTTCATTATGAAGGTACTTAAATTTTCAGAATGACAGTGAAGGTCCAAAATACACACTATGCTTTGTGGAGGAGGATTGTGGTGGGAGGGGGCCGGAGAGGGGGCCGGTTGCATTGAAATCATTAAGCTCTGCTCTAGCAGGAACCTATAGCGGGGGGGTGGGGGGGGGGGTGGTGGTGGGGGAAGAGCTGAAGAATAAAGGTCAACGGAATGAATATGTAAACTCTAATTATAGAATTGACCTGACTGCGAAAACCTGAATACCTTCATAAGTGACATTTAGAAATAATTTATTAACATATAGGTGCGTATTGTGAAACTATGCTGCTTTAGTTTATAGAGCTTGTATAAACACAAGTCTAATAATCTCGTTTGTCTCCTTTTTGTTTACATCTCCTGTGTATTGTCAGTTGTTCTTATTAATGGTCTTCACTGAAGAACTGAAGCATCTTTTGTCCCCAGACCCCCTTGGTGGCTGGATCCTGTCAGCACCAGCTGTTGGCTGCCAGCAGACAATGTGCTGATTACATTAGGAGCGCATTAATGCAAAAAAGACCGGCTTTTATTCAGCAGGTAGCAATATACCGTTATGCAAACAGAGCCTTTTTTTTGAAGGTTGCACATCGCCTGCATTATTCTGTAGACAAACACGATAGATTTTCATTTCCACAAATGCAAAAGCAAAATACTGCGGATGCTGGAAATCTGAAATAAAAACAGAAAATGCTGGAAATACTCAGCAGGTCAGGCCAGCATCTGTAGAGAGAGAAACAAGAGTTAATGCTTCAGGACGATGACCCTTCGTCAGAACTGGAAAAAGTTGGAGATGTAAAAGATTTTTAAGCAAGTGTAGGGGCAGGGAAATGGGGGAGGGGAGAAAAGAGCAAAGGGGAAAGTCTGTGATAGGATGGAAGGCAGGAGAGATTTTCATTTCCATTACTCCCAGAAACAGTTGCAGATGGGCATAACAGAGCGCTAAGTTAGGCTTGATTTCCATCTATTTTTGGTCCCTCTCAAGTTTCTGGCCGGGTCTGAGGCAGCCAGTGGAAACTCTCGTCCAAATATGTAAAAGACCTGGAAGTCCCGCAGGCTATTTCCTGGTGCCTGGCTTTGCTGGGCAACAAGTCCAAACCCCCACCCTACGAAACCTAACATTTGAGCTTTCTAGGGTAGGACCTTGCGGGCGGGAGGTCATTTAAAAGGCAGCGAACATTAATTAACTTGTTTTCCCTGTGGTCACCTTAGTTTTCATGAGCCTTTGTGCCAGTTATCCTTGAATAATATTTCTTGTCCCCAGCTCCATTGCTGCCACCAATGGGAATGCTCCAAGTCGGAAGAGGAGGAGGAATCTACAGAGGGATGCCATGCAGGCCAGGCTATCCAAGAGATAGTCCATGTCCTCCCATCCACACCCAAATACTGGACCAGTGTCTGAAGAGCGAGGTGAATTACCTCACTTTGGCAGATGTAGTGCTGCTGGAGGCTCCCTTCCTATAGGAGGCTGTGCCAACAGACCCTGATGGAATCCCAATGTTATGTGAGTGCCTTGCTAATCCTAGTGTTGGATGGCTCTTCAGCACTACCCCAATCGCAGTGCGTCATTCCTTACGTGGTACTACATGGCAGAAGGCATGCCAGGGTAATAAGGAACTAGTAGTGTCTGCATCCACCCAGATGCCACCATCTATTTCTGCAGGCCCAGGCACATCTACCTGGCAAAGACCACGGGGATCTATCATAAAAACAGAGAATGCTGGAAATATTCAGCTGGTCAGGCAGCATCTGTGGAGAGAGAAACAGAGTTAGCATTTCAGATCGATGACCTTTCATCAGAACTGCCAGATGAAAGGTCATCGACCTGAAACGTTAACTCTGTTTCTCTCTCCACAGATGCTGCCTGATCTGCTGAGTATTTCCAGCATATTCTGTTTTTATTTCAGATTTCCAGCATCTGCAGTATTTTGCTTTTGTATGAGGATCTATCACCTTGGGTCTGGGTCAGCAGAGAGGCAGAGGCGAAGCTGTGCCACCTGCCCCGAGGATATTAGTGACTACCACATAGAGGTACAGTAATAGTCAACTTGGCCTGAAACTTGGGTATATCTCCTTGCAGGCATGCTGTGATGCTGACCTATGGGGATGGTGCTATAGAGTGGCACAGAGTGCTACCTTACTCACAACCACTGCATGCAACACCACCTCCACTTCAGTAGCCATCAAACAGAAGATGAGGTACTGAACTACTCTGGCATTTGTTGGCAGACTTATGCCTGCACCTGGGGTTCCCTTTCTCTTGATTGTTGCTGCTGCTCCTGCACCTTCAGTCTTTTAAAAGGCTGCTAACTGGTTGAGATGTTTTCTGAAGCTCTTCAAAGGCTTTTTGAATTTTTGTCCCCCTTCTCTGACATGCTCCTTTAATTGTTCTATTCCGTTAAATTTGACTTGCATGCACTTTTCTTGTCCCACAACCAGAAAGAAAAGCTAGAGGGTGAAATCCATTGAAGTCAATGGAAAGGACAATCGAGCAGGTTGTATAATGGGTGGCCAATCCACTACCACCTGTTTTGTGTCTCCGCTGAAGTTGATCACCTCCTAGTGTCCTCGCCAGACCAGCCTGAGTCTGCGCCCGATGCTCCGAAAGGAGAATTGAGTGCTCCTTGTACTTGACCTTACAGATGGGATTTGTACCAGTTCTCAACCATTTATACCTGTAGGTGAAAATAGTTTCCAATTACTTCTGTTTGCAAGACTCTCTTAGGCCATTTTCCCCTTCGGTAAGTATCATCGACAATAGGCATAGCCCCTCGAAGAGATTGCCACCTTTTGCTGAGCCCAGAATCAGACAGAGGCAGAGCTTGGGACAGGGGACTGGGCTTATGGTATTGATGTATTTTTATCAGCCATTTTTCCTATCACAGTCCAGCAGCCAAACATATCTGTTCTATCGAAGGGTCATCAACCTGAAACGTTAACTCTGTTTCTCTCTCCACAGATGCTGCCTGACCTGCTGAGTGTTTCCAGCATTTTCTGTTTTTATTTCAGATTTCCAGCATCCGCAGTATTTTGCTATTGTAGCCAAACATATCTGTTACTTGTAGTGAAGGTAGAGAGCAATTTTATTTATTTTAATATTTTTTGGTTTCAGTTAAATATATTAGTATATAAATATATTTTTTAAAGGCTCTGTGATCTGCACAGAGTAAACTTTCAAAATTATGTAGAGTTTTGATAGAGTAGATAGGGAGGAACCTATTCCAGTGGCAGGAGGGTCGATAACCAGAGGACACAGATTTAAGGTAATTGGCCGGGGGAGATGAGGAAACATTTTTTATGCAGCGAGTTGTTACGATCTGGAATGCACTCCCTGAACAGGTGGTAGAAGCAGATTCAATAGTAACTTTCAAAAGGGAATTGGATATATACCTGAAAAGGAAACATTTGCAGGACTATGGGGAAAGAGCGGGGTAGTGGAACTAATTGGATAGCTCTTTCAAAGAGCCGGCACAGGCGCGATGGGCCGAATGGCCTCCTTCTGTGCTGTAAGATTCTATGACTTGCTGCTTGCTACACAGTTATACTGTATAACTTAGATACACAATATCATTTCTACACCTATTCTACACCAGGAGAAAGAATTGGTTGCTGTGTAGCAAAATTGTAAATACATTTATAAAGATTTCCTCTGGTCAGGTATTTTTTTTAGCCAAATGTAAATGTAAACATCTACCAGAAAATCTTGAGGGTTGACAGCATCCGTTATGGCTGCATGCACCAGTGACCTGTCTGTGTTATGTTGTCCATTGAGCCAGTAGGAAGCAATTCATTGCCAACATCTGTCAGAACTGCTAACCTCTATTCCCATTGGGCAAATGTGTCGAGCCGCATTGCTGTGTCCGAGTGTTATTAGGCTGCTGTGAACAGTCTTGACACCTGGGAACTTGCTTTCGTCATTGCTCTTTCATCTCTAGAACCTGCTTTTGAATCCAACCCCAGACAAGTTGCCAAAAGTTCTCGTCTTCAGATGGTTGTTAAATTAAATGCGTGCAAGCTGTTTGCATTCAGTCCCCAGCTCTGGGTCTCACTTGACCTAACTATCCTTGGTGCTGCCACTGAGTACAAAGTGTTCTATTGTTCTTTCCTGTCATTCCTCTCCTTGCTAATTTTAAAAATAGAAATAGATACAATAAAAATGAATCCCACATGACTTCAATAAGTAAATGCCAAAAATAAAATCGAATAGCTTAGACAGGTATAGATTGGTATAGAATCTACATTGCAGCTAACATGCAACATGTTGCTGTCCTTGGATGTATCGTGACTGGTGCTGATTGCTGTCTGCAGTAATAAAACTGGGATGTGTCCTCCGTGTGCAAAGCAAACACTCAGGTTTATTTCTAGTAAATGACTCAAACTACTTGTCAACCAGTGACCTAACAAGATTTCCCAGTACCATGTTTCACATCCAGTTGAAGACTGTGAAATGCAGATGCTAAAAATGATAAGTGTGGCATCTTTCTCCCAGATCTCAAAGTTAATGGAAAATCAGTACTCCCTCCCCACCATGGTTAATAGTTCCAGGTGTCCTCCTAATGTCTTTCCCTCGGAACGGTTTTGATCTCCGTCTTTACAATGAAGTCCTTCACACCTTGCATGAATTTCCCCAGTGCGCTCCATTTAGTGTTACAGGCAGCAGTTGATTTCCTATTACGCTTACCACCATGTGAAGAACCAGTATGACCCGAGAACCAACAGTGCCCCCCTGGCCTGCTTCCAAGGCCTCGCTCATTGAACGACCCTTAAAGGATCGCAAAATACTGCGGATGCTGGAAATCCGAAATAACAACAGAAAACGCTGGAAAAACTCAGCAGGCCAGGGCAGCATCCATGGAGAGAGAAACGGAGTTAACATTTCAGGTCGAAGACCCTTCGTCAGAACTGGAAAAAAAAACAGGAAAAGGGAATAGATTTTAAAGCAAGTAGGGGCTGGGAAAAGGGGGAGGGGATGAAAAAACAAAAGGGAAGGTCAGTGATAGGATAGAAAGCAGGAGAGATTAAGAGACATTGCGAGACATTAAGAGATATTCAAGGAACAAAGGATGGCTCTAGATGAAGTGTGAATGGCCCTGGCAGAATGAGGGACAGCTGCCATGTGGGAGGGAAGAAAAAAGACCAGACGAAAGTGTGGATTAAAAAAAAGAGAATATGATGGCCGAGGTTATGATCTGAAATTGTTAAATCTTAAAGGGTCCTTCGTCCTCATTTTGAAGGAGTTTATTTTGGACAGGCGAAGGGGGAGAAATTGGTTTGAGCATTTATAATGCATTTATAAAGATTTCTTCTGGTCAGGTATTTTTAAGCAAAATGTAAATGTAAAAGTCCTGGAATCATGGAATAGTACAGCACAAAAGGAGCCATTGGGCCCATCAAGTCTGTGCCAGTGCTGTGGAGCCAGCACCACGGGAGGGAAAGTAAGAAAAATAAAACAGTATTCCCTACCATTTCTTTGGTGCATGATCCATATTTTGCAGAAGAGTTCTTAAACAGGTGTTAGTGCAGTGCTGCTTGCAGGCAGGCGCCAGGGATGCCTAAAAACAGCAAGGACCAATATGGTGTCAGCCATGCTTGCCAGCGCAGATCAGGCAAAGCTCACGGCCAGAAATTGATATGTGTTGTGCCCGTTTCACGCCCAGAAAATGGGCGAAACACATTCCAAGTTCTACCCCTTAATTTAGCCATGGACATAAACCTGTGCCCAAACTATATCCTAATAGTTACTTGAAGGGGTTTATTTCACATTTTGAACTATTTCCAGCAATTCTGCAAAAACTTTTTTTTAAAAACTGAAATTCTTTATATTTCTTTTGACCCAGGACGCAATCTTCTTTTGCTGCAAGGTGACAGAATAGACAATATGGCATATTGTCACATTCTGTCTGCTGAAGCTCCTGTGAAGCACCCTGGGAGGTTTTTACAGCGTTAAAGGTGCTATACAAAAGCAAGCTGTTGTTGTTGTATTTTCAGATGGGTTGCTGGGTTTTCAGATTCTTTTGCGCCAATGCTGCTGAAACTCTAAGGACTGCGGAGGCTTGACTCTTCTGAAACCAAAATGTGACTAGAATCCATTCTTTGAGATTATACCTAGAATACTGAAAACTAAAATAAAACCGTTCCGTGAACCTTTAAGCTTTAGGTGGGCATGCTTCACCATACAATCAATTCAAACACATGCTCAGGAAAAACTTTAAGGTTACAAGTGACCCAGCATTTCTGTCGTACAGGTAAAGCTATAGAAGTAGGCATGTTAAAATAATTACTTTCTAGATCTATCTGTTTTTGAGAATTCATAATAGAGGTCAACTTCAATTATATTTCAGAGGTGACTGTGTCCTTCACAAGAGTGGGAATTTGATTTTCTTCTGGCTTCAGGTACTAAGGATCCAAAATGTAGGTATTTGGAATCTGATCCCAGCAGTGCACATCTCCTTGGCCTACCAGGGGCACAGTGCAGCCCTCGCTCCCTACCTCACTACCATACCACAAGAAATACAGGCGTGTACTCACCTATATACAGACATTAAACAATAATTGGGTGAAACACATCATCAAACTGATCATGGCTCCATCAGTGTCATGGGTGCAGACTCTACTGTGTGTCCACCATGGAATAGATGCTCCCAAACTTCAAACTGCCACCACCAAACTTCACCACCAGATTTCCCAACCTCCCACCATCACTACCAAACTTCACCACCAGGGATAAGATTCCCCAACCTCTCACCACCATCACCAAACTTTGAGCGCCTTGGGGTGCCTTGTAGGCGCTATATAAATGCAAGTTGTTGGTGACCACCAGCGATCAGATTCCCTCAACTCGCTACCAAACGTGACCATCAGAGATTAGATCCTCCAATGAGCAACATCATTGATTTAAGTTTGGAATACAATTCTGATAAATAGAATGAATAAGATCTAAATCTTGAGAGCAAATAATATCTGCTGTTTTTATTGATAAATGCTGTTGTGTACTTTTGGGCAATTTATGCATATTGTACATTATTGCAAAAAACCTCTCTAAGTTTGAATTCACTTCTGCTAAGTTTGGGTTATCTGAATTAGTCATTGTAGAAGCTATTTATTCCCCTCTCATTTTTGAAAAAATTTTTCTCCCACTCTTTGGGTCCTTCCCTCTCATTCCATGCCAGGCACCATTCCACAATCGAGAGCGGGCAGGCAATTCTTTCTCGGGCACGAGACAATGCTGCTTTTCAACTTGCTGTCGGAGGAGGTTGATGTAGGCACTTGGGTTGACTCACTCTTTGAATTCTGCTCATTTCCTGTGTGAATGCGTTCTCCTCCTCCTCTGCTCTGCACCTTCCCTGGTCTGTAATCAGGAACTCACCATGTCTGGAATTGTGACCACACATCCATGCATTAGCACATCACAGGAGAGCTCGTTAGTTTCTCAGGGTATTATGCCACTGTACCAGCAGTTATCACATAACCCATTTTTGAATGTGTTTGATGGATTGGGATTGATTTTTAATAATTCGTTAGAAAAAGGTGTCGTGCCAGAGGACGGGCGGATAGCTAACGTTATACATATATTTAAGAAGGGAGATAAAACATGTCCAGTGAACTATAGACCAGTCATCTTAACATCGGAGGTAAGGAAAATAATGGAATCCCTACTAAAGGAGAAAATAGAACAATTTCTGGAAACCAAAAATATAATAATGAATAGTCAGCATGGATTTCAAAAGGGAAAGTCTTGCTTGACCAACCTTATTGAATTCTTTGAAGATGTAACAGAGAGAGTAGACAAGGGTAATGTAGTGGATGTAATTTATCTAGCTTTCTAAAAGGCCTTCGATAAGTTGCCACATAATAGACTAATGAATAAGGTCAGAGCATGCGGAATCAGGGGAAAAGTAGCAGAATGGATAGCTAGCTGGCTGCAAGACAGAAAGCAGAGAGTAGGGGTAAAGGGTAGCTATTCAGAGTGGCAGAAGGTGGAAAGTGGGGGTCCCACAAGGATCAGTGCTGGCAACACCATTGTTCACAATTTATATTAACGATTTAGACTTTGGAATCAGAAACACAATTTCTAAATTTGCGGCTGACACCAAATTGGGGGGGATAGTCAAAACTGAGGAAGACTGCAACAAATTACAAGATATTTAAAAAAACTTGCAGAATGGGCTTATAATTGGCAAATGAATTTCAACACAGATGAGTGTGAGACATTATATTTTGGTAAGAAAAATAAGGAGGTCACATATTACTTAGAAAATAAGAATCTAAATGGGGTGGAGCAGCAAAGAGATCCGGGAGTACAAATGCACAAATCACTAGAAGCAGCGACACAGGTTAATAAGGCTATAAAGAAAAAGCAAACCAAGCACTAGGGTTTATTTCTAGAGGGATAGAATTGAAAAGTAGAGAAATTATGCTAAACTTGTATGGAACCTTGGTTGGACCACACTTGGAGTATTGTGTACAATTCTGGTCGCCAAATTATGAAAAGGATATAAAGGTACTGGAGAGGGTGCAAAAAAGATATACAAGAAATGCGAGGTTATACCTATCAGGAAAGGATGTTATACCTATCGGGAAAGGATGTTATACCTATCAGGAAAGGATGTTATACCTATCAGGAAAGGATGAACAGGCTGGGACTCTTCTCTTGAAAAGAGAAGGCTGAGGGCTGGCCTAATAGAGGTCTTTAAAATTCTGAAAGGTTTTGATAGAGTAGAAACAGATAGAGTGTTTCCATTTGTGGGGAAGAGCAAAACTAGAGGTCATCAATATAAGATAGTCACCAAGAAATCAAATAGGGAATTCAGAAGAAACTTCTTTATCCAGAGAGTGGTGAGAATGTGGAACTCACTACTACAGGGAGTGGTTGAGGCGAATATTATAGATCTTTTTAAGGGGAGACTAGATAAGCATATGAGGGAGAAGGGAATAGAGGATTAAGCTGATAGTTACATGAGAAATGATGGGAGGAGGCTTGTCTGGAGCATAAACGTCGGCAAGGACTGGTTGAGCCGAATAGCCTGTTTCTCTGCTGTATATTCTATGTAATCCTATGATTTGGCTGACTGACCAAACTCAAAGCTCAATCTGGTTTTTATGTAATCTGTAATGAAGACACATCACCATCCTTACCTTGTGTAAGTTTACAACTCTTAACTTGGATAGTGTACTTCAGAGAAAACCCTGTGGAGGACCAAGGAACAGATTTGTAACAGAACATGTAAATTCTATATTCGAAGCAAATCCTATTACTAACAGAAAATACAAAAGGCAAAATACTTTGGGTGCTGGAAATCTGAAATATAAACAGAAAATGCTGGAAATACTCAGCAGTTCAGTCCGCAAGCGTGACCCCGAGCTTCCGGTCGCTTGTCATTTTAATTCTCCGCCCCACTCCCACTCTGACCTCTCTGTCCTCGGCCCCCTACACTATTCCAATGAAGCTCAACGGGAGTTCGAGGAGCAGCACCTCATCTATTGATTAGGCACTTTACAGCCTTCCAGAATCAACATCAAGTTCAACAATTTCAGATCATAATCACTGCTCCCATTTTTTTGGATTGCAGGCGCTGGTAATGATTCTGCTGTTGTCATTTACAGCTTCTCTAGACCCAACTTCTGTTTCTTTACTGATCCCATTACCACCCCTTTTGCCTTGCCCCATCATCCCTTAAATGACTCCTGCCTTCCACCCTATCACAGACCTTCCCTTTCGTTCTTGCATCCTCTCCTCTCCCTTTCCCTGCACCTGCACTTGCTTAAAACATTTTCCAGTTCTGGCGAAGTGTCACCGACCTGAAACGTTAACTCTGTTTCTCTCTCCGCAGATGCTGCCTGACCTGCTGAGTATTTCCAGCATTTTCTGTTTATATTCGTATTACTAACAGAATCTTTGCAGTCTAGGTTAGAGAGTAAAGCCACCAGAAAATCCCCATAGGCACAACAGAGGCTGCGAGGAGCTCGTCCCCAGTCTGTTTGAAAAGCTTGTATTACACAAAATTAACCTACAATCTAGCTGGCAACTAGCAACCTGGCCTTTCACTATCGTTTTCAAATTTGCACATTAAAATTTATGCTGTTGAAAATTAACATCATAAATGTAATGATAAAGAGATAAAATATGAAGAGCTGTGTCTGTTGAAGGAAGCACTGGCAATAAAACATTGTGCTACCTGGCACAGAAACAGTTTAGAGTGAAACAGTTAACAAAAAGTCAAAAAGAAATACAAGCTACTAAATGCGAGGTGATCAAAACAGAAAGACAACCCATTAATTAGAGCCACTGAGAACACTGCATTTAGAACAGGAGACAGACTTCTCCTCTCTGGTATATTTTGGATCTTTCCCTATATCTTTTTTATATTCTTAGCTGGATCGCTCAGTTAAAGAAGCTGTAAGCCTTATTTGACAGGGACAGCAACAGAATTTCTGATATTATAATTCTACCTCCAGCAGTCAAGTCCCAGTCCCAGGTATTTGTCAGACATAAAAGCACTTGGACCAGTTTTCCAATGCTGGCCATATACATTTATCCCCAAAATATTAATGCTAGATATTTCAATCCATTGAATTTTAACTTGCCATTAATACAGACTGAAACTGTGCATTCCCACCTTCCTACAGCTTAACACCATTCTCTAAGCGTTGGATGATGTGATATGATTTGCTTCTTATCTGATCTGCCACTTCAGATGATCTGGAGAGAGGTGGCGTCAGTGATGTTATGAGTAGGGTACAATAATAGTGTTTTAAAAATGTTTTAAGAAGGTACTCCTCAGAAGGATATTATATACAGTATAACTGCATTAAAACATTATTCTTAAGGCAACAGATAGGTAAAGTTTGATGTAGGAAAAATTGCAGTTTATTTTTAAAATCATGTTTTATTTTCAACAAAGGCTAGTTGTAATAAAGTTCAGCCATTAATTGAAAAGCTTCATTATACTTCAGCACATAAACTCAGCCAAGTTTCAATACAGTTCTGAGGCCGCTGCATTGGAGGAGGTTAAACATTAAACCAAGGTTTGGTTGCTTATTCAGATGGACATTAAAGATCCCACAACACTTCTCCGAGAATATCAGAGTTCTGCTGGTGTCCTGGCCAGCATTCATAACTCGTACCCTCACCACCCCTCTATCCCACTCCCTGAAGAGGCTTCAGGGGGATCTCGACAGGCTCAGTGAGTGGGCGAGAACATGGCAGATGGAATATAATGTGAAGTTACCCACTTTGGTAGAAAAAACCGAAAGGCAGAGTATTTCCTAAATGGCGAAAGATTGGGGAATGCAGATGCTCAAAGGGACCAGGGTGTCCTTGTACACGAGTCACTGAAAGTGAATGTGCAGGTGCAGCAAGCCATTAGGAAGGCAAATGGTGTGCTGGCCTTCATTACAAGAGGATTTGAGTACAGGAGTAAAGAAGTCTTACTCCAATTATATAGGGCCTTGGTGAGACCACACCTGAAGTACTGTGCACAATTTTGGTCTCCTTACCTAAGGAAGGATATACTTGCCATAGAGGGAGTGCAACGAAGGTTCACGAGATTGATTCCTGGGATGGCGGAACTTTTGTATGAGAAGAGATTGAGTAAACTAGGCCTGTATTCTCTTGAATTCAAAAGAATGAGAGGGGATCTCATTGAAGCATACAAAATTATTACAGGGCTTGATAGGGTGGATGCTGGGAGAATGTTTCCCTTGGCTGGGGAGTCTAGAACCAGGGGCCACAGCCTCAGGATAAAGGGTAGGCCATTCAGGACTGAGATGAGAAGACATTTCTTCACACAGAGGGTGGTGAATCTTTGAAATTCTCTACCCCAGAGGGCTGTGGAGGCTCAGTCATTGGGTATATTCAAAACAGCAGTCGATAGATTTCTGACTAGTAAGGGCATCAAGGGATATGGCAATAGGGCGGGGGAATGGAGTTGAGGCAGAAGATCAGCCATGATCTCATTGAATGGGGGAGCAGGCTCGAAGGGCCGAATGGCCTACTGCTGCTCCTATTTCTTATGTTCTTATGCTCCTAGCCACTGTCTCAGGCTAAACCAGACTGTTAATTACCTCAACATCCTAATGGACCCTGAGATGAGCATCTGACCAATATCCTCTCCATCACAAAGACTGTCTGCCTCCCCCTCCATTATATTGTCTGCTTGCCAATACCAGGCCCATATGTTGCTGAACCCTAATCCATGCCTTTGTCACCTCCAGCCTCAACTTTCCACTGCTCTCCTGGATGGCCGCCCATCCTCCCCGTTTGAAAACATTGTCCCATCCAAATCTCTGTTGCTGTATTCTATCCTGTACCAAGGTCCGCTCACCCATCACCCCTGTTCTCGCTGACCTTCAGTGGCTCCTGGTCCGCCAAACATCTCAAATTTAAATTTTTCAAACTTGTGTTTAAATCCCTGCATGGCCTCGCTCCTCCCCTATCTCTGTAACCTCCTCCAGCCCTACAACTCCCCTCAAACTCTATAGAGGTATAGATCTGGTCAAAGAACTATGAATAAGTATCTGGGGAAAAATAGAGAGCTGCTTGTGAAAACAAATATTTGTCAGAATGAAGCAAACCTTCCCCTTTTTTTGATGAATTTTATGCTCATTAGGTTCAGAGATGATGGGGCGATTTTCTCACTGGAGGCGAGATGGAGGTGGGTTTCGGTTTGGGTAGGTTTGAAACCCGCCTCCACAGATAGTTTTCAAAAAGTTGCGATTTTCCCATGATTAGCCATTTGATTTCAGAGGTGTGGGATGCCCTTGGTCAAATAGTGTTTTGGGACTGAAACTCGCCTCTGCTGACATCACTTTTCCAGTCTGATTTTATGGCCTGTTGCTGCCTTGGCTCATTCCACAGGATTTCTGCCTGTGCTGCACCACCTGCAACATATTCTGAGAAACCACTATATCCAATTCCAAGGCAAGGGCCTCCCCGAGGCTCTCGGATGAGGCGCTGCAAATGTTGTTTGAGGGGGTGACAGCTAGCAGGGAGGTGGTCTTCCACTCATCTGGGAGGAAGAGGCCTCCCAAAGAAACCAAGGCTGTGTGGGTACAGCTGGCAAGGGATATAAACTCCAGATCTGTGTGCAGATTGGGAGACTGTTTCTGTGTATTGATGAAATGCCATCCCTGTTGGAAAGCATTAAAATAATTTGATGCCAAAATGTTGGCGTTATGGCATCTGTTCTTTCGTCTTGGGCAGCTCCACCTTACGGGCTCCGCCACACTTGCGTTGTCAGGTTGATGGCCTGAGTGAAAGGAGGCCAGAGAGTCATGTCCATTGTCAATGATGTCCTAGGATGGAGCCAAGGACATGTGCCAACTTGGGCAACCTATGAAAATCTGGCCAGGATAAGTTCATCCCTTGCATCCCAGGCAGCCATGTGCTTGCATGCTGCCGCTGGTCGATACACCGGCGCTCTGACCTTCTCCTGCTCATGCTCCTCCTCCTCCAGATCCTTCTCCTCCTCAGCCTCCTCCTCCTCCTCATCCTCATCTGAGGTCCATGGAGAAAGAAAACGAATGATTCCCATGCTGCTTGCAGATGCCTCCGTTGGGGAAGCACTCATTGCAAGTGGGGAGAGGGTCTTCCAAAGAGGTCCCACAGTTGATAGATTCAAGCTGCAGCACCTCCGACTTCAGAAGGCCTTCTAAAAGTGCTCAAAGACCTTTTAAAGCAAAGTTCTGGCACCTGCAAGTAATCCTTGATGAAATAAACAATGTATTGTTGGACCTGCAGCTGTGAGGAGACCACCCACGAGTCAACCCGCCAAGTTTAGCTGGCGTGGTTTAGGAGGGTGGTGGAACATGCCGAAATGCTCGAAAAATCACGAGGGCCTCTCAAAATAGGCTTAGAGAGACCCTTAATGAGCATTTAATGATGTTAACTAGCGCTATGGCCAACTGGAGGCGGGACCGTTTCCCGACCTCCAAAACCGGCACCGGCAAAATCCCGTGGAGGCGGGTTGGAGGCGGGTTCCAAACCCGCCCTCATTGTTTCTGATTTTCCCGCCTCCAATCCTGCCTCCTCTGATGTCAGAAAATCGCCCCCAATAACATTAGGAAATGAAATGCTTTCCTATATTGGGCACCCAGTGTCAGCATCAAACAATCGCAGGTTAGGTATAGCACAGTTAGATACAAGTAAAGCTACTCTGCTGTCGCTCAACAAAGGGGATAGATTTTTGTCTTTACTGCCCGGACGTAAAGCATCTACAGGAAACTTTCGATTTACCGGCACCTAAATAACCGGAAATCTCGGTTAACCGGCAAAATTCAGGAGTAGGTTCAAGTAAGTTTGACTTCATATTGTACTTGCCTTCCTCGATCTGTTGCTGTGCAAGGGTGTGGCTGCAGCTGTGCTAAGCTACAGAGACGCTTGGAACTTGTGGCCATTGTTCTGCACCTGTTGTTAAGCAACAGGGTTTGTTGCTTTATACGGAGCTCTCAGCTCTCCGTATCTTTTACTATAGCTCTCGGTTATCCGGAATTTTTGATGAAGCGGCACCACGTCGGTCCCATCGGCGCCGGATAAAAAAAAGTTTCCTGTACTGGGTGGAGCAGAGAGGAAAATTGCTCAGGGAGGATCGCTTGGACATAACAGAACCCGCCTCATTTTTTTTCCACTAATTGGATTTAAACAAAAGGAAAATTAGGCAGGCTGTGTTGTGCATGTGTAATCCTCCACGGTAAATATTCCACTCTGTTCTCTGCCCACATGATGCTTTACAGCCAGAGAGTAAAGACAAGAATCTATCCATTTGCCTGGATGAGTGCAGCTCCAACGACACTCAAGAAGCTCGACACCATCCAGCACAAAGCCGCCCGCTTGATTGGCACCCCATCTACCACCTTAAACATTCACTCCCTCCACCACCGGCGTACCGTGGCTGCAGTGTGTACCATCTACAAGATGCACTGCAGCAACTCACCAAGGCTTCTTCGGCAGCACCTCCCAAACCTGCGACCTCTACCACCTAGAAGGACAAGGGCAGCAGGCGTATGGGAACACCACCACCTCCAAGTCACACACCATCCTGACTTGGAAATATATTGCCATTCCTTTATCGTTGCTGGGTCAAAATCCTGGAACTCCCTCCCTAACAGCACTGTGGGAGTACCTTTACCTCACAGACTGTAGCGGTTCAAGAAGGCAGCTCAGCACCACCTTCTCGAGGGCAATTAGAGATGGACAGCAACATCCAGATCCCATGAATGAATTTTTTTTAATGTGTCCTCCGCAACCTCCGAAGAATGACTCCCATTGCACCTGTGTGACATTTTTCCATTTCCAACACCAGCTATCCTGTGGGCTCCCTCGGGGGAACTGTACATTTAGTGTTAATTAGCAACAAATTAGAAGCAGGTTTGTTCTGCTGCTTTGGCCCATTAGGAATTAGGTTAAGACTGCTCATATTTATTTGACTCAGGACCTTGATAACCATTAGACAGAGGAGACTTTCCTGCGTCTTTGCTGGATTCAAACACTGGTTTGGAGGCAAAGATACTGGCCTAGAAATTCATCTCTGGCGGTGGCGAGAAACGGGCGGTATCGGATCAGCCGCCAGTTATACGCAACGCCTGATAATTCAGTTCCATTCACTGCAATAGAACTGAATATCGGGCGCTGCTTATGACAGATGGCCGATCCAGTACCACTTGTTTTCGCCACCGCCCTTCTAGCCCACTGACTCACCGTGGCACCCAGTCTTGTATCTGAATATCACGACCGCTCAATCTGACTGAATGCTCAGTAGCAGAATTTACAAGTAGCTCAGATATGAATGGATATTCCCACCCCTAAAGAGATTCTTACATCCCCTGCATCAGATTAATAATGGCTGCAATATTCACCTAATTAAAATTCTTTACTATTTTCTGTTGCCTAGCCTTTCTCTGGCACAAGTGTTAAGAAGGTCGATGAAAGTTTATAGCGAAGTTCACTTATTAAAGCGGATTAGCGGTGACGAGGAGTTTTGCTTGAAATAATAAAATACTGTGAAGCTTACAATTTCTTGAGAATGCAGATGTGGAATTTTTTTATTCTTATACCAGTTTTCATCATGTGGGTAAAGGCTGACACTGGTTTCATTGTGTACTGCGAGTCCGATTTAATAGCTCAGCTCAGCAGCACACGTGGCCGAGATTTTCCACTTGAGTTACGCTGGCTTCCAGGTGCTACTCAAGCGGACTTGCTGAAAATTCTCTGGCAGCCATTCCGCTGGCTCCCCATCTCCCCCATCCCTTCCAGGAGTTTTCTATCAGAAGTGGCAGGGAGGCATACAATACATCACAGGTGTATTGTAATGATACGCACATGCAGTTGACCAGCGGGGCCTGTCACAGCCGGGCTGGGTCCCTTTTTAAGGTGGACTCTGCCGACTTTGGGGTCGTATGTTTTAGGCAGGCAGAGGTCATGGGTCACCAAAGATGCACCGGAAATCCTCATTAGTGGAAAATCCAGGCCACAGAGTGAAGATCAGGAATCAAGATGACAGAGCTGTCATATTCTGGGCTGACTAGATCAACTATTCTATTTTGTTCAGACTGTGGGATGAAAGTCTCCTCTCTTAGATGATTGTAGTTGTACTGACTTTAGACACTCTGGGCTGGATTTTTCCAACCTCAGTGGGTCCGCGGTGGGCGACGTCCGTGGCGTGTGGGGACCTCGCATCTGTCTGGCCTCATACAAGATATTCCGTTGATTGGGCTTGTTAAGCCCGCCCTGCGAGGTTCCCAGCCAATTAATAGGAAGCGGGTCTGAGGACGTCACTTGATGACGCGTCATCAACCGGTTTCCTTAAAGGGACCATGTCCAAATTGATTTTGACAGTTATGCTGTCAGTGTTCTGCAGCATTGAGGTGCTACAAACACTGACAAGCACTGCACAGAGATGCACGGCTGCACCCAGGCTCTCCCATGACTCCCTCCATATGCTTATGGAGGGAGTCACAGCATGCAGGGAGGTTCTCTTCCCTTCACGTGGGCAGAAGACACCTTCCCAGGACACTAACGCAGCCTGGTTGCACATTGCACAGGAGGGCAAAAGCAGGGATGTCGTCAGGAGGACCAGGCTGCAGCGGCGCAAACCTTTCAATGATCTCAGTAGATCACGAAATGTTACTGCCAAGCCACACTCAACCTAATCTTGCTGTGCCACTCATCACATCCCCATCACTCTGCCTTCCCTACCCTACTCCTGCACATCCTTCTCACATCAATTTACCTTGCACCTTCACCCATCCCTTGCTATACTATCACTTCCCCATCTCACTAGCCAGCCTTCACACTCACCCTCATCCTAGTGCAATCGTACCAACTAACAACACACAAGTGTAGGCAGTTGGGTGTTTTAGCCAATGTTTGTGTTGTAGCGGTTCGTGTAGATCGCCACTAAATAAGAGAGTTTGACTTCGACGAACTATTAACAAGTTGTTTATTTACAGGAACAGACTAATTACATCAGGTAAGATGGCAGGTAAGATGGCTGACTGTAGGAGCACCGTGTTATAGGTCTTGTCCCAGCGGGGACTCCACGAGGACTGAGTTCACAGTCCTGTGGAGAGCGTGATGACGTCATCGCATTTGTGTTGTGACGTCATCACGTTGTTCGTGTTTCCCGTGCTTAGGGCGTCACATGATGCGTGTCGTTGCGTCGCTGGCCGTTGAGGCCGAAGTTGCGAGCGCGGGAGCGGGAGCTGGAGGCCAGACTGAGCCGGTGCTTGCCGCGGGAGCGGAAGATCGCGTCGCTCCCATCGGCTGGCCGATGCGGCTGAAAACGCTAGGCCGGGCTGTGCCGGCGGCCGTCCTGGAAGGCCGAGTCGGGCCGGCAGCCACCGCACGCACGTCACGTCGTACGTGATGTGACGTCAGCGCACTAGGGCACGTCTTAAAGGGGCAATGGCCCCAACAGGTAAGTTAAAAGGGCAATGGCCCCAAAAGGTAAGTTAAACATACAGTAAGGTAAGTTAAAGGGAATTATGTGTCTTTATGTAAGGTACAACCGGTGGTACCGCCACAGTGTAAACTTTCTGTTACTGTGTTGTCAAGCATTGAAATCCTTATTGTCACCACTTTGTCTTCTTGGACAGATTTGTGTGCACCTTTGAAAGTGTCTTAGTGAGTTCCAGTGAATGGTGAGACATAATGTACCCCCTCCCCCCCCACTCCACCGCCTCCCACCCAATGGTGATGAGTGTGAAAGGAATGGCTTGGACATTGTAGGGATGCTTTATGGTGCTGGTGTGGGGTGGTGCCAACCTGGTGCATCATGTGGCAGCCAGGTGTGTACAGCGTCAAGTGAAGCAAATCTGGACATGGTGAGTCCATCGCTGGCGTCCCGGGCAGCAATGTGCACAGGTGATGCCCTGTGTCCAGTGCAGCATCAGTTGATTGTGGAGAAGGTTGGTGTGGATGTTGGTGCTGCTGCTGTGCCGGTGATGCTGGTGTTGGGGCTGATCGTGTTGGGATTCTGAGGACAAAGGTGAGATTTTTTCAAGGGCACTGATGGAAAAGATGGCAGGCAAGGTTGAGATCACAGAATCACAGAATCACAGAAACCCCACAGTGCAGATAGAGGCCATTTCGGCCCATCGAGCCTGCACCGCCACATATCCCACCCGATCCCCGTAACCCCTACACCAACACATATTCCACACTATCCCCGTAACCCCACGTATTTAATCCCCCTAACACTAAGGGTCAATTTATCATAGCCAATCAACCTAACCCGCACATCTTTGGACTGTGGGAGGAAACCGGAGCACCCGGAGGAAACCCACGCAAACACGGGGAGAATGTGCAAACTCCACACAGTCACCTGAGGCCGGATTCGAACCCGGGTCCCTGGCGCTGTGAGGCAACAGTGCTAACCACTATGACAGAAGTAATCTGTCAATGTTGAAATAGGTTGTTCCAAGGTGGTGACAGTGGATAAGAGAGATTACTCCAAACACTTCAAAAGTGCATAAAGCTCAAAGTGGGTCCCAAATCATTAATGCTCCAGTTTCTAAGATTGGAAACTGACCAGCTGTGAAATGGCTGGTTTTAAACCACTTTTGCAGCTGTCACCTATTCAAAGAAATGGAGAGTTGTTCAGAACCCGACATACTTACCTGGCGTGATCCCCGAGCAACGGGAACCTTGTGGAAAACTTGGCAAAATGCTTTGGGACTGGGAAAATGAGGATTTAATTACTTTAAACACCCTCCTAACAAGCACAATTGAATGATCCTCCACTTAGTGCCGTATCTGCAAAGCACAGGCAGAAACAGCCACTTGGGAAACTGACAAGGAGGCGGGTTCAGAGCGGGATACCGCCCCGCTGTCAAGCTTTTGGATTTTGACAGTAGACCCACCTCCCAACCCACACTCTGAGCGCCAGCAAAATTCAGCCCTCTCTGTGCAGCTCTTAATAGGCTTATGTACACAGTACAAAATTCTTCAAAATTAGCAAATGATTGGTGCTAAATTGGCAGTCTCACTCAGGGCATAAGGATAGGGAACAGAAATGTCAAACTTATACATGAAGGCTGCCCTGGGGTTGATGTTGAGGCATACTGATGAGGCAGATTAACAACCTTTTACTCTGCATCTAACTCCTACTTGACCTAGGACACCTGATGCTAACATTGGACGGCAAGAATAGAAAGGTATTTTATTCCCAACACTGGTATCAGAACCATGGTGAGCACATAAATCACAATAGTAAAGGTCTTGATTACCATAGTGAGAGCTCATACTTTATCACTACAGTTAAGGCATAAGAATAAAAGGGCTTATTCTTTGGAATAGCACCTGCAGGAACTGCACAGTGCAGGTGTTTTTATGGACCAAACGTAGCCATTTGAGCATCAACAAACTATGCAGTGTCAAAACTTCAATAGGCAGGGTTTCTACCTGAGAGTATAGCCTCCAACCTTTGCCTTAAAGTTGTGCACGGTGATATATGCTCCCTGGCTGTGCTCCCGAAACCTGCAGATCAACATGTCACAATACATTCAAGGAGAAGGCAGGTTGGAGTGTTGGCTTCTAAAATACCGTGCTACTTACTGCAACCTGGCTCCCGAAAGCTGCACATCATCTTCAAAGCTCAGCACAGATCACAAGCTGCATGCTGCCACTAGCATTCTTATTTGGCAAATCTTTGAGGTGCTGAAGCAATCATTCTGACGCTTGGACTGCTCAGGGGACGGGGGAAGGCCTTGCAGTACGCCTCAATGAATTGGAAGAACAATAGTGGTAGGATTGCCATCAACAGAAGCATGATCGTTAAATAGATTTCAAGGGGAACAGCAGTGAAACCTGGAAGAGGAGGAAAATTATAATGCAAGGCACATGTTGAGGCAGGTGAAACTAATTTGTCAGGCTCTGATTTATGACTTTTTCCAATTGATGCACAGAGGTGGCTCTTTTAAAGGGTACATCTATGTAATCAGTTTGTTTCTTTCTATCTATTGCTGTTGCATGCCAGCCTTTATGTCTACTTATTGTTGTTACTATCCTTGCCTGTCAGGGCCACTGGGACCCCGATTAAGATGGCCTACTTCTGCACTTCTCTTCAGGTCACATATCTTTCACTACCATTATACAATTTTTAAAAAAACAATCACTGGCTGCAAGCTATTAGAGATGTTAAATGTTTTTATTCATGGAACAGTGAATGCAAAGAATGTCCGTGATGCGACAAGTGCCGTCCCTTTGTGCTTCATATTCTACTGTGATGACTTCTAAGTTGTGAACTATTCGTAAGTGAAAACCTCATGAAAGAAGGAAGTGCTGGGGCTGGCTGCAAGGTCTGTTCTGCAACTGTTCGAGATTCTGCTGGCAAAGTGCCCAATGTGCTTGTGCCCTTGAGGACCCAGCTACTGCTGCAGCAATATCATGTGCAGCCCTCAAAAGGGCATAATGTGCTTTGGGGCTATCACTTGTGCAGAGGCATATGCTGCCCTGTTAATAATGCTGACATCTGAGGCAGATGATTGTTCTTGTGGTGCTGCATCTTAATGTTAGAGGATGAGTCCTCAAAGCAGCCGGTGCACCGTGTGAGCAGAGATTGTTGCCACAAGGTCACTGACTCATTCCTTAATGGTTGTCTTCGATCTTGCCATTTGGATGGTCAGTCACGGCCGTCACGACAGCAGCATGAGACAGTTCTTCCTGCACTATTCATGTGTGTATCTGTGGTCTGCCGCTGACATCATGAAGCTGACAATGGCAGCCTGCAAGCCATGCTCTGTAATGACACCAGTCATGGCCTTGCAAACTGGATGCATGACTCACCCACACTCCTGTTACATTCAGCTTGCTGTGCATGGAGCCAAGTGACTCCTTACACTGTTGCAGAATCAGCATCCTTTTTAAAGCGATTTTAGTGTTACTGTCCATCCATTAGTTATGCGGACCTCCTTGGCCTCTATTCTTGCCCATTCATCTTCTGTGCTCGATGTCTCACCCTGTGATCTCTCCTGGAAATCACTGTCCAGGTCCTCCTCAGTGTCTGTCTCTGGGATGGCGCTTGCTCGAGTTCGGTGTGACATTGGATGTGTTATGGACTTTTGACCACAGGGTCTGCCTGCCTGTAGCTCCTCTCCTTCTGAAGTCTGTGTAAAAAGAAAAATGATAGATTTGCATTTATATAGCGCTTCATCACATTTCTCAGAAATGTCCCAAAGCATCTCGCAGACAATTAATTACTTTGAAGTGCAATGGATTCTGTTATTTACCCCGCAGCAGTGAATCACAGTTACTGTCTGTACCATCCTGAAGGTATCATTTGTTGTGCTACAGTAATTAGTACATGTGCTGACCAGGGAAACTAATCAGGAGATTTGAGCTAAACACCCGCTTCAGTATCCCGTGCAATCTCTGAGGTCTTGCTGCTTAACACATTGATAGTTGCATCTTCAAACATGGTTATCAATGTCCCTGAGATGGGGGCAACACTTCCAGCCATCTGTTGGGGTGGCTGGGCTGCGTGGTGGAGCCACCGGATTTCCTGTCCCCTCTAATCGGCAAGTTGCACCAACAGTACGAGCAGTTCACCAACAGAATTTTAACCAGACCCGTCCATGAAAACGGTTGGGCTGCCAACCTCTTCCATCAGGCGGGCAGAGGGCTTGCTCTGCACTTCTCCTGCCTGATGAACGCAGCCGCTTGAAAATCAGCCGAATTATCGGGAAGGAGTTGCACTTGCGGGGGGGATGCAACTTCTTGCACTGATCCGCTGTTGGCCCACGTGCTGCAGAGGGCCCTGGCTCTTTAGTGGGGAGACCCACAAGGCCTGGGGAAATGGGTCTTGTGTGATTGTGATATCAGTCATAGTTGGAATGCTGAGTGCAAGGCTGTCACTCCACGGTGTGCAACAATCCACCTTATTGATTTCAGCCCCTGTGGTGTTTGTGTCTTTGGGAAAAATGATATTTGTGCTCTTTATCAGAGTTTTGTGTGTTCAATGTATGATTTTGAGCTTTCTTTCTTATGTTTTGGTAAATTTGACAGTTAAGAGGTGATGTAAAAAGACTACTAAGCACTTGGTTTGAGTATAAAACAAGGCTTTAATCAACTGTTTCACAACCATGAGTTTCTAGTTACAATCACTAGTTCCTGGTTACAAAAACATCCTGAACAAGCTGGGCCCACGCCCGAGTATTTATACTCCTTGGACGGCGCCACCAGCTGGCCGCCCAGTGTTATTTCATGAGTCATTTCTCCATGAATGATAAGATTCATGACAAGAGGTATGTTTCCCTTTCTCTGGAAATTCTTGTTCTGTTATTTTTAAGAAGCGTCTTAAAGGAGGGGAGAGAGAGAAAGAGAGGCGGCGATGTTTAGGGAGAGAATTCCAGATCTTAGAGTCCAGGCAGCTGAAGGCACGGCCGCCAGTGGTGGAGAGATGGAAATTGGGGATGCACAACAGGTTAGCATTGGAGGATCGCAGAGATCTCAGAGGGTTGTATGGCCGGAGGAGGTTTCAAATATTGGGGTGGGGTCATGAAGGCATTTGGAAACAAGAATGAGAATTTAAAAATCGCGATGTTACCGGACAGGGAGCCAATATAGGTCAGCGGGTACAGGCATGGTTCATGAACGGGACTTGGTGCGAGTTAGAATACGGGCAGCAGGGTTTTAGATGAACTCAAGTTTATGGAGGGTGCAAGGTGGGTGGCTGGCCAGGAGAGCGTTGGAATAGTCGAGTTTCGAGGTAACAAAGGCATGGATGAGCTGAGGCAGGAGTGGAGATGGGAAATGTTACAGAGGTGGAAGTAGGCGGTCTTGGTGATGGGGAGGATTATGGAGTTGAAAGCTCAGCTCAGGGTCAAATAGGATGCCATAGTTGCAAACAATCTGGTTCAGCCTCAGACAATGGCCAGGGAGGGAAATGGATTTGGTAGCTAGGAAACGGAGTTTGTGGTGGGGACCGAAGACAATGGCTTCGGTCTTCCCAATATTTAATTGGAGGAAATTTCTGCTCATCTAATACTGGATGTCGGACTATTGAAAGGTACATACCCCATGTCGATCCTATCCCTCAGAGTTATCTGAGTCTTTCTAAAGAGCATGTAAGGCTGAGGGAAAAACTGGGTCAGCCTGGCAATGCCTTATTCTGTCTATTTCTAAACTCATATATCCAGAAATATCTTTAATGAGACTGCTAACAATTTTAACCTTTCTTTGTTAACCAGATGATCAACACTTCAAATTTTCTCTGTGGAAACAATAGCTTCAACGAATCAGTTGACAGTCAGCCACCTACTCTTGAAGTACCTGAGGAGACTGCACTAAGGTAAGGGAAAGAGATTTTCTGCTCAAGTCTTGTTGAATGGATTTGGCTGATCTAACTGCATGCTACACTTATTGTTATTCGCTAAGACCGCCTACTTCCACCTCTGTAACATTTCCCATCTCCACTCCTGCCTCAGTTCATCTGCTGCTGAAACCCCCATCTATGCCTTTGTTACCTCTAAACTCGACTATTCCAACGCTCTCCTGGCCAGCCACCCACCTTGCTCCCTAAAACTCTGCTGCCCGTATTCCAACTCGCACTATCATACTTCAATTGTACAATATCTCCTGACAGAGAAAGCACAGAAGCCACCTGCTGCCCAACCTTCACCAGCGTGGCTCTGTAATCAGCCAC